>NC_080714.1:5986758-6341758 GCF_019097595.1 Hemibagrus wyckioides
AGGAAATGCAGTATAAATCAGTGGATAATGGATGAAACTCATACTGTCACTAAGTGCTACAGGCAGATTCGCTAGATATTACCCTTAGAACAAATAACAGCAAGCAAAAGGAAAAGCATTCTGAATTTTTCAGGGGGACACTGTACTGCTTACTTAGAACATAAATATGTTTCTGACCTGATTTTTCCTTCTTTATTATTATTAATATTATTATTATTATTTTGTAATTACCCTGATTTATCTTTATTATTATTTCTAGTTATTAGTACAATTATAATGATCATTACAAGATTTTGTAATTTATTTTCTTAGTATACAAAACCTACTTTGACCATGTTTCCATAAACTATATTATTAGACTATTACTATTATTATTATTATATGTAATGCACCAAACAACAAGCTTATCGTTACACACAAAGCATAAAGCTCAAAGTTCTCTATCCTAATGAGATTCCTGTGGTACCAGTGCTGACCCTGGAGACTCCTTCTGTAAATGGAGAAAAGTCTCTTTACATACTTTGCACATAATCTACATTGTCTTTAAAACATTACAAGCATTTTTTCCTCCCTCTCTTGAGCTATACATCCCATTCCTGAGCTCCCAGTGTGACCACTTCCAGACCTGCCTGATCAGTCCAGACGCTCTTCCCCTGGTTGGAGTCTCGTCGCTTGGTGGTGCTCACTGCTGCTGGGGATAGATCTGCATGGACCCAGGCGACTGCTGTGGATAGAACCCACTTGGAGACTATCACGCTGTCTCTAAACTCCGGGTTTCTCATTCGATTTTCAGCAGAAAGGAATTAGTGCCAAGTCTATAATGAACTCAGAAACTACACTGACCCTCAGGAACTTGTGCTTACATTATTTACTGTCCAGTGTCATCCAAATGAGTATGAGGTTCCCTTCCGAGCCTGGTTCCTCTCAAGGTTTCGTCCTCATATCATCTCAGGGAAGTTTTCCTTCTCCCCCCGTCGCCTCAGGCTTGCTCATTAAGGATAAACGTTAGGGATGGAATAGTAACTTTAAACTTCTATGTTTCTATACTTCTGTAAAGCTGCTTTGAGACAATGTCCATTGTTAAAAGTGCTATACAAATAAAATTGAACTGAATAGACCATTGTACGCTTCTTTCTTTGCTTAATAACAGCACAGTTTCAGTCTGTTTATCATCAGTCATAGATTATATGGAGCATCTGTCATGTAATCCTAGTGAAGGTGTTGTTACTATAGAAACGACACTGATTCATGCGTTTCAATGGCTCCGTGGTATAAATAACGGTTACGGTAACATGCGTCTGAATGGAAGTGAAATACTTCAGTTCCTTGTTATATAGTGATTTTGTACATGACTTATGAATATTGCTGTTACATTCTTTGACTTTTGTATGGACATGGTCCCAAACCACACATAGGCAGAGGAAACATGGAATGTTACACAAGGAAAAAAGATTTATCCTAAACTATTTTCATATTTCTCTCTCAGCATTGTTTAACTGTTTCCCCCCCCCCTCTAGACATTAAAACCACAGATTATTTCCTATATCACTCTAACCTTAATATGCTCATACCTGTCCTGTTCCTGCGTCTTCAAGAACTGTGAGGTACAGGTTACTTCTAATGAGTGAAGGACACACGCACACACAAAAGAAAGGACACAAATCAGGGCAGGGTAAAAGTGTCATTAAGTGTTATTTTTGGTTTTGAGACAATTTTTTTTTTAATGCAGCAAGTCAAAAACTGAGAGAAATAATCAACCCTCAGGAGAACAAGTGTGAGCATAGAGAGGTCAAGCTCGGTGCTCGTACCATCCGTCCTTCACCAAGTTACATTCTCAGTCCAAGCCCAAGCGGAGCCATACAAAAAAAACAAAAAACAAAACCCCAAACAAACGAACCCTACCGACACGACGCTCATACAAATAGAGAAAAATCAGAAAAATACAAACATCTTTATCCATTAACAGGTAGTTTGGTCTGACGTACATACGGGTCTAATATCTGTTGCATTTTCTCATCTTTTTTCTCTCCAATTCACAAGCTTTTTCAAAAAAATCTTATACTATTTTTATTCAATAACCAGAAAAATACAGGAGGGAATGAATCCATCCATTTGTAGAAAAGTACTGTTTGATATTTTTTTTTTAAAAAAAAAAGCAACAACAATAACAACATTCAGCTGTTTAGGAAGGAGGTCTCCGTGATCTCCAGATGTTTTGTGCAGGGGAAGGCGAAGCACAACACATCTTGTGCTTTCTGTATTTCAAAAAAATATACATTTACTCTTTAAACATGCATGTGAATGCTCTACAGCTTCAAGAGTGATTCAACGCCACATGTCCAGGATCATGCTAATGTCTGCCTCAAAGCCATCGCTCGCAAAATGGAAAATCTCTCTCTCTCCATTTCTGTTATTAAAATATATATATATATATATATATTCCACTATTGTTGATCTTGACATTAGTATGATGCTAGACACTTGATTATGAGAAGGTGCATTGCTTTAAAGCAAACTGCGTAATTAGGTTACATAAGTACGTACAGTTGAAGTTGAACACCTCTCCCACTCGATGCTGGTGGCAGGACTCGAACCCGCGTGCTTAAAAAACGCTCATGCCCGGCTACGATTCGGTACAAAAGAAAATTACGAACGAAGACGATTCCACGTAATGCACACAGAACCGAGTACAGTCATTACAAGAGCTGCTCTGATCAGAAAAATGTTTTGAATGTCACGATTCCAAAAAAACGTCCAATTCTGAAAAGTGGGGTTTCATAAACGGACCATCAGCGGCCAAAGCGGCTCGTTTTATGAATTCGAAGATACACATATCGCTCAAAAGGAAACTTTGGTGAAAAACCTGTGTAGAAATTCCTTTTAAAAAAAGTGTTTTGCGCTACAGGAAACTGTAAACTCATGCTGTTGTTGGACTGGACACGTCACACAAGCAAGGCAGCCATGCTCAAAGCAAGAGGCTTCACTGTGAGGAGCATAATGTCCACCCTACAGCTGATGGCAGCAGAGCACACATCCACATCGATATGTCACGAGTTTAAGCGTCAAACTCATTTCATTTAAAGTGATGAAGGAAAAATAAGGGAAAAGAGGGAAACACTTTCTGATCTAATGCCCCCGTGGCTGTAATTATAAATGCCTTGCATTAATCTGACTGTGTGCATAGGACCCCTGCTCTTAAAGCCTCCGATGTAGGCGCATGAAACAAGCGGCACTCGTGCATCGGCGTTTAGAAGCCGCTGGTCACAGATTGTTGTTCGGACTGGAGTGAAACTTTGCAGCATCGTTCCGAAAAAATAAAACAAAGAAAAGAAAAGTGCAACAAGCGAGGAAAGAGAGAACACAGTGCATGTGTAGCGAGAGGACATCATTGAGCATTGAGGAAAAAGCCCTTTTGCTTAAAGAACGTGCATACTGCTGCAGGACCAAGAGAGACAAAGTGCACGGATGCTTCATCGATTCGAGACAAACAGACGAGCTAATAAATGAGAGGAAGATTAGAAAAAAGAAAGAGATAGTCAGAAGTCTCTCTCATTCAAATGTCCATGTAGTCGTCCTCCTCGTCCGTCTCGCTCTCCAGGGACGACTCTTGGCTGGACGTCTCCTGTACTTCCAGCGCCGGCTGAGTCAGAGTGTCCTTCTTCACATTAGCTGCCGACTGAGACGCCAGAATCACGTTCTGGATAAGAGAAAGAGAGGAAAAGAAAGTGAGAAAGTCGGTCCTGTTGAACTATTGATTAGAATTAATAATACAGAATCATACTTGGGTTTAAAAGCATGCTTTACGACACTCAGTTACAGCAGCTGAACGGATTATATGTACGTCCTGTTAAAGAAATAAAGATGTTTTCTCTTTGTTTAATTAATTAAAAAAAACTGTAGCCATTGGCAAATCGGATTTATTTGCCAATGTCAAAAATCAGATGAGGAATAAAACACACTGACATGCTGTTATTGGGAAATAATCAATTCTGGCGTGTTAACAGTAGCTTGACTTCACACTGAGCTTCACTCTGTTGTTGATTATATTCCTATAAATCACCACTAGTGTCTTAGAAGTTCAGCAGTAGCATTATTAAAGCAGGATGCATGCTGCATGACTATTTTCTGTTCTGCCAGTCAGATGCCCTGGTGTGGACTTACTTTGAGCCTCTGTTTGGTCTCCTCTGAGATGCTGCCTTTGGGTGAGAGCAGTGTGGGAGTGGGAGGCGTGACCGTGATCTCTGGGGGGAATTTGGTGGCAGTGGAGGGGATGAGCAGCTTGGGCATGTTGGGGGGGATTCGGGAGCGGATCCGACTCGAATCGCCCTGCTTCGACTGATCAGAGCTTTCTGCACAGACAGAAACATGACACTCATGTTTACACACTCACACCTCTCTCTCTCTCTCTCTCTCTCTCTCTCTCACACACACACACAAATGAGTAGTGACTGTTGGTTTTAAAACAGAAAATATCAACATTTTTGTCTTTAAACAGATAAATTTGAGTATTCCATCAGTAACACAACCACACACACACACACACACACACACAAACAAACAAACAAACAAACACAACTAGTTACCAGTGTCGGTGTGAGTTGAGCAGGTAGCAGCTTCGTGACTGCTCCACTCCTGTGTATTGTGACTCTGGGAAACTGTGGCCATCTTCATCTGCTGACACAAATGAGACTCCTGCTGTCTATATGCCAGACCTTCTGGAGCAGAGGTTTCTCTGTCTTTATACACACACACACACACACACAAACACAAACAATTATTATTAAAAACATTTTTTATTTCAATCATCATAAACCCTCTCCCTCTGTTCCTAATGGAAAATAACCAACTGGATAAAAAAGTTAATTAAGAAACTTTAGTTTGTCCAGTGTAGTGACACTAAACTGGGCCGTTTCTATGTCTAAATAAATATATATATATATATATATATATATATATATATATATATATATATATATATATATATATATATATATATATATATATATATATATAATATAATATAATATAATTGTTAATTGTTTATTTCTTTCTACATGGTAAAACAATGCTGAAGGCGGCCAAAATACACAGTAATGTCCTTTGAACAGTTGATATTGAGATATGTCTGCTACTGATGCTCTGTAAAGCCTTCATAACGGCTCTAATCTGAGGTGCTGTTAATTGGTGATTTCTGAGGCTGGTAACTCTAAATGAACTTCTCCTCTGCAGCAGAGGTCAGTTTTGGTCTTGCTTTCCTGGGATGGTCTTCATGTGAGCCAGTTTCATCATGGTGCTTGATGGGTTTTGCAAATGCACTTGACAATACTGTTCTTGCAAGAACTATTCCAGAACACCTGACCTTCGTGTCTTAAAATAACAACTGACTGTTTTTTGTTGTCGTTACATATGGATTACTGAAGTCCATGTGTGTTATTTCATAGTTTTGAAATCTCCAGTATTGTTCTAGAATGTAGAAAATAAATCCCTAAACAAAAAACACTGAATTTAAAGGTGTGTCCAAACTGACTGGTAGTGTATATATATATACAATCAATTCATGCCTTGGCTCAGCAATGTGACACAGTAGTAATACTTATCTATCCATCTATCCATCCATCCATCCATCCATCCATATATCTATCTAATAGCAATATCACAATAACTTGTGGCACAATCTGGGAAAATCTGATATCATTACAAGTTCTAAAGCCCTAAAAAACACATGTTAATCACAGTATTGATTATCTGCTTGAATACTTTGTAAAATACAGTAGGCAAAAAATTATTATTTTCATTTAACAGCACAGCCCAAAGTGTTTTATCCCTCATGTAGCTCTTTTAACAAATTTCCTGACTTTCCTTCTTTTAACTGTTTATTAATCTGTATAGGTGTTGAAATAGAACAGCAAAGAAACCAAAAATTGTTGCTAAATAATGGGGAAAAACTCAAGTATCGCAATGACATATTGCCTAAATCGGCCATTGTACATACAGGACGGTTTAAATGTGATGATATGGTAATAGCAGCTGTTGTTATTTGTACGGCTGTCTGTCATACTCGCATTTCAAGCAAGCCTCCCAAACACACACACAGACAGAAAACACGTACTACACAGCATGTATCATGGATACTTACAAACGCCTAATGAAATATCCTACTCCCTTTCCATCTCTGGTTCCCTAGCAACTAAGCGTGGAGCTCAGAACACTGCAGCCATCTCAGGGAGACTCTACTCAGTCTCATATATACCTATACACTATCCACGTGCTTGTGTGTGTGTGGGTGGGTGTGTGTAAAATGGAAAGTGTGTGAGATGGGACAGCTCTGACCCACACATACACACACAAGCACATGACGTGAGCAGATGATGGAAGCACTGCCCACTACTTATCTCTGTGTTGGTGTTCATGAATAAAATTTAAAAAGTTTACCAATTAAAATATATGTGTCAAAATACTTCATACATTGATTGATACAAGTGGTGTGTCATTTTACCTGTGTGGGGTAAGAATGCCATGCCTGCTACTGGCTGACTGGGTGTCGTCCGGGGCTGTGATTGGTCCTGCTGGCCCGGAGGCGGGCAATACATCTGCGTGGGTGTGCTGGGTGTGTGAGAGTGCGAGTGTGTGTGAGGAGGCCGTGGATTCTTGCTCAGCTTGGTCTCATGCTCCTGGGAAGGTAAAGGTTGCGTGTGTGTGTGGAGGCACTGAGTGGAGACAGCAGGGAAGAAGATGTCTCTGTGCTCTTTATTGAACTTCGGGGTGGCAGGTGCATCACTGGAATTCTGGGAAAGCAGCAGAAAAATGTCTCTTAATTATCTACTTTATACGCAATTAAACGGATTTGCATCATCGGATAATTAAAACAGAGCGAGAGGAAACGGATCTGTGCCATGTTTCAGTGTGAAGACATTCACGCAGCATATATTTATATTATTAGCAAATCCAAATGGGAAATATGCAAATGAAAGCTTCCATCAAGAAAACACAAAATCAGTCACGCTGCTGAATTCTCAAATCTGATTGGTCAGAAAGTGATTACTCTTCTATAACAGCTTTTATTCTGTTATCTTTACAATAGTAGCATCTTGTGCAATATGGATGCTGAACATAAACTGAACAAAACATTTTCTCCAACAAGACACTTTTTAGCAGCTTTGGAAGGACTCCCCAGTGTTAGTGCTCCATAACAATCTGTAGAAGTAAAGCTGTACTGTTAAGGTTTCATGAAACAGGACAGAGAAATTTTGTGATTTCTCAGAAACAAGCTGCATTACAATCTCATTTGACGATTGGATCAAGTAGCCTTATAATGCAATGAAGCTTAAAACATATTATACAGCTGCTATAACATAAGAGATAACAGGAAGTATCTTCTTTCACAGAATGCTAAATGTAACTGTAAAAAGTACATTGTCTTGTACTCCCTTGCAAACCACTGCGGTATAAGAGGAATAAGACACTTCAAGAGGTGTTGTTATTGTAAAATACAATACTTTACTTACTTCTTTCCGACAATGGCACAGACCCTCGTTATCGTTATTCCTTACAATTTCGACAACATTCGTAATGACATCAACAGCATTTTTCCCATAAGCTGACGTCTGATTTTATTCTACGTTATGTATTCTTGTTGTTTTAAAATGAATGACTTTTACATTAGGAAATAAACCTGTAAGAAAAGCATTAATGCAACTGACACACACTCTTCTACAAAATAAATAAATAAATAAATAAATAAATGAAAAATAAATAAACAGAAAATCAAGGTCAAATGGTGCAGAAGGATCTGTAAACAAGCACAGATAATAAAAATAAACATTCATTTGCCAGAGAGCCTGTCGAAGTAAACAACTTCTCAAAGGAGAAGACAGAACTGGCAAAACACTTAAAAATGATATTTAATGAATTTCATTTTTAAGAACCACCAAGCCAATATAAACTTTTCACTAACAGCAACTAATCAGCTTTTGCCTCCAGGCCTACCTGTGTGCTTTCCCTTCATCAATCCCCTCTGCAATGCCTCAATAAACAACGCACAGACGAATCAGTACCAGGCCCTGAGGCTGTGTGTGTGTGTGTTTGTGGAACAGGGAGAATGTGTGTCTTTAGAGGACCACAAACAAGCCCGACAACAACAGGACCGGTCGTTGCCACGGCAACCACGACCAAACTCAGCCAATAGCTGATCAAACGACCACGCAGTTGATTTTTTTTTTTCTTTTCTCACTCTTTTTTCCTCCCCCTGTCCGACTTTCACGCTCTGACTAGAGGAGAGAAGATTGCGCTTTAGTGAAAACCAGTATGGGAATAACTTAAAGACTCATCACTGGTTGAAGCAAAATTAATGAAAAATAAAACTAAATTTCTAAGCAGCCTTGTAATTTACTCTCAAGAGTTGGTCATTTTTCTGGAGGAAGTCACAAAACCATTAGACAGTCCAAAGAGAGAGTGCTGTGGTTTAGCCACTAGAGGGCCTGGTAGTTAAACTCTAGGAGAGGAGAAAGTGATTTATAAGAACCCAGATTTAAAATGAGGCTAAATCTCTCCAAGTTTACAGAAGAGACTTTGCATTAGACGCACAAACGAATTCGGTTCAAGGTACAGAGATAAATGTGGAGCGATGCAACACATCTCCACTGCCAGCCCCGTTACTATGGAGACAGTAAAGGTAGAAGCATCATGGCTGTGTTTTCATGCTTACATAATCGTTATCGGGTCAGAAACTCGACAATGATGTAATGTATTATCGCTCACGTACGGAGGCGCATTGATATGAGTCAATGTCTCGTATAAACAAGACGTCTCCGCAGGACAACAAAGAGCCGCTAAATACGAGTCCACAACATGCCTGTTTGGAGGATACCTTCAGTTTACTCCTTGCAGTAGATACCACTCACATTTGTTAATATATTCTTTGAAGGCAGGCTACATTAGGCATTCATAACACATTCCTATGCATTGCTATATTTCAATGATTTATGTGAAATATCTCAAATGCCCAAAGCAACATTTTTATGGGTAGCAGGATGCTTGTGCAGAAAGAACAGAAGGTACAAGTCTTTGCCTGTTTAAGAATGTGGTATCTATCTTTTTCTTATCTCTACCTTGCTTTAATGAACACATTGATAAAGCATCTATGTCTTACTTGATATCTACTTCACAGAGGAACGTGATATTGGGTGTACTTTAACTACAGAACAAAAACTAAACGATAATCACTTTATGACACCCTGATGAAGCGTAATGTATTTTCAACTTCACTTCAGAGGCTCTGAGGTCATTTCTAACTTCCATGTAAAGACAAACTCCCTAAAGCCTCACCGCTTTATAAAAGGCTTAAAATGTACTGCAATAAAATTGATGTGTTTTTTTTTTCCTTAAAGAGATGTTTATTTACCAGGCGTTTCTGGTAAAAGTCGGACAGAAATGGAGCTGTTACTAGGATATCTGATAGTCTTCGTGATCGAAGGGTTTTTTTAGGTAACGAGACAAGTCTCTTTTTTTCACAGCCAGTGCTTTTATAACGTAAGTGATAACCTGTTTAGAAGTTGTGGAATAAAACCCTAAATTCAGTCCATATACATCAACATTTACACTTAAATAACGATACCTAAGGCAATCTGTTAAGATACAGATAGCACACAATTCCCAGCATTACCATTTCCTTGAAACCTGCTCTTTAATTCCATCCCCTCGACAAACTTTCCCCCATAAATCTAAAGCATCCATGATCACATCAACGATCACAAAAACACAGTAAACGACACCACCTCCGCTCCGAGCACGCCTCGGTAGGCCAACTCCCACAACTGAAATCGCCGTACCTGAGAGAGTCTTCTCTCGCCTTCGCCTTCAATGCAGCACAGAAAGAAAACCAGTAAACTAACAGAAACAGGACAGCTCGTGAGATAGCTTAGTCCCCCGAGCAATTATGGAGATGAGGATTTATAAAGGCTTAAAAGCTGTTGATTTCAGCTGACGCGATTATTATGTCTACTGCACTGGAAAATAAAATAAAATAATGTAAAGCGATTTAATTATATTGACTTAACGGTAAGAACAAAGTTTCATTTCATCACAACAGGATATGGACGTTGACTGATTTACATTAACTGCTCAGGGTGACGTTTTCATTCAAAATGACTCCTATTTAAGAAAGGATACACCTGAAAAGTTAAGGATTAAAAACCCAGCTTAGAAGCGACAGTTTTGTGCTGATGGGATATGAAACCACAACCTCCGTCTGAGCGTTAAGACTCAGGATATCCTTAAACAAGAGATATAACGTATTGAAGAATATATTCTGTATTCTGCATCATCACGGAGAGCTTGTTTTTCGATGTGCGCACACCCACTCAACTCTCTCTTTCAGTCAAACCACCTCCAAGCCCACGCTTCCCACTGGCAGCCAAGCTTCCTGTTAAACTTCCTTCTCCATATGTAGACGAAAAGAAAGGCAACAAAGCACCTGTTGTGACAGTCGAGAGGAAATGACCTGAATGCAGCCATCCCAAAGCGCAATTTAACATCTATTTGCAGTTTACAAACAAACATTCACAGCAACATTTTACATTACAATCGAGATGCATAATTCTGGTTATGGTTCAAAAGCAATTAAAAATGCAGACTTTTTATAACATGCTCTAAAACCTTTATTGTACATCTCAATTAAAACAGACATCTATAGCATGTGTTCTAGATAGAGCTGAAACATGAGGCCTGACATTCAAGTGAGGCAGTGAGTAAGAGAGAGATACAGAGACATCCTGGGAGCTGCTTTAACGGGCTGTTGCATGCTAATGACGCATTAATGAAAGCACAGGACTGGGGGCAGGAAAAGAGAAAGAGTAAGAGGTGGAAAGAAAGAAAGCAGGGCAGAGAAATCGATGGAGCTTGAATGACAGAAAATAAAAGACAAGCGTGGGGATTGTAAGGAGAGAAAAAGAGAAGATGGAAGATAGAGCAAGTCACAGAGGGAAAGAAAGACAGGCATAAAATAGAGAGAGAGAGAGAGAGAGAGAGAGAGTAAGACAGTCAAAGACAGACAGACAGACGGTATGTGTGATTGGTTTAGCTATATGAGAGTGTATGGGCAGGTAGATGGGGTATTAAAGAAACAGAGGGAGGGAAAAGGGCTCACTGTGAGGATACACAGGACTATTTAGGGGAAAAAAAATGTAGGAATTCACACACACACACACAAAATATAATATTTCCTGGCAAAGCTGAACGTGAGTGTGTTACCTGTCTTTGTGCTGAAGTTGCCATCTGAATCTGGCAAAACTTCATGGCCTGATCCAACGCCACGTCCTCATCCACCTGCAGAGAAATACAAACAGATGAGTCTGTGAGACAACCGATGTTTAAATTACAACCAGGGCAACTTCAGAGCATCAAACTCAACCCACTTGGAACACGTTTCGAAAGAGATGGCACCAGAAGGCTCTACGGGAGGAAGGCAAGCCAGCAGAGGCAGTGTGATGCACTGGGCAATGCTCTGCTGGCAAACCTTGAGTCCTGGAATTCATGTGGATGTGACTTTAGTACATACCACTTACCTAAACACGAATGCTAACCAAGTACTCTCCTTCATGGTAACGGTATTCCGTTATGGCTGTAGCCTCATTTTGCAGGATAATGTTCCTTCCCACACTGCCAAAATTGTTCAGGAATGAGATGTATATTTCAAGGTGATTTTTTTCCAAATATCTCAATTCAATCAAAGCATCTGAGGGATATATGAGATAAACAAATCTGATCTATGGAGGCCCCACCTGACAATATGCAGGACATAAAGGATCTGATCTAGATACTACATCACACCATCATCTTGTCCCACATTATATTAAAAGGTTTTACTGCCATGCCTGATTGGTGTTTTGTTTTCTAATAATCACGAATAAAACTTGTTATTATACTGAATTAATTGTCTAAAATGGATATAGTGAAATGGTCCACACAGACAGGGAGGAACTGTGATTCAGTGTGGTGTCCAAAAAAAAAAAAAAAACAAGGCTCTTTGTAATCAACTGATGAAGGCTTGTAGTTGCAGGACACTTACTCTAATGAAGGACTGCAATCAATTCAATAAGATGTGAAGTGACCATTTTTACTCAGATAGGCCAGGCTGACAGAATTTCATGAGCAGCCATGTGTATACAGCTCCCATGGGCTGAGTATATACGGCATAAATGACTATTGCACCATAATCTAATAGTTAAGTGTTAATGTTATGTTCTTAATTGGTAATAATCATTGTTGTGGTCTAAATTATTATATAGTCATAGCACAAAACACCGTATTAAATAATGATCCTGCAGCTGGGCAGGTCAACCAAGTGAATCATTAACACAAAAGTCCTTGGTTTCTCTAATTCTTTGACACATGGGCCAAATAAGTTTTGGAGCATGCTGACCTAATAAGACCTCTTATTGGAGCTCCCGTGTCCATGGTAACGGAGGGGGGGAAAAGACTGGGCGTCCCTAGTGTCTGTTTTATGTCAGCTACCAGGAGCGTGCTGCTCTCTCCTTTAACGGTGTGTGGGAGGAAGAGAGCAAGCGAGAAGAGAGAGAATAGACAAAACGAATGCAAACATGTTGGCGCACGTCCCTGCGCTCTCAGTAGCACTCGGGCTATAATGGGCCTAATGCCTCTGACTAAGCTAAAAAGGCTAATAGGAGAATTACTGTGGGAGAGATAGCAGTGTTCGCTAAAACACACGGCTGCTGATCCAAACCAGAACACTCTTTTTAACCACTTTGTTTATTTTCCCAGAAAAGAGAATCTCTTGATACTTTGGCCAGTAAGTGTTACTGTTTTGCAAGTAATGCAGGTGCACTGATTTTGATAAATGCCTGAAACAAACTTCTGAAGAAACCGCACCATGCTACTGGCAAAGTGGTGAAGAATTTGGCCCTCACTATGAACACTAACCCAGTTTTCAAGCGGTCAAAAATACTGGACCACGTGACTGTCAGTTGCTTCTTGTTGCCCAGTAAGATTAATTGTTTACACAACAAAATAGCTCTTGAGGCCTACTCTTGGTTGAGCCTTGGTTTAGCCTTTTCAACAACAAATGCAGTCTTCTCAGGCAAAACCCAACACAAAGACCACAGAGCTGCCTGTGGGAGAGAAGCGTGCCGGGAAAATCAAGCAGTGGCATTGCATAAACACTGAGCATAGCTAATACTATAAATGTCCTGAAAAAGAGGCTAACAAAAACACATCAAACAGGTCAGCCAAGGAAAACAGCAGTTGATGACGGCAACAGTGTGAGAGCCGTGAAGAAAAACTCCAAAACAAAGTCATGTCCGACAACATCAACAGGGCAGGGGTGACGGTATTACAAACCACCACTGAAGAAGACTTCAAGAGCTGGAATACAAAGGCCATAAGACAAGATGAAAACCACTTCCCATCAGCAATGAAGTACAGAGATGACCAACGAAAGTTCTGAAACCAAGATTTCTTCTAGCAAAGTGATGAAAAAGCCAAACTGCGGAGAAATAATCTGCTCATGAAGCGGTAGCACATGCCTGGAAAAGCATCATAAAAGAAGAATGCAACCATTTAGTGCATCTGTTCCTATACTTTTGTTCACCTAAAAATTGGGTGGAATGCTCCCAAAGTTCTTCTAGCTCATCTAGATGTAAATATCTATATATAATAATAATAATAATAATAAGAGCTGAATTTCTGATTGATTGTATCGTATACATCTTTTGACCTCAATCCCAAATATCTTTAGTGTAAAGCACAAACAAAAGACTTGTCCTTGCTGTTCCAGTATTTTCAGAGTGGACTGTATATAGGATATAATTGTTTACATCAATTCTGCACTCCTGACCACTCCCACCCACATACTCCTAAAAGTACACATCATATGAAGCGTATGTGTACAGGTGGGTGGACAAATCGTATTCATTTGCCAGCCAAATGAAAGCTCCAAGGTCCACCCAGTTTCGTGTTTTGGTTGCCTAGATACTGAAAAATGTTTGCTGGCATGATGCAATAATTTATGGAAACTAGTTAGCTAGTGAAATGTATTAAAATAGATTAAGGGAAACAAACGAGTAGATGATCGCTATCCTTCTTTGACAAAATTTCTGTTGTAAGACACCATGATTGAGTCCTCCGTAACAATGCAAGTTCCTGACCAACACTCCAGCCACGACCTTATAGCGTCTCTAAAAGGTGCGAGTTGGAATTTATTTTGCTCTGGTGTTGGCCAGACTGTGCTTCAGACAATGTAGAAAAAAGAAAAAGAAATAGCCTTTATTTGTCACATATACATTACAGCACAGTGAAATTCTTTCTTCGCATATCCCATCCTTGGAGGTTGGGGTCAGAGCGCAGGGTCAGCCATCATACAGTGCCCCTGGAGCAGAGAGGGTTAAGGGCCTTGCTCAAGGGCCCAACAGTGGCAACTTGGCGGTGCTAGGCATAGCGAGGTGGAATTCAAAGTGGTTACTATAGTTACAGCATTAAGGTTTGTCAAACCACCAAGTGGTGCATAAACTTTTGCAAAAGGCAATAAGGAACACGGTATTTGAACCTTCTCCTGAATATATTCGGTGGGTCCACTACAAATAAACTAATAGTTGAGACTAAAAATAGAGTAGTACTGGGTTACTGGGCAACTGATCTGTGACCCCCGGGGGAAAAATGATCATGCATTGAATTGGCTAGTGTCAGTGAAGAGAAGGGAAGGCCATCATCCTCAGCTAAAGAGCAGGACTCTCAGACTCCTATCTAGAGAAAACTGTGGCATTGCTGCATTTCACCACGCACATGTGGCGAATAAACACTGGTTGAAATCTGGATGCATGTCGATTTACAGGTCATAAATGTCGAATACAAATGATCATAGAAAACTGGGAAGTACCTCCTCAAAGTAAATTCAACTGCCCTACTGTGTGTGTGTGTGCGTGTGTGCGTGAGCATCAAAATGATGCCATCGCAGAGGATGCGTGTCAGGTTACCATCCACGAATTGTAGCTTTCTTGTGATGGTGAAATTACAAGTTACTGTTTAGGGCAATATCATCATCACACTATCTGTGTGACTGACATGTACCAGGTTCCGACAGACCACAAGCTCAGGACCTGCTTTCATACAGCAGCAGACTCAACACTGGTAACAATACTGATATGATATGATGTGGGGAGTTTTTCATGAAGAATCACCAGGTGCAAAGGCCAAACACAGACTCTTCTCTACCTCAGAAAACTGCAGCATAACAGAAAGACAACAGCAGTAGATAATTAGACTGTCCAGGGGGGAAATGAGAGGTGATTCAGCACGACTTTAGTAGAGGATGATAATGGACCAGTGGAATATTGTACTGTTTATGTGTGTACACACATGTGTGTGTCTGTTAGAGGATAAGCCATTATCCTCTTATTGTAATGATATAACCTTAATGGAAACTTAAGCAGTTTGTTGTTCTCTTCAGTATAAATGAAGAGACTGCTTTTGAACGTTGGGCAAAAACATTATCTGGCTTTTACTTCATCACTCATTAAAAGGATTAGCAAATAAATACAGATCAACAGGATTCCAGAGGACAGGTAAACAGTCAAGGTTTTTTAGTAGTGGATTTAACTGCACTCTACAGAATGTTCAAAGACTGGGATAATTTTTTTTACCTTGGCTGGTATAAAAACTGTTTCTATAAGCTGTTTGTTCTCTTCCAGAAACAACTCTATTTCTATTGAGGACATGTGACAGTTACGGCAGAAATTAATCATTAGAGGGTTCAATATTTATACAAGAACATCGCCCAAAGTATATTAATTTATCTGCACTTCAATATTATGGGCTACTTTGTGTACAGAGGTCAGGCATTGCATTCTGAGCAGTGACGGATATAGTGAATAACACTATCTCCTCATCATGGCACCAGCAAGTGAGCATTTTGCCCTCAAAGTTGATGTGTTAGAAGCAGGAAAAATGGGCAAGCTTAACAAGGGCCAAATTGTGATGGCTAGACGACTGGATCAGAGCATCTCCAAAACTGCAGCTCTTGTGGGGTGTTCCCGATCTGCAGCGGTCAGTATCTATCAAAAGTGTTCCAAGGAAGGAACAGTGGTGAACCGGTGACAGGGTCATGGGCGGCCAAGGCTCACTGATGCACGTGGGGAGCGAAGGCTGGCCCGTGTGATCCGATCCAACAGACGAGCTACTGTTGCTCAAATTGCTGAAGAAGTTAATGCTGGTTCTGATAGAAAGGTGTCAGAATACACAGTGCAGGACGGGTCAGGGCTGTTTTGGCAGCAAAACAGGGACCAACACAATATTAGGCAGGTGGTCATAATATTATGCCTGGTCAGTGTATATTACTGAAATATAATTTGAATTATGTCAGTTTCAGGTTCTAACACTATAAAATGTGGAACCGGTCAAAAGGGGAGCAATACACACGCATGTCACAGTGTATTTATATAACCTATTACACATCCTAATTTTGATAGCAACATGGGCTTACAAAGCCAAAAAGAGCTTGTTCTCAAGCATAAGTATATATAGCGATAGCACATCCATCGTGTGGTGTGTTTTTATTTTATATAAACATCATCATGTTGAATCATCAGACGGAGGGAAGAGGATTTCCTCACCACAAAGATGCACTGTCAATATGTCATGCTGACAGCAAAACCACTGCATGTCATAGGGGAAAATAAAGAAGCATAGGAGTTGGTAGGCTTTTTTAAACACAGGAGGATTTCACCGTCTGAAAATGTGCATACTCGGAGATTACGTCTTGTTTGGGCCAAAGGACATTTGGGTTGTTTAATTGTCATTAACAGGAAATTAATTGTCACACTCTTTTTTTTAAATTAAGCAGGATTATTTAACAGAAACATACTGACACGTAGTGGAGTGACTTCTCCTCTGGCAGACATTCATCTGATCTTAGTGCACTGTACAGATTTGCCACAGATTTCTTATACCCCATGTAGTAAGTGCAACATAATGTCTAGCAGTGTTTTTTTGGGATTAAGCCTAACTGTATGTGAAAGAAGCTTATTCCTATTCCAAATCCTTTTGGTAAACAAATAAAATGTACCTGAAACTCTTAAGCTCACAATATAATTGTGACACTGCTTTATCATTATATTTTTTACTCAAGACACACAGTTTTAGTAGTACTACTGCTGAGGATTTATCCCAATGTATTCAAAAGTAATAAAATAGAATACAAAATAATTAAAAACATATCTGCTTCTCACCTGCTTGATTAGCATGTACGTCTCCGACATGATCTTCTCAATTCGGCCCAGGTCATAGGTCATGACCTTTTGCCCCTGTTGCCATACTCTGTATGCATCCAGTAAGAGCGTCTTGCCTGACTCGACATCCTCAAGCAGCTTCCTCTTTCTGTTTGGCCGTGCTGTGGTCGTAGTGTGGGTTCCTCTGTGGGCCGTGCTTGCTTGAACTTGCATCAGCTGCTGTTTGGAACTAATGCTCAGCTCCTCCAGAGACAGCTCTGGAGTCCGAGTGCTTTCCAGGCGCCTCTCTGTCGCCTCTGACGCAGATCTGGGGGTTCCTTGCTCATGTGAAACACTGTCAGTGGTTGACTGTGGGTGACCTGGTTTTAGAGCACCTGTCCATGTTCCAGGTTCGAGTTCCATAGGCTCCCCCAGGATGGAGCTACCTTCTCTGCTCTGAGAAGTTGCTGATGTGCCTTGGTTCTGGTTTCCTGGTTCTAGAGCGGGTTGAGAGAGAGGAGCCAGAGGCTGGCAGGGGCCTGAGGTTGTGCTATCAACGCCTGTTGTTGAGGAGTCTGGAAGGCATGGTTTAGCAGGTTGAGAGGATTTCGCATCCTCTGTGGCAGGAGGCCGACTGGACACGTCAGCTGTGGTCATTTCACCCATGGAGGAAGTGGAAGGTTTAGGAGAAGGATCAGACACCTGTGTGAGAGAATGACTGAATAAATGTGGGATAAAAAGAGAGGTTCTGACAGGCTAACTGTCAGGGCTAAACCCTGTTGAACCTCACTGAACCCTGCTTCCTGGGGGCATATGACTCATGGCGCATAACTCAATTAGAATGCAACAATAACAGCGGCATAAAGCAAATTCAATGTGAGCTAACGGTCTAATGAAAAGAGAAAGAAGAGCAGAGTTGCTGTCATACCGCAGTGAGTTTATCCAGATTGTCCTCCAGCACTTTCACAGTGAAGAAAAAGGCGCGTTTGGCCAAGACCTGCCGGTCCACATCCCGCAAATATTTCCTACAAACACGCAAAAAATGAAAGTGGAAAGAATTTAAACACAAGCCTGTACAGCTGCAAGAGCTTTACTAGAACTAAACAGTGCTACAAGGAATAGAAGATGGACTCTTCATAAACAATACCCATCACTGCCTGTGAAATAATATTATAAGCTGATCTTACTTTCCCTGATCAGGGGTTCTCTGGAGCATGAGGGAAATCTTGAGCAGCGTGTCGTGATCCCTTAACTGAGACAGAACATCCAGCAACAGCACGATGGATCTGTTCATATGAGACGCAAAACTACCCGGGCGATCGATTTCATCTACTGGGATACGCCAGATGCCCTGGAAAGAGGGAAAATAAGACGGTGTTAGTAAAAAAAAGAGAAAAGAATAAGTTATTCTAAGATTAGTTATACACCAGAAGAGAATCCATGTTTTTAAACAAAGTAAGCCATCACTAGTCACTGAAAATATGGGATTATTAGGATGTCAGGAAACAGAAGGCAGTGTAAAATGGTAGAGTGGGAGAGACAAAAGAAAAGAATACGAGATGAGAAGTAGAAGAGAGAAAAAGCGTAGGCATAATATTATTGTTGTAAGGCCATCTGTTCTGAGGTTGGACAGAATGGGCTTTTGATGTGTTGGGCTCAGGCCATGCAGAGAGAGAAAAGTGCCAGCAATCTGCCCACATGTTTTTTTTTTCCCCCCATCTTCCTCCTACAATCCATCCTCCCGCAGTAGTTCTCTGCTACCTCAAGTCACTTCTCATCTCCTAGTGTTTCCCTCTCTGCCATACACTGTGATGCATCCATATCTGTAATAGTGTTTGGGTAATCTACAATCGGCAGCTAACACACGGATGGCGATTTCTACGACGGGTTTTCACTGAGCTGGGACTTAACACACCTCCTTCCTGTTAATGAAGCAAAGCGCTGCACATTTTCAGCTATCCAGATCAGGGAACGTTCAAGGGTCCAAACCAGAGGCACCTTTAGGAACATTATTATATTAATTAATATTTATTTTAATAGTAATCAGCCTGATTATATGAATTTAATTAAGCCAATATTTCCAAAACAATAACTCGACCTATAAAGAATGTAACTGTTCGTTTTTTAAGAAATGTATTATGTAAGCAAGAATTTCATGCAAGAAATCTGTCAGAAACCCTGATCGAATGGCCTTAGGTTTATTTCCTCCATGTGTATATGGTTTGATTTTACTTGCTTTAGTATCAGTTGATATGCAGTAGATAAGTTCTTCTAGTATAACTCATTCCTTGAAACTTTGTTAAGCACCTAATTTCATCATATGTGCTGCAGTGTGCGGGGGAAAACCCTTCGCCTGATCGAATTTTGACAAATTACTCCTATATATAATTCGGAAAGCTACGGATTTCAACTAAAAGTAAACTTTCTCCAAAAAAAAGGGAGAAAACTGCATGAGAAAAAAAATTCGTTCCAGTGGCACTAACACTTCTACATGTATATCTACTTATGGAAAAAAAAACAACTGATGAGCCACATCGCTGTCTGAGGAAAAAGTCACAGCGTTTAAACATGAGCCTCGTCGTCCTCCGTTCACGCAAAAATAAAATAATCATAATAATAGCTGGACTTCTTATTAATTGCTCATTTAAGCCTTTTAAAAACCTTGGCTGATGATCTTGCTTGTATAGTGGTAGTGTGTAAGCGCTCTTCTCTGTTCTGATGATGACGATGATGGACATTATGACAGCCGGTATCTGATAGGTTTAGACTTAAAGTCTTTCTATCCAGCAACTTGATCTTTAGACAGACCTAACCTAAATTAAATGATTTCCATATCATTTGGGAACAAAAATATTTCTCTTATCTGTCAGTTTTGGTCAGAATCAGATTTTTTCCCCCCTAGCTTGCAGTCCATCGCACAAATATTTTACAAGGCAAAAATAAAATTGTAATTTCACAGGTATTTACGTATGAATGAAACAAAAAGGTATTATCACTACATATAAATTCAGCTTGCATTAAAACTAGGACATTCATATTCAAAATGTTCGAGCAATTAGTACAAAATACCTAAACCTGAATAAATTAAACCGGCTGCGAAAATTGCTGTTCAAATGTCAAAATGTAATGAAAAACAAATCAAGCTTATGTGCAACCCAATGTAACAGACTGAACCGTATTACACTACGGTCATGTCATATGCAAAGTACATGAACTTTTTCCACAGCATTTGCATTTTTCCACTGGCTCACGAGTTTAGACGTTTTTGTATAACAGACACTGGGGAGCGGGAGACCTGCACAAGCTCACACAGAGCGCGGCAGCAGTTTATCAGCTAATATATCACACTTCCACAATATCATAGACATCATAAAGAGGTCAGGGTAACGCCTCACAGAGCCTGTCAGAGAGAGGCGGCACGAATGCGGGGGTGCAGAAAAGGATGGAGGGGAATGTGGAGTTTCCCCATCAGCCATGCTACTGAACAGATGACTGGTGTGTGTGTGTGTGGTGGGGGGGGGTGGTCATGTTAAACAGGATGCTGATGAGAAGTAATTACTGGTCCTCATATGCCTGGCACCCGTTCCGTTTACAGTGTTTACTCTGAACTCTAAATAAAGATACAGGGACAAAGTGTGCATCTGTATATCCATCTGCGTAAAGAAATTGAGAGGGAGAAAAATAGAGATAGAAAAAGGCAAGACAGCCAGATAAGGAGGAAGAGGGGAAGATAAAAGAAGAAAGGGAGACAGTGATAAGAGATAAAGTGAGAGATGAAGACAACAAAAAAAGAGAGACAAAAACAGATGTAGAGAGGGAATCACAGAGAGCGAGAGGAAAGAGGCAGGAAGGAACAGGGGAGAGACATACAGAGAGGCAGACAGAGAAAAGCAGAGAATGACATGAACGTGGAAAGACAAAAAGAAAGAGAGAAAAGAGAGAGAGAGACACAGATAGAGAGACAGAAAGAGACACAGAACGAGAGACATAGAGACAAGGAGAGAGAGACAGATAGAGAGAGACAGATAGAGAGAGAGAGAGAGAGAGAGAGAGAGAGACAGATAGAGAGAGAGAGAGACAGAAAGGGAAACAGATCAAGACAGACAGAGACAAGGAGAGACAGAGACAGACAGAAACAGACAGACACCGAACAAGAAAGACAGAGACAAGGGGGGGAGACAGATAGAGAGATTGAGAGAGAGAGAGAGAGAGAGAGAGAGAGAGAGAAAGAAACAGACAGAAGGGGGATGTTCTGACAGAAAAGCAGATGTAATTCTACCAGCTGTGCCTGAGACTCTATCATGTCCCGCGTCAACTGCGGTACACTAAGGTCCAAGTCAGTCACACACACACACACACACACACACACACACACACACACACGCAAAACTCTGTTGCTATCTGAAACTACAGTCTATTCATTCTGTTTGCTAGTTCATGGAAGAACCCAGGCTGAAAATGTGCGTAAAGCCAGGCGGATATCCCCGGTGTCGCTGAACTCTATTAATTTCTGTGTACTATTTATCTGTAATCATTATCATTTAATAATTTACTGCTCTCCCAGTGAAGACCGGGATATGACCAATAGCAGTGTCATGTCTCTTTAGACCAGGGCTGTTTGTATAATGCGCAGTGTTCATTTATTACACAGTTATAATACATGTATACACATTTTGCAAAATTTTGTGTACATGTTTATTTCCTTTTTATAATCAAACTGAAGTTTGCCTTTAATCCTCCATTTCAGTTTTTCTTTCAGTTTATTTCTGCTACATTACTACATCACAATCACTCATTTATTAATTGATATGCTGGCAGGTATATCAGATATCATCTACATATCCATGTATCACAGAAATGTCTTCAAGGAGCGCGATCATGTGTATTCCGCTACGATGAGTACTGTCAAGTTGCCATGCATGAAGCTCTTCCTGTACAATCACAGAGATTACTACAGTATACAGTTGGAGGATATCAGTGATGAAAACCAAAGCAGCCAGCACTGGTTTATGTGTTATATGGGACAGAGGCAGAGAATGTTAGCCAGTTATATAATAATGCTTTATATAACTATCTGGTGCAAAAAAAAAAAAAACGTGAGATGGCCCAGTTACGGGTTATTTAGGAACTCTGTTTGGAATTAATTTTCAGGCTAAGAATCGTTTAGTTGCACGGTACGAGCAAAGAAACAATGATCTCATTCTGGGTCTGAAGCGGGACTGGAAAAGAAAAATGGCATCCTGGACCAAGAATAAAAATGTGCTGCTTTCTCTCTTGGGGTCGCTGTATTCAGAAAGTGATAGATTTTTCTAAAATTCTATTTGTAAGCTATTTGGTTCATCTTTTGTCTTCACTGACCTCTGGGATTCCATGACTACACACTGAAAACCACACGATTCATCAATACAATTTAATCTCCACGACATATATATCCATTTACGGACGTTACACATCATATGGTTAAGTGAGGAGGGTGTGGTTTGTGTTACTAAATAAACTAGTAAAGCTAAACAACCAACTCAATTAATTAGTAACGATCTCTCTCTTTTATAAAATGTTGAAGAAAATGTATTCGGATTGACCACGGCTGGTTTCATTTTGTTCCAATTTATTCCCAAAAATGCCTGAGGCAGGAACTGGAATTTGTGTACATACAGGGTTTTATGGTGATTGACGGTTGCCACTTGTTTGTTATGACATGCATGTAAACTTTTTTAGTGTCTACGACTTAACTAAAACAGACACACAGCAGATTTTCCTCCCTTATGGCTTTGTGATTATTGTGTTTTCGAATTGTTGCTGGAGTTTCACCCCAAATTAAAATAAGCGCAGCTCTACTTCAGTGCCTCTTCGACCACTTGGATGCCATGACCATGTGACGCAAACATCCAGGTTCATAGAACATACAACCGAGACAAGAGCACCGACCAAACCACAGTGAGACAGGCGAAGTGGGCGGGGCTTCCAGGTTGTTATTAATATTAGAGAGCTTACACTGTAAACTCACATTCATAATGCTGAAATGCCTTTTTTTCCCCCCTAGGGAAAAGAAGAGACGTGTTCGGTATACAGATTTTTAAAACTTGTATGCAAACTTGTTTTCATTCCCACCCTATTCCACATTCCCAGCCATTTTAAAATAAGGCTACACCCTGGTTTAAAAAAAACAAAACAAACCCTGGTCTTTCCTGAAAATCAGCATCGCTAGACTCAGCTCTCACTGGTATTTTACGGGAGATATCGCCTTTCAAACTGAACACGTTTACAGCCCGGGATTTCCTGCAGACAGGTTTTTTTGTTTTTTTTTTCTGTGAAAAGTATTCAGAAAACCCCAGAACCAAACATTTCCAAGGTCCTTCCTTTTTCAGGTGTTTTCTATGTTAGAAGACTTCCTGTGTTTCTCTGTCGCAGGTTTTGTCAAAAGCCTCACTGAACAGTGATGGATACTCATCAGTAATAAGAGCTGTTCTTAAAATGTTTATTTATATAATTTATAAAATAATAAACGACCATTATTAAAAATAAAACAAGAAGACTGCACTAATTAGCGATCATAGGAAAATGTAATTTAGTAAAAAAAAAAATATGGAAAATTGTCGGCATATAATTTACCAGTAAGATTTAATTAACAATTAAATCAATTAAATAATTAACAAATAATTTTTTGGGTGAATCCGATCAAAATGAGCTGCATTTTGCTACTTCAACCAATATTCTTTATTACTTTATATTTACTTTATATATATATATATATATATATATATATTAAAAAAAAATGAAAACGATAAAGCAACTTCGCAGCTTGTCTCTAGCACACCGTTAAAAATTTTTCCTCAATTAAATTTCACCTTAAACAGGTCAGTGTTTAGTTTTATTTTGCTATGTGCACCTTATTTGATTAAACACATTATTGATCATATACATTCATTCATTAAATTTATGCTTTGGATAATAATTGATTCCCAAATCAGAGTTCATGACGGTGAAGCTATACATCATTAATTGGTTTTGTCAGTTCTTGGCTACCTGGCTCCTATCCAGCAGGTTAACTGATTATTGAAGCAGCAACCGGTTACAGTTATAACTGAAAAAGAAAGAATCGTACTGAGGTTTTGCAAACACTGTACCCTGCAACTCGGAAAAAAAAGAGAAAAGGACAACAGTTTCCAACCGCACTAAAGAGGTAACCGTAGAAACAAACATTCACAGCTGCACATTTGGTTAGGGTTGCCAAATCCACAGCAACACCACATCCTCTGCATGCGCCACCGAGTTGTCAGAGCTGCATATAAAAGGTTCACATCGAATAAGAATAAGGACCGATAAGGACTGGTAAAGTAAAGAGTAAAACACGACAGGGTTCGGGCTCCTGGTTTCGCTGGTATCGTTTACATGTTTGACTAGAACTCAATTTCTTTAAGTAAGCAGACTGTTTTTGGTCACCAGGAACAAGTGGGCTGTTCTGAAACTTCATTAGACGTGAAAGTACTTGAGGTTTGACCAAAACATGTTTTAAAAAAAAAAAAAAAAAAAAATGACGACAGGACAAAATGAGCCAAGATGTTTTGATAAGTGTGTGGTGATGTGTGTGAATTTGTTGACCTAATCTCACTTGGATTCTCCCGCTCGGTTTCCTCCTGAGGGAAATCCTGACTTTTCTTGCACTTAAGAAAATGTAGGAGGATATAAGGAGGCAAACAAGGGTTTTTACAGATAAGCAATCCTGCCATCAGCTGCAACAGCAACCGAGACACATCCTGAGTGCTAAACCGCTGAGTGACCAAGCTAGCGATTCACCCGTCTTATTTGCACATTTCACATTCAGGCAAAATGTCTGGACTTTAGAATGATGCTGTTCATTGAGATTACTTCGTCCACTATCTAAGAGATTCCCAGAGACAGATTCCAGCTCTCCCTCAGGGATCCCCAGACTATCCCAAGCCGATTGTGAAATATAATCGCTCGAGTGGGTCAGTGGTCTTCCACAGGGTCTCTTGTCCAGTGGGACAGATTTGGAGAAGCAGTGGCTCTACTCAGAGGACTTCCTGTACTGCCAAGCTCCTCTCCCTGTTATGGAGCATAACCCTGCCGTGGAACCTCATTTCCAGCGTCTATTCTCAAACATATTCCATCTGTTTAGCCACACGTACACACTAGAATTTACTTACAGTAGAAAACAGTATATTATGTTCTATTTTTCTAGTTATGTACAGCCATTAATTCAAAAATAAAGTGTGCATGTAATAAATAATAACCACACAGGTTTGAGTTTCTACTGCGACAGACTGGATCACAGTTTGACTTATCAGTGCAAGAGCACACACACTGCGTTTTAATCAATTTCAAATAATCATCATTACAATTATTTAAGTGTTAGACGTGACACTGTTATAGTCCTGTTTTTCTGTCTTTTGGTTGAAAAATCAATCAATCAATCAACCATCTTTGGCAGCATCTCTAATAAATATAGTTACACAGACTGATGTTAGCTATATATTACCTGACTAATGCTAGCTAAGTCAAGCACACACCTATGGGTTTTTCCATAATAATAAAGTTAAAATGTTCACCGTTTACCTTGACAGAAGGTGAGGGGGCTGCATGAAGTGAGAAAATCAAGAGGAGAGATTACTAATGTGAAACTGAGGGAGGGAGGTGGGGCTTAAAGAGAGTCCGAGCGTCCAAAACACCTGTACGACTGTCAATCATTCCTAATTTTTAATTCATCTGGCATTTTTGAGTGAAGAGAAAACAAAGACTATCTATCCTTTCTATCCTTCTACTCCTTGTAGTAGCATACACCTGGGTTAAAATACAGATGTCCTATGCAAAATGCGTAAAGGTTGTCTTATGTATCGTAAAATTTGGGTTTCGAAGCTCATTGCTGCGTGAATGGAATTCCATCCATATTTTGTTTTGTGTTTTCTGTCACCCACCAAACAGATTACATGCCGTTTGGATGAAGTAGATGAGACTGAAGGAGGTGTGTTCCTGCTGAGGAAAAAAAAACAAAACAAAAAAGGTTTCTCCTCACTAAATTGCCAAAAAAAAAAAAAACACATCAGTCGTGCCTGTGTCTAATATGATCGATAGCTAGTGACAGAAAAATCGTTACACTCTTAAGAGCAGAGCAGAGGAGGCTCTCCTACCTCCCTGACTTCACCAAGTAAGCCCGAGCCTGCCGGGAATAATAAACTCCTCATTACACATACGCTCTATAAACTCACGGTCACTGAGGAAGTTGTCCGCAGGATACTTCGTTAACAGTCTATAAGCCGAAGTAGAAACCCGATGTTCTTGATAAGCTGTGAATGAGGTATGAGGTAAGAAACATCTTGACGCATGCCATTCCACACTTGTCAGAGGTATAGAAAGCGTTCAGAGCGAGATAGAGAAAGATGACTGACAGCTCTAAGCTCTCGAACAAAACCCTTAATGTACAAATGCACAGCTCTCCATTTCAATGCACTCTGGATAGAAGTATCTGTCAAGTGAATAAACGTAGTGTGTGTATATATGAATAAATGGAAAAGTCCATTAGAGTGTATCTTCATGCAATATTATGGAGCAGTGGAACTCGAGATCATCCAGTTTGTAAAAGGTCTTCAACAGCACAAGAGTTGAAGAAGAAAAACAAAAAAAACCGTGAATGCAAATGAGAAAACGGATAGACGGGGAAAGAGAGAAGGAAAGTGAGAGGGAAGGAGGGAGGGGGAGTGGGGGCACAGGGAAGGGAGAAGGTTCCCGGCTTTTCTGACTCATGCAGTTTTGGACTCCTTCGCTCCATTTGTGGTCATTACAGCTCTCTGAGCCTTGATGAGACGCAGAGGAGCGCGAGTGAGGAGCGCTAGTGAACTATCATCGCACGTTGTGTTTCTCTCTCACACACACACACACACACACACACACACACACACACACACACAACCCCCCCTCGTTTCCTCCCCTCATACATTTTTCACTTAAACCATGGAGTCTCTCTCCCTCTCTCCCTCTTTTCCTCACTTAATCTTTCCCTCTCTTTTTCTGTAACTCCTCCCCTGGGGTAATCCAACATCCAAAGGTACAGCGTAAAGAATTCCTTTCATGCAATCGGACTTCCACTTCTTCATGGCGAGAACAAACCGGGGAGTTCAAATGAAACACGGCAAAACTCACCATCACCGAGGAGAGGCTACTCTGCTCTCAATCCTGTTTGTGAACGCTCCGAGATTCTTTAAAAATCCTTTCCCGAAAGGTTCCGGTGATCCAAGCTTCTGAACATCCACTCTGCGTAGTGGACTTACGGCGACGAGCTGCACGCGCTCAAAAGCAACAGAAGGATTGGTGAACGAGTGCGTCTCAAACAGACACGCGCGCTGACGCCTCTAAGCCGCACTGCCATCGCAAAACAAAACGCCCACGCACACACACACACTCTGATCCCTGCCTTCTTCTGGGTTTACCTCTCTCTCTCTCTCTCTCTCTCTCACACTACTCCCCCTCCTCCTACTTTCTTTCTCTCCCTCTCTGTACACAAGCTGTGAGCCAGCCCCCTTACAAAGTATTGGCCAATCAAAGGGCTGGACTGATTCTCCAGTCCAGCATTCTCCGTCCACACACGCGACACACACAGAGATGGAGAGAAGAAGCAACAGGCAGCAGGAGAGAAAGAGTGTGTGTGTGTGAACAAGAATATGAGCTCGTTTCCTCTTTCTCTACTCTTATCTTGTGGTTCCACCCTGGTAACCGTGCACACACACACACACGGTTTCCCCATGTCCTGTTATTAAACAGGAAAAACCCTTGCTGAGATCAGTAAACAGAAGGCGTGTTTATTTTGTAAAATCATGCAAGTCGACAAAGTGCAAGGCTACAGGAAAACTCCCGTGTTTATCAGGCAAAGCTGTTAGGTATGCATGATGACAAGGAAGAAGAATTGCAACACATTTCCCCGTAGTGAGAAAACAACAGAAGACCTGTTTTACTCACAACACACTTGGATGACTGAGTGCAGCTGCAAATGATCGCAATTATTTTATGAATGGGGTATTTCTAAACAATAGTAATCATCATTTGCAGACTGCAGTGGTATAGAAAAAAAAATTGTTGCTGTTACAGGAAAATAATAAACTTGTTAACTTGTTAAGTGTTAACAGTAATTCTCCATCACACTACCCAGTCACTGGCTTATTTTCCTATAACAGCAGACATGCAAGTGATTTATTCCTTCTGTATTTCTGGATCTGGAACAACCTGGCATTTTAAATCACCTATGTTATTTTCCATGATTCACATTATCGCACTATTCAGCACGTTCCCATCCACTCTGCCCAGTTTGAGCAATAAATAAGTTCAACCATCACCTTCTACCATCAAAAGAGGACTGAGAAAAATTCACTTAAATTCTTACAAAAATTCCTATAAAGCTTCAGATGGAGAAATTAATTAAGAAAGAAAAAATTGTCCTGCAAAGCAACATTGCATTTTTTTGTTTTTCTGAAAGAACTTAAATCAGAGTAAATGAGTTGAGGCAGAAAGCCATGACACAATCATCTACTCTTCTATCCCAGTTTGGTCTTTGTTGGTTTGCCAAAACGGCAGCAGTGGTGGCGTGTGGTGGGTGGCCTCGCACTGGGGGTGTGTGTGGGTGGAAGCATATGTAAGCGCATATGAGCGAGTGTGAGCGTGAGAAGCTGTGTGTGTCCAGACCAACGGGTGCTGTCAGGAACTAAAGCAACGGCGACAGCCTGACCCATATTGTGTACACAGCTCTCTCTGCAAGTAGCACAGGCTTCAGAAAGGGAATGAGCGTGTGTGTGTGTGTGTGTGTGTGTGAGAGAGAGAGAGGGAATGTGAGAGAGATTCTGACAATTTAACCTATGGCCCTCCTTCGCTCAGGTTTCTCAGGTCAGGTCGCTCAGGTCAGATCTCAGAGCAAGCTTTAACCAACCCCAGACTACATTACCCGTCACATTTCACTATAATTCATTATTTTTTTACCCTGCTATACTATTTTACTGCTCATGCACCCTTGCTGTTTTCCTTTGAGGGAATCCCCAACTTCCTTGGACATCCCAGGGGTCAGCTTCAGGACCAGAAATGGTACATCCTAGCTCTACTAATAAACTTTTCAGTCAGAGATTTTTCACTTATGTACACAAACCTAATGCAATGGGCAAGCAACATCGCTGACAAGCAATTAGAAATCTCCTTGTCCTGATTGGCTCAGTGTTGATGGTCCACCTGCTCCGATTTATTCATTATGTGTGTGATAGATTTTATAAAGCATTAATAGCAGCAAAGTACATGCACAGGACACGTCTTGTTTTGTGTTATTTCTCGCTTCGAGGTTTTCTATAGTAACACGCTGTAATGTTCAGAGTCATCGGTGATGGTGGATGGGTGGGTGGAGACAGGGTTGGTCCTGGTAGCTAAGACAGGTGGACACGATGGGCAGCAGGTTAGCAGTGCCAGGCGGCCGCAGCTCTGCCGCCCAGAGAGGGCTAACGCCCTGCATGGCTCCAAAGCCCATCTATGCATAATGCTTCGGCCAACGTTAACACAGAGTGCTTCCTCAAAGCAATACACAGACTTGTTTAAAACACACACACAAAACCCACACACTTCAACTCACAGCAGTGCCATCTGTCAGCTTGGAGTGAGGTCTGTACATCCAGCCAGTTTTTCAGAAAGAAACAGACTTTCATTAATCTCTCTCTCTCTCTGTGTGTGTGTGTGTGTGTGTGGGGGGTAGAGTTGGGAACCTTACCACAATATCACAGTCAAATCAGACATTTACTACAAAACATATAAAAACAGACGTCCACTGCATTTATGGGCAATGATGCCAAACTGGCAGGCCAAACACCATAATGACTCATAATTAATAAATAATTGAATATAATTTCAATTTGTATACATACAGCATATACACACAACTGTGTGTGTGTGTGTATGCAGAATTCTCACACACATCTCATTATTTCGACTTGTTATTTTAAGTTATTATGTGTTCACTTCGTTTGTTAATTCGAGATGTCATTATTTTGATTTAATATCTCATTATTTCTCCTTTGCATTTTTATCGTCTTGACATAACTTGTTTAATCGTATGTCGTTACCACAAATTAATATCATTATCGCAAGATACAACTCATTATTTTGATTTAATATCTCATTAAATTGTATCAACCTCAACTTCATTATTCTGCCTTAGATGAATTATCCCATCATTCCAAGATAGTATGATGTTATTTTGACATCTGGTTATTTTAGTATTCCAACTTATCTTATTTCAGGAGAGCATGTCATTATTTTGACTTGTTCAGGATGTTTTCTCATTACTTCAAGATAATGCCGTTGCCTCAGGCTATTATCTTTGTTATTTCAATAAGTCATTATTCCAATATCTCACTATTTCAACTTCCGATTATTTTCCAGTTATCCCGTTTCATTTTAATCATTTCATTTCATTTCATTTCAGAATACGGAGTGACCTCAAAATATGTCTCAGTATTTCCAGACATGTCGTAATCTCTACTTAATAACTAGTTAATATATTCATGTTAACATCTCGCAATTTCGAGTCATTACTTATTTTTTAAGTTAAACATATTGTCTTCTTGGTTATTAGCCTACATTCATTTCGAAAAGGTCAAAATATCCACTCCAAAATTTTTCCTTGACCGTAGCTGAATGCATTTGAGTGAATTATTATAACACGTATATATATGTAAAAAAAATTAATTGAATTAAAATTGCGCCTAGCTTATGAACCACGAGAGAAACAGCATATGTAATAAGAATTGTAAGCTAATAGTTATAGTGTTTAATAATGTTATTGATCATATTTAACTCCTTAAAAAAGTAGGCAAAATAAATAAAATAATAAATTTTAATACACTTAATCAAGATTTTTTTCTTTTTAAATAAATGACCTTAAAATAAAGACATTTAATTATTGTGAAAATATCTAGAAGTCAAAATAGCAACTTCTACATATATAAATAAATTCCATGTTTTAAAACATCCGAATCCTTTTCCAAACTGCCGTACACACTGACCGTCAGGTGCAGGTTACTTACGTTGAACAAATTGGTTTTGTTTCTCTCGCAGAAAAGTCCTTGTGCAGGCATGTGCTTCAGCTGTTGCCATGGGACACTGCTCCCTAGCAACACATCCCTTGCCCATTGCAGATTCTGTAGAGACACAAAATATATTCGGGTTACTTAGTGCATGCTTTCACGGGTGATGGGGGGTGTGTGTGTGTGTGTGTGTGTGTGTGTGTGTGTGTGTGTGTGTGTGGGCTGATTGCATGTTCTCCGTCACATTGAATACAAACGGCTTCCGGGTGTGTAGAAAAACTTTGTGAACTGATTGTACGATTTTTATTTCTCAATCAAGTTTCTATTTACTCCTATGGAGTTTTGTAAACAATAACAATTTGTTTGTTGGCACACAAACACAGAACTAATAATACAGGCAAATTTGTTTGTTTATTCAGTGAAATATATATATATACACACACACATACATACATATCACTCATTGTGTAATATGTGCACTAACCAAACCAGCAACAAGCACATCTGCTAGCCCCGCCCCCAAACACCAATAGCTGTTGATGTTAACAAAAAGGAAAACATCTCACCGTTTCTGGTGCTAAAATGTTCTGGTGCAATACAGGTTTCAAATACACCCCCGCATCATCACAAACCACACAAGACAAGACAATTAAACCAGATAAACACCCCTTTTTTTCCCCAATTATATAAAATCATATTAGCCATGGTAGGATGAACAAATTTAAGGGTTGAATTAATTGCTCTTAATAATCTGTCAGAGTGACTGGAATATAATTGCTGAAATGAAAAATTAAAAAGCATCGTGGGATAGAGGTAAATATACTCTGTATCTGTTATATATAAAAAAAAAAAAATTGTGCACCTTATACACACAGATATTCATACGCTGTAACTAGAAGAATGAACGGACCAGATTTTTTGCTTATTAAGCACCAGATTCAGCAAAAAAAGCTTAACAGGAATTAACTAGAAAAACCACAGCTGCAAGCTTTGTTAGCTTTCGCCACATTCTGTGTGCACAAGTGCGTGTGCATGAGCGCGCACACACACATACAGCCCCAATGTCTTCGCATAATCACAGTTCATGGCAGCTTTATAGCTCCGATAGAACTGTGTATATTCACAGCAGTGCAGCTGATTACAGCCTTTTCTGCAATTCTCTCTCCGACTGTCTCGCTCACCCAGCAGCCATGGATACTTTAATAATCGCTGAGGCGGGTTTCTCTTTTAAGAGGACAATGGAGAGCTCTGGCTTTCCCCGAAGCTAACAGAGAGATGGCTTCTGGTGGCTTAAGGAAAGCCGCTATAACCTGCGACCACATAAAAGCTGCTAAATTGAAGCAAAAGCACCAAATCCTCTGGTCAAAGAGAGAAGAAAAGTTGAGAACATGCCACATGTTAACCGCAGATGAAAAATGAGAGCCGGGGGAAGCCCCTGGTTTGTCCCCTGCTTCAGGTGGCCACATAGAATGATCGCAACGTGTGGGATTTCCCTATCTATAGCAACTTCCTGTCATGCTGAACAAAGCATAATCTAAGAGAGTGTGCATAACATCCTGTGCTCACATTGGCAATGGGTGAGAAAGAACATGGTATCAATGCAGACTCATGCTGTCCAGCTTATGTTACCACTCTTGCCAACTGGCACAGACACCCTAATACACACACACACCTTGCTCCAAATTAGCCCATTATGGCCATCATAACCAATAATAACAATATTTAATGTACTATCGAGGTCAGCATCCTCTGGCAATGTGTTTCCACATGCTGAAATATTCACTATTACTGAGAGGGGCAGACAATTAATGGATTAACAAGTCCTCCTGGCAAGTGGACGTTGGTCAGTCCTATGTTTCGTTTGTCTGGCAATATAAATGACTAGGCTAACTAAAGCTGTGAGCTGTATTGGTTTTCACCCACATCACAAATAAAAACATTTAAGTATGGCTAGTGTACTCACTTTCCCTTAACATGTTTAACTACAGGGTGACATATCGTGTGTGTGTGTGTTGTGCTAGCCGAAGAGTTATAGGCTGCAAAACACTGGCGTTTTACTTTAGATTTATAAGGCAGCTAAAAGAGATTCGTTTGTGGGTCTATCTATCTACAACACATGGCATTTCTGCACTTTAGCAGATTACATGCACATCAACATTCACAGCATGATTGATTCACTTCACGTGGTCGTGTTAATTCTAAATCAATGGGCTAAAGTTTATCGCTCTGGCACTTTCAGGTTGGTTGTTTTGGTCCCCGCCCGAGTCGTGATTGTGCAAAACACACCACGGGGAAAAACACACCGAGGGTGTGACATGAAAGCATACGAGCAAGCATCCGATAGTAAAATGTCTATGTCCGACAAATTATTTGAGTTTTCACCACTGCATTTCTACCTTTTTGATTGACATTTCTTTGCAAGCGGTCTATTATCAGGACTATCAGGGGCAGGTTTGGTGCAGCTTGCTCAGAGAACAGTTTAAAGGATGAATGAAATGCGAGTTTATGATACTATTATTTGGCAGAAAGGTGCCGTTTGGGAATATATGAAACCCAGGTTGTTCGTCTTGGTGCAAAATCTATTTAAGTCTTGGCTCTGAAAGTTGCTGAAAGTGTCCACCAAAGCATGGACATGTCTGCTTTGACTAGAGTCTTACTAGACATGAGACAGGTGCACATGACAACAACATCACTCAGGCTGTGTCTTGGTATAAATTGAGTAAATAAACTGTATGGACTACTGCATTCTCGTGTGTGCATGTTAATACACGTGTCTCTCCTTGTATGATTTATGTTGTGTGTTGCTACTACAAAAATGATAATGTATTAGAAAAAGTGTGCACTATAAAAAGCTCATGAAAACTACTACAGATACAGAATTAGAGCACTACATTGTCAGAGCTGCTGTTGTAAAAAATTAACCAGGAAACTGAGCAGCTCAGAATGAAGAATTCAGCAGTGCTAGCTGTGAGACAGACTGTGTGGTATATTGCCTGTTTTTAACAATTTTTTTAGAAGCTGACTAATTTTCAGGTTTCAAAGAAAATGTGTACATGCTTAGTCACTTTCATTTTCGTGTATTGGTTTCCAGGAACTTGTCTCTTCTAGTTTTTCAGAGGACCGCCATGTGTAGTTAAGTGTTATATAGGTGTGTCAGTAAAACCAGCCTATGTTTTATATAAATGTGTGTGTGTGTGTGTTTCACCTTGTGCGTCTTGCTGCAGGCATACAGGTGTGCGAGTCTGTACAGGCTTTTATAGTGCTGGGGAAAGCGGTTGAGGCACAGAAACAGTGCTCTCACACACATCTCCACCAGCACCTTCCTTTGCTCCACCCGGCCTGTCGGCAGACACCTGGGCACCTCCAGCAGCTCGGGTGGTGTGGGCGGCTCGGGCCGGCGAGGGGCGGAGCGAAGCAGTGTGGTCGGTGCCTGGGTGGGCGTGTCCGGGGCAGGGGGTTTGGAGATGAGTATTTCGGGAGAAGTGACAGAGAGAGTGGTGTCGGAGGACTCCTGGGAGAGAGTGGTGGAACTGACGTCTACGTGCTTCTCCTCTGAGAAAAAAACAAAAGCAGAAAAGATCCAATTTAATAAAATTTTCCTTTTCCAATTATTACTATATTAAACACCATCATTTAAAACTAGGTCATCAATTGTGTCTCACTGTCTGCTCATCATTTGCTTAGTTAGTTTTAACTTCATATGTCATTCAAATGGTTTATAATTACCATCATTTGACAGTGACTCATTTATTCAATTATAGTCCTTTAAGTACTTAAATAAGAAAAAAATAAGAACACACCAGCAGCCTGACCATTCAGGGCTAATAAAGCTTGCAGTGTTTTATTCCTGAATGCCTGGTGGTTTAGTGATTCAGACAGTTCATCAATACATCTATTAACCAGAAGTAAAGGAGCTAAAAAGTTTACAAGATTATTTTATCTTATGAGTTAACATGTTGTCTTACGCCACATTATCAGTTCAAACAGCACGTCTCAGACGGCAAAGTTTATATTAATACGTTATTGTTTCCTGTATTGTTATAATTCAGTATTGTTTATTTTTCCACAATAACAAACCCCTAAGTGTTTTATAATATATATTTATGTACCATGTATGTTTGAAATGATAAGTGTAGACTTTCTGGATGGGGTGGAGCTAAATCTGATCCAACTCCTCCCCTGACCATTCACCTTAACCCACACACCGTCATATAACATGAAATACATTAGAAATTCTTATCCAGCCTGAAACACAGAGTTGCCTCCATCACATGGACTTCTGGCTCGACTAAAAGTGAATGCTGAAAAGACTTACCTGAAACAAAGTACATACACTCAGCCTCTACATATATAAAGTGACACTAAAGGCACTACCTGGTTCTTCCACTGCAGCTGCTTTGTCTTTCATAAGCGTGTTTGTGTCTTCAGAAAATGACTGACATTTCCCAGAATCCAGCTTGTGGGTGCTGTCCTGAGAGCTGGTGGGGTCCAAGAACACGTCCTGCAGGGAGCTGGAGTCCGACAACACTGCCACACTGTCCTGACTTTGCTCTGATGATTGAAAACACACATACAGACACAAGAAAATGCACCATGAGGTCTGCTTTAAAGTTCAATCGAAGAGAAATCCCAAGTGCCAAGTGCACTGTTTTAAAACAAGAACCCCACAATTTAACACCGAAATCCCAAGATTCACCCACAGATTATAAGATCAGTCTGAAGAGAAATTTTTTACTAACTTAATTCCAGGGCTAGACTTAATCTGAGTCCCAGAAAGCCATGCTGATGAGCTGCAATCACGTAGATTGTGGATTAGAGATGAAAAGTTTGTGGATGATTTCTTGAAATGCCAACATTGGTGTTATGAGACAGATTTTTTTTTTTTTTTTGGTTAAACGAAGCAAGAGCATAGTTCACAAAGCATGGAAGGATTGCTGGTCTCTCACATGAAGTGTGCCACTGTATTTCTTGCAAAAAAGAAAAAAAAAGAAAAAAAGAAGCCATTTTTATTTTCCTCTCAATAAAATGTGCAGGAAAGCTCTTTCACATGCTGAGAAACTGAGAAAGTCAACTGGATCCGGAGGGTGGGTGTTGGCAGCAGTGGTACCAAACTGTCAGCAAACATTTTAGCTCAGAATGCCAATGTACTGGCTAACTCAGCATGGGGTAGGACAAAAAAAAAAAAAAAAAAAATCCTTCAGCAAAAAAAGAGGCTTGCATTAACAGTAGCACACGAGATAGGTTTGGTAGAACCAATTAAAAAGTACAAAAAAAAAAGTTTTTTGAGTGACTGGTGAAATAGTACAGACAATATTCCAGTTTGCACACACACACACACACACACACACACACACACACACACACACACACACACAGAGAGCAACTGCAGTTGTACAATGAAGCAGAATACAGCTGCTGAATGCTAAAATGTTATTTAGTAGTGTATTGATTAAGTAAGACAGTAGAGCAGTGGCAGAGAACCGACTTCACATTTCATCCAAACATAAAATATCTGATAGGGGATTATATGAATCCAAAACCAACAAATAGTGCACTGTAAAAAGATATAGAGATTAGTTCTTTAGAGGTCAGGGCTTGAACCATGTTCCAAGATTTATTTAAGAGTTTACTAACTTTTCTTCCACATAATGGTCTGTTTCCTACTATTGACAAAGCCATTCAACTACCTGGCATCTCTACTCATGAGGGCTTATAAGCTCTCTCATTTCCTCATTGGTAGGCTCTGCTCAAACAGATCAGATCAATCGTGCTAGTCATTTCGGAGATCACTAACTAGTTGAGCTGAGTCTCTGCTGTAACTCGGTCAATGGTTATATGGCATTATGGCACGACGAACCCAAGGTTTTCACTCCTATTTCCTTATCGGATTTCTCATTTGTATTACAGGTCACTGGAAAATGGTGCATGAGAAAATTAGCTTCATGGGGTTTTTTTTGTAGCTATGTTTGAGATACATGAGGTACAAAATTGCTATTTTTTTCCACCACTAATGGCAGTGTGACCGCTAATATCTCAGAGTAATAATAATACAGCATCAACCAAAAAATTAGCATCAGAACCTACGTATCTAATGAGTGTTAGGCCTTCTGTCAACACCGAGATGGCGTTTTTAGTCAACGAAAACACTCTCCAAAGTGGATAGATTTGAAATTGCTGTTTCCGCGTCAGTGTGGACTGTGAAAACGGAGGCTTTCGTAAACAACGATGCACTTTTAGTCATGTGACCAGTTCAGCTAATTTCCTCGACATATTGCTGCCGGAAGGTAAATAAACGGCAGGCAGAAATGACGCAGGTCAAAATGTCTTACGTTTTACTCACACGCAGTACAGGGACATAAACGTTTTCAGACGTTTCACTGTGGATGACCAACTTTTGGGAAACGACTGAAAGCGATAATGTTACCGCAGATCGTTTTTAGACGCTCAAATTTATTCGTATTAGTGTAGACTTAGCTTTAGTGTGGAGTGTTCCTTTCCAGATTTATACAATGTCTATTTATTAAGTGCACTGTTTGCCGTAAAGCCGTTTGCGTCAGGCAGTGACTACGTGTTAGGTGACAAGCTGTCACTCCTTGAATGGAAGTATAACTTTGTACAGTGGTTCTCTGCCATAGCCCTAAAAAAGTGCCAAGTTTAGATAGGGCTTTTGGACTGGAGGGAGGTGTCTGTAGTTTATACCATACGCAGGTCCTGCTCGCAAAGAAGGTGCACACCCAGACCCGCAGTAATCATGGTCGTGAAAGAGGTTTGCTGCGGAGGAGACCATGGCTTTAGAAGACAGTCAAAAAAAAAAAAAAAAAAAAGGATCTCATCTCGGAGCATTCAGAGTTTTGGCTTTACCTGAGGGTAGGTGTGAGATCTGACGTGTTTTATTCCTGTACAGGGCTGAAGAAAAAGTTTTTTTTTAGATTTCCATCGGAGACACCAGAAGTACTTAAGCCAATTTACTTTACGAAGAATTGATATACAGGTGAGCCCAGTACAGCAGTACAGTTCAAAACCCCACTCAACAGCATCTGGCAACCATTTCTTAACCCAAACATACACATATCATTTTTTCCAACCTCCTTCCCAGTGCAAGTGAGCCACAGAAAAACAAACAAACAAACAAACACAGTTGTCATTTAGCACAAACAGCCAAGCAGAGTGCATTGTGGGATGTTAAAGAAAAGTTTTCGTTTATAGACCCGAGTGCTAATTCCTCATCCCATCATGCATCGATTTTGAAAGCGGCAAGTGCGAAGCAGACCAGAGGCAGGCAGAGAGGGAGCAGGCAGGTAGGCAGCAGGGAGGAAGGGAGCCTGAGTAGGCTGCAGGAAATAATGGGAACATGGCGACAAAGTCACAGGGGCCACATGTTTAGAGCACAAACTTACTTGACTGGTGTCATTGAGGTTTTCCCCCTCCTTATTATAAATGAATGTAATATTTCACAAAACACCCGACTCTGTGCCTAGGGTTAAGGATGAAAATATTAAATGGTGGTAATTTCTTCTTATTAATTTTTTAAGAAAAATGTGCTCAGCATATAAAGCATGTTCTTACTTGCCTGAGGAACCACACAAAGAGAATAAATAAATGCACAGGGGTTCCACTCAAACTGTGTAAATGCTGAATATACAGCTTGAATTAAAAGCTGTGATCAAAACAATTATTTTAAAGCAACCGACTGAGGCAACGCATTTAATCAAAAGTGCAATAAACTAGCTTCCAGATCTATTTTTCAGCCTCTAACGTGAATAGAGCATTCCAAGGAGACAAGCTCACCGAGTTAACATCAGACCAGTAACTGGGTCAAGCCTGACAACTGACACAGATTCAGGAGCACCGCCTGTGTTTAACCAAAAACGGGCGGTGTACTTTTCCATTAATTCTTTATTCAAAGCACAAAAACAGGGAAAAATCCCTGAAAATTACCCAGGTTAAAACGGTAACCTGAAAATGCGACTGAATAAAAACATTTACTGTTTGATTTTTCTAAAGGTTCTTTCATCTTTGCTCTCTATTTTTCCAGCCTCAAATAAAGATATAAACATTGTGCACTGTGCACATCATGGGACATGCTGAGACTTGCATTTAGAGAAAAATATTAGTGTACGATTACTAAAAACTATGTGTGCTCCTGTCGTGTGTCTTAAACCGAAAAATGAAAGTTTAGGCTTGATATTGGTGAACAGCCTGAAAATAGCTAAAACAGACTGCTTGTTATGAATGTTTTTTTTCTGAACTTACTGGATTCTCATGAATACCAAATGTCTTGTTAAAATGCTTCTGTGAATGATTTATAAATTAGTTCATACTTCTCCAAACTGCCTCAGCTTACTAAGCCTTACTCATCATTTTACTTCCCTCAACTCCTTTTCTCACTAACAACATACAGTAACCAATCTATACAGTGGACCCTGCCAGCTTTGTCACTCATGTTCCCATGATCCTCAGCGTGCAGATGGTAAGAGCAGGGGTGGGAGGAGTCGTTGTTATAAACCCAAGCCCACTGGCTGAACCCCACAGTGAGGATTAGCCGTCATTATTGTGCTAATGGTCACCCCCAGGTGAGTGAGTGTGTGAGTGAATATAAACTCCAGGCCAGGTGTACTGTACCGTCCTGCAGCTGCCCCTGCCTCTGCTGCAGCTTTTTACGTTTGGCGTAATCGTGGTCGAGCGGAGTGACCGCGCACGGGGGGGAAGTCACACCTGCCGGACCGTCGCTGGGCAACAACGTCACCGTGGGCACAGCTGTCGCTGTAGAGTTTGCCGCTGCCAACGCCGTCACCGCTGAGGAGGAGTGCGAGTCTTCATCGTTCAAAGAAGGAGGTTTTTCCCTGAAAAATGATAAAAAAATAAAAATAAAAAAAAACACTCATTGCATTGTCTGCAGCTATAATTATGAAAAATTATCATAAATGTTATAAATGATTAGGAGTCGGTGTCTCTAGGCAGCTCAAGTGTCTTTTTTATTTGAAATAGAGGAGACTTATTAATTGACTGGTTGATGAAAAGACATTAAGCATAATATAGGCGTGCTGCAAGAAAAAATTATTAAAAAATAAATGTAGTAAGTAAACAGAAATTATAGAAGTTGATTGAAGTCGATTCAACACAACAAAAATGATTCATACTGAATTTATCACGTGAGTGTTTTAGTGAGAGGCACAATGGATGAATTTGTCGGACTGCAACTGAACAAATTAGAAAATTTTGGTAAGGAAGTCTTCTAATGATTGAGAGGATTGATGTTTTGGTCAGACTGACCAATTGAGCCATTGATAAATTTCAGTAATATTCGAATGTAGTTAATGACCTTAATTTAGAGTTCTGCAGTAGTAACACTATTAAATAAATAGCCTGTACATCACTGGGTAGCAACATAAACACACATGACGTTCTGACGTACTTGTCGCTTGTTTTAGGAATGCTCTTCTCCTCTCCGCGAGCAAAAGGTCCAACCGCAGCATCAGCAAGCATGTTAAAGAAAAGCTCGTAGTCCAGATGGTCCTTCTGCCCCGATTCTTCCTTGCCACCTTCTTCCTCTAACAGCTTCAGAATAGTGGCAGCTGTACGGTAGAAAAGCTGTGACAGAGGAGACAGATGAGAGGCACAAATTAAAATACTGTACAGACATTTAAAACAAACAAACAAATAAATAAATAAATGAAAAAAGAAAAAAGAAATGACTTACTTCTAGTGCCTCCATGGCCAGATCAGGTGGGTTGTGGTAGTGGATCTTTCGGGGATATCGAGCAGCTTCCTCATGGAGAAAATAAGCAGACTGGTGTAGGGGAGAAAGAAAGAAACATGCAAAAATGTAGCAGGACAAAGGAAAAACTTGTATATTACTGAACAGTTACTAAAATAGCAATTTAACAATCTATATGCTATCTAAATTTAGTCTTTAGAATTTTTGGATTTACATCAAATGTTCTCTGCATACTAAGATTTTCTTGTTCTGTATTAACTGTGTAAGCCCAGGTTTAATTTTGGATAAGTAGTAAATTTTTGCTGAACTTTTATTGAACAAGTGGCACTGAACAGGAGATTGATAGTTCACCTGTTTATAGAGCCGTAAATAGTCTTTCGATGGTAACTTGCGTTTCTCAGAGATCTTGCCAAGCATGTAGTGTATGAGCCACTCTTCCTCATCTCCTCCACATGTGGATGCACTCTTGAAGCAATCATATGCTGTCTCCAGCATCGAATCCTTACGTTCCTCCATCTGCACGCACACAGTAATTATTCTGCTGCCTAAATACAGTGTTATGTGTAAAGTGGGAGTAATACATTCAACACCATACACACCAATTTGATGAGATCAGGTGGCATCTCGTTCTTCCACTGTTTGAGCTGTCTGGAAGCAAAGGAGTGCAGGGCGTAGGACATGGTGCCGTATTCGATCCAGAGGCTCAGGTTGGAGCTGTCGATTTCCAGTGCCCGCTTAAAGCATGTCAGCACAGCGAGTGAGTGCTTCCACACGGGACCATCACTCTTCAGTTCGTTCGAGTTCAGCTTGTCCTGGATGCGAGTGGCCCGTGCCAAAGCCATCCCGGCCCAGGAGTCGAACCTGGTACATAATATAGGCATGGTTCACACTTGTGACTCTGGGATTGCATGAAACTCAAGTAGGATTTCACTAACATGGAGAACATGAATGGAATCAAAGCACTAATAGAGGGAATGGGATTTCTAATATAAATATGGAGATTTCAGGTTTGCAAACATTTACTAAATATACCTGTTGGGGCACACACAGATGTCATGCATATAAAATTTAATAGCTTTGGCTTGCTCTTTGTTCTTAAAGTGGTAGTCAGCCAACAGGTAGTACAGCTCATTGACCAGAGGGGGAGCTGGGGGAGTTCCTTCTGGGAGTGAAGGCACCTGGGTCACGAACACAAAAGGCATAGAAACAGACAGATAAAATCAACTGGGTCTTATGGTTTGGTTGTGACAAATACCACCTTTTATGACATACAGAGAACTTTTATATTAAACCTTCAGAAAGTGTAAAGTTTAAGTGTACTAATAATACAAAATGGCTACATCCTCCTGTCCATTTCTTTATTATTTTTAATATTATAGTCAGTTATGGTTATTGATAAACTTTAGAGCACAGTTGCTCAGTCTGCATCATGTGATCAATCAACATACATACATATATATATATATATATATAGGAACTTGATCTTATTAAGATTTCATTAGGCTCCATATAAATTACCAAGTAAACAGACAGAAAGAAAATGAGGCAAATTAAAGTCCATTAATGCCATTTGTGTTGTCAAATTACTTACATTATCAACTCATTAGAATGGAAGTGCTGGGAATACAGTCATCTCAAAAATGATGAAAATCAAGCAAAAATTCAAGCTATTCTACATCTGTGTGTTGACTAGCAAACAATAGCTAGCCATCTTGCTTTAATGCCCTCTTCATCAAGACATTACAGTCTTGATTCTTTAAGCCAATTTGGATGCAGACTAAAGAAAAACCCATCAGTAGAAGCCTAGCAGGCAGATTCGTTGCCCACACAGGACTGAAAGAGTAGTTATGGATCCAGACCTTGAGTGCTCCTCCCTCTATGTAGGATGACACTTCGTCGATGGAAAGCGTAGGCGAGTCGGAACAAGGGATGATTCCGGAAAGCCTTCTCAGCAGGTTGGCCAGATCCGCAGACACCGTGCTCGTCTTATAGCTGTCAAATTCTGGCAGGGTCTTGGGCTTGAAGTACTCAAACATGAAGAGCGCATCGTTCCACTGCAGCTCCACCTGACAGAGACAAGCAAAGAGAGAAGATGTATAAAATAAATGCTTTGTGATGTACAAGGGGAACTTGAGCTACCAGCATTTTCACACTTGCACTTATATTTTTAATTACCTAGAATTGCATAAATCCAACGGAAAAACTCAATTTAAATCCCAATTAAGTGCATTTTATTTAGAAGTATGAATTGAAAATGAACTGCATCAGTATCAGGATTAGTATCTGATGCTGAGCACAAGGGTATAATAATGAGGATACAGTGACAGCTGTGCAATTATTCGCAAGATGTGTGGGTTTCGTTAACTTTTGTACACAATCAAATCTATGCAGTGACAAAATGTGGAATTATTTAATCATCAGAGAACAGAAGACATTGCAATATCTGCTGGCTTTTACTGGATGGATCTCCCTACCCTCTTGTAATCTTCAGCCCGGTATACTATAGAGTTTGAGAGCCTGAGGTTGCTTATTTTCCAATAGCAGCACGTCACAAATCGTTGCATTCCTTTTATATTACAGCAATTAGGTGTCAATTACCATTTTTCCAAATCTTTCCAACTGTGGTGTAAGGGAGGAGAAAGAGGGACTGCAAATTAAATATAATGTGAATCACGAGTTGCTTGACATTCCTCACTATTTTAATTACAAAACGATTACGCTATGAGTCAGAAAACAGTGGTATTGTCCTCTGATGCTCTTGTTATTGAATGCATGCAGGGCATTCCCCTCGAAGAACAGCAGCAAATAGCAAGGGTGTGTACGCATGTGGTCACAAGAGAATCAATCGCTTTATTAGTGCAGTGCCTGCCTACTGCAGACCTCATGCCACCCAGCTGCCTAATTAGCTCTGGGAAAACACTCGTAAACTCATTAAGTAACAAAGCTCACAAAGGAGCCAAGGGGAGAAGGTAATCAAGCAGAGAGAGAGGGGAGCTGCAACTCAAGCAGGAGATACTGAATCAAAATGCAGAGCATTCAAAGCCACTGTAGAGAAAAGAGCTACGGTTAAACGTAAGTGTAATGAGGCTATGTAGCTTTGAGATGTGTTGTATAACGATAATTTTCTTTACAGATGCTTGTATGTCTGATTCATGGTGCTCCTACAGTTATTGTACTCTGTGCGCATGCACCCGTGCCTGAAAGTAGTTTATTTGGGTATGCTGGGTATGAGCGAGGTTGGTGTGGAGGAACTTGACTGGCCTGCACAGAGTCCTGACCTCAATCTGATAGAACACCTTTGGGATGAATTACAGCGGACGAACCTTCTAGTCCAACATCAGTGCCTGACCTCACAAATGCGCTTCTAGAGGAAAGGTCAAAAATTCCCATAAACACACTTCTAAACATTGTGGAAAGGCTTCCCAGAAGAGTTGAAGCTGTTATAGCTGCAAAGGGCGGGACAACTCCATATTAAAGCATGAAATTGTCCAGAATGCTTTCACTGGAGCTAAGAGACCAAGCCCAATCCCTGAAAAACACCTAAGTTCAATACTATGGAGTGGTGTCCCAAAAACCTTTGGCTATATAGAGTAGTTCTAGCATTTTAAAGTGTAGTTACCCCAAAATAAAAAGTGAGAAAACTTATTACACTAAAGATTACATTTCAACTGTGGCAGCATTGTTGACATTTTGACAGCCGGTATCTGAATAAATCTGCATTAATCTGAATTAATCTGCTATATCCGTTTCACTACAGCATGTAGCTATTCAAGGTAGGTGGAAACCATGCATAACTAGAAAGGTTTTAGACATGTTTAAGCAGACTGACTATTTTTAGTGCAGTGTCTCCTTACCTGATTTTTGCAGAAAGATTTTTGAAACATGATATAGGCAGAAAAAAAAAAAAAAAAAAATCACAGGCTCTTCGAACAGATTTTCCAAACGGACACACAGAAATAGACTACCTGTGGTGCAGAGTGCTCCTCCAGGTGGCGTGTTTTGCTCTTCTTGCTTGGGTAGGAGTACAGGCAGTAGAAACACTGCTCCAGTGCCATCTCCAGATCCTCCTTATAAGGCAGTGCATCTGCTTCAGACAGCTTCTGCTGCAGTACGTGGACCTGCGACACACAAACACGGAAACGAACATTGGAAAGTTTGTTAAGCTGGGTGTAGAAGGTATGTGGTGATATTCTGAATGTCTTCAGACTCACGAAAAACTTGAGGAGAACGCCGTCAGAGTTGCAGCACCAGGAGCGGCGGCCCAGGTACTCATGGGCTGTGTTTAACAACATCAGAGACGGGGGCAACAGGGAATTGTCATCGTCTAAAGGACGACAAATGCATATCACAATGCTGAGGAAGCACAGATGTTGTCGATGCCTTAACTGTGTGCCCTGTGTAGGTGTACATTTGAAATGTTTGTTTTTTTCTTTACATATAGAGTATAATTTATACCCTTTTCATTTTAACAATACTTTATGGATGTGAGATGTGGAAAAAAATCAGGAGAAGTAGGCACAGAATCTCAGACTGCCAGTTAGCAAAACAAACCGATTAAATGATCAATCAGCCAGCACAATACAATCAGGACAATTGAGTCTAATTGGGTGAGAAATGAGTCATTTGGCTAAAAGAAACAACAGCCTGCTAACAAAAGTATGGCTCCATGCATTAGGGAAGTTAAAAATATAATGTTTTAAAAATGAACTACAAAACTAAAAGATTACACTTCCTGTCACTGGTTGCGGGTTTTTAATTATTTAATTTTATATATATATATATATATATATATATATATATATATATATATCTAGCAGCAAACAAGGTATACTCAACACTATAGCTTCTACTCAAGATTTCAGTTGATTCTGACCACTTACTGCCAGGATAAGTTGAATCAATGAGCTGTATATGCATGCAATGTATGTAAATTTCCCCAAACAGTGTGATCCATTAAATATACCATCATCATCGTCATCAGCTTGGTGCTGGCGGAGTGTGCAGTCAAGCTCGGCCTCGTCTAGCTTAAGCAGGTGATAGAGCAGCATCCATGGCAACATGGAGGAAAAGTGAGGCTCCTTAGGGTCATCAGGCAACACCATGCTGCAGGCTATGAGCTAGGGTAAGAGCATCAAAAAATCAGTTCAACCCTATAAGGAATAATCAGACTAAGGTGTAAACATACATATGTGCACACACCTGTATGAGATTGTTGGCTAGGCGAGGCAAGTTGGTGGTTGGTGGCGTGCTGGTGAAAATGTGAGGCTCTTCCGTGATGCACTGTTCGATTCCCCGCAGCATGGCAGTCACTGTAGCTACCCACTCCTCCTTAGCAGAGGGGCTGCTGGGTAACATGGAGTTTATGTGCTGCATGGCCTCGTTCAGTGCCACCTCGGTACTCTCCAGACACTGGATGTAATCCTTCACGTGAAGCAAGGAGTTCTTCGGGATATGAGAGACTGAATTAAGTGTTTGAACAGAAAGCTAGCTGTGTATAAATGTGTGTGTGTGTGTCTGAGTATCACCTGTAGCAGCAGCAGCTGTGCTGGCCTCTCAGGAGCTGAGCTGATGTACTCCAACGGCTTAGGCCGTGCTGAGCTGGGCCCGTAGCTCAGTGTGGGTTGGAGTAATCTCACCACAGACTGGTAGTCGCCAGTCTCAAAAAGCCTCTGAATCTCCTCCAGTGACTGGCACCTCTCCAGAGACTTGAGCTTCTTCTCAATCTAAGACGGGCAAAACAAATCCGTTTATAAAAAAAGATCTGCATGCATACTTTATACACCATAAGCTACAGTCAATAAAATATTCAAAAACAAATATGCCCTTGGTGTAAGAGATCAGCTGACCATCTGCTCTGCTTATAGCAAAATGTAACTAGGTGTAGATAAAACCAAATTGTGCAAAAATACAGCATGACGACCTTTTTGCTTTACAATAAACGCTATGACGCAAATTCTGCGTTTTTATAAATCTTATACACCTTTGTAATATCCCTGTTTCTATTACTCAAAAGAATGGGACAGGAAGCAGGATGAATCAGTCTGGTTGGTTTCTGGTTTAAATGTGGGCATTATTTCATTAATTTAAGATGTGAGAATGAAACAAAGCTTCTAATCCACTCTAAAATCTAATATAGTACCCAGGGGTTAGAATACAGCGACCATGGAAATATATTTTTTGTGGCCTTTCAATAGCGCTCTGCAAAACAGCTATGATTTCACAGCTCCATTCATTCATTCATGTGTGTGTGTGCGTTTGTATGCGTAGCCTGTATAATACTGAACCTCCTCTACAGAAATGGATGAATCCACACAAAGGTTAGGCATGTTGATAGAGATTTTGTCTCCATCACCGGTGTGAGGCTGGCTCTTCAGCAACCCTACACACACATCATAACGTTCCAGTGCCTCTTCCATGTCACCCTACAATTCAGAAAGATTTGTAAGAAATATATAAAAAAAAATTGACTAGGTCTAAGCATTCACAGATAACTAAATTCTGAAATAAAGCTCACATAATGAACACAGTGCCAAACATGTTAAATATTGGAATCAAGAACAAAGACAAGCATCAGGACCACTTTTGTATCTGTTACCTGATAGGTGAGGTGCCGAGCTTTGAGCCAGTGCACTCTGACGGCGAATGACAGCCAGTCTCGCTCAAAGATGTCTGTCTGAGAGGAGGCCATGATAAGCATGTACAGATCAGTCAGGAAGCGGCTCTCCTGGCTGTCCTGCTCGCTGTGATCACTCCCATGAGCTGACATACTCCTCCTCTGGGCAGCTGATTAAAAACATGAACCACAGAGCTGCTGAATTCTCCATTCTGATCGTTCAGAAAGCTTTGGATTATATTCTTTTAACTTATAAAAAGATAATCACTGGAAAATTGCATAAGGTGTACAACTCATGGAGAGGTACTTTAATGCTTGATGCTGGGCCATTTCACTCCACTCTGTCATAGTCCCTGATCACATCTGGTATGAACATCTGTCCTGAGCTATCAGTTGAATCGGACATCCAAGATGCATAATGCGCCGTCTCATATTATGAACGCCTCCCAAAAGACCACTTGTGATCAGATTTCCTACATGCTGTCTTCTCAAGGAAAAAAATGTGGATGTCATGGCCATTTATTACGCTTGTTTGGTGACACTGCTGTTATAGTTTTAGGGCAGTCAAACTCCTGCACTGCATTCCAATATGAAATTCTTAAGATACTCAGAGTATCATAGTTAAGTAAAAATAGTTAATTTTTTCCTGTCACAAAACAAGTAGCACATTCTGAAAGAACAGAAATTAGTTGTTATTATAAGCAAATAAAGTTACAATTTTAATATAACCTTTACATTTTGTGAGATTTTTATTGTTATTTGACAGACTTGTGTGGCTCAAGATCCCCTTAGAATTTCTTAAATATAAAAATTTCCAGTAATAATGGATGTGTGAACTTTAAGATCTTACAGTTCTTTCCCTTAATGAGGACCCACTGCTCCAACTGCATTTCCATACAAGACAAACTCATCGTCATCACCTCCTATGATACACAGATACAAAACAGTGTTATAAGAAAGTGAATAAACCCACGCTAAATGATCATTTGCATCTGGTTACTCCAAGTCTTTCTCTCTCCCACCTTGATATGCTGGTTGTTGGAGTCTCGGAGTAGTGGATTGGGCAGGCCTGCACTATGTCTCCTCCAGCAGTTGTAGATCTCCATCACCACTCCGCTCAGTCCAGATGGCCACTCTTCCAGAAACCTCTGTCCAATTGCCTTCAAATAGCGCATGAGGAGTTCCAGGATGCCACCGTTCTCCACGTTGGCTAGCAGGAAGGAGTGCACTTCTTCATGCTCTGTGAAACAACATCAAAAAACATTGACAAAAGTTGTTACAATCAGACATGACGTAAAAAAAAGATCAAGAGCATAAACATTACATTTAGGTCAATGATGGGTGAACACGAGCACTGCAGCTAACCATATCAAGTTAAAAGATCCCTTTTAATTCCAGAACTTAGTATCAATGTCTATGAAGCTTCAAGACAAAAAGCTATGTCTTCATATTCCCAGGAGGTATCTTGACACTAGAACAATTACAAATCTTCAAAAGAGAATGCCTCATTGTGTGTTTCCATCAGTGACTGCAACGTACACGTAAAGAGACACAGAGAGCGTAAAAATAAGAACAGATCCAACTCTCTACCTTTCTCTGCTGAGCTGATGTAGTCCAAGAGGTTCGATCCAGTGCCCTGGTTGGGCTTGGAGTTGGGTTTCACCTCACACTGTGTGTCCATGTTACTGAGACTTTCCTCATCATCATCAACATCAAACTTCTTCAGCCTTCACAGAAATACACATATAGGTCATAGATACTGTTTAGGCACGCAAATTTACACTAAACCTTTCAGTAAACATATTTAAGTATGACGATGCTATCCAACTCGATTCTGATGAAGTCTAGCTAAATCTAATTACACCATAAACAGCATGTTTGTACCGTGTTGGTAACAATTTAAGCAGCAGCTCTTGGAAGTCGATTTTTTCTTCTTTCTTGCTTTTGGTGTTGCGAACGCGTGCGGATCTCCTTTTGGCCGTCTCTCCACAGTCCTCTATCGTTCTCTTCCTCTTGGTGGCCTTCTTCGCTTTATCATTCAGAGGCGAGTCGAGAACTGTTGGGACATCTTTATTGATTAAATCTATTACTAGCATGCAATTAACATACAATATAAAGAAAATAATAGGTTAATGTGCCATTTAAAAAAAAACTGTCAGCTGCTACTCAATAACTAAGAACAATTTCATGTCAATATTTGTCAAACTGCATCTCTGTACAAACCATAACTGATCAACTTTAAAGAAAACATATACACAAATTTAAATTTTATCCATGAGTGGAAATGAGATCTCAATACGTGTTACTCACCACTAGAGGGTACAGCAGTGTTAGAAGAAGCAGCAACAGCTGGAGCAGCAGCAGCAGCAGCAGCAGTAGTTGCAGTAGTAGAACCAGTAGTAGTACCATTAAAAACAGCAGCAGCAGTAATGCTTGCAGCAGTGGTGCTTGTAGCAACAGTGCAAACCTCCATGGGGCTCTCGCACACTTGTTGCTGTCCTAAGTTACTGCTGCTTTGAGTCTGTGGCTGAACAGGGCACTCAGAGGGCATAGACTGGCTGGCACTGGGGCTGCTGGAGTCTGCCGGAGGTGGGGGAAGAGGCTCGGGTGGTGGAGCAGAGGTAGAGGACTGTGGAGACTCTGTGGCTGGGGCTGTTTGAACTTGGGAGGCATCTGATGGTGTCTGGAGGACGGAGTCTGGATCACGGTACATGGTGAGGTCAATTCGGCGCCCGAAGTCAGGTCGAGGAACCAGGCACTCGTTCTGGTGTTTGTACATCGCCAGGAAGCTCTCGCCTACGTTCTTCCAACTGCAGTGACGAGACAATTTGAAGATGTAAAATGTCCATAAAAAATGTTTTACTAACAGGATACATAACACTTTGTGTATGTCAATCCGGGCCAGGATGTATTCCTCATCCTAACTGTTCCTAGTAAAGTCTATGGACCCACTATAAGCAGAATAAAGCACTTACTGAAGATGAATATGTTATTGAATGGTATTCCTTTCTCACTATCTCTAACTTGAATGAATATTCATCCACATATGCCTGATATGACTCACGTGAAGCGTTTGATGGGCTCCACCAGCTGTAGGTCTTGCAAAGGAGGTCGTGCCAATTTTGCCTGCCTCTGTCTCCTTAGCTCCAACGCCTCCTCTACAATACTGTGAGCTTCCTCTTCATCTGCTTCACTGCAGTGCATGGTCATATCGCTATAGACAGGAGACAGACATACACACACACACACACACACACACATCACAGTCAGATATAGAGATATGTGTAATTATATGTGTAAAGCCTGGATGAACAGGAAAATAGGGAGACATACAGTTTGGAAAACAACTTCATGGAGTCTCGTCTAAGGCAGGGCTGCTCCTCAAAGATCTTCTCCTTCAGCACCCAGCCTTTAGTGTAGCCTATATCCTTCTCCAGAGCCTTGCAGATGTAATACAGGCAACCTGCCAACCAACCAACAGTTTAAATGTTCCTGATTAAGCCAAATGAACCTCTGATGTATGATACTAAGAAGCACAAGCAATGCTTTCAGATACAATAAAGTTGATGAGTACAATAAGACAGACTTAATAGAGGCTTTGAGTTAAAAACAAACAAACACCACCACCATAAACAAACAAAAAAAAAACTCTAATGGGAGTACATACAGCTATAATCGCTAAGTGTGTACAGGACAGTGATGAGGCTGTCGAGGCACGGCCAGTGGTCAGGGTTACAGCGCAGTCCCACTTCGAAGGCATGACGAGCGAGTGGGATGCTCACTCTCCTCAGAGCCACTTGACCCAGCTTGTACCACATGTTCACATCTGTAGAGTCCAGCATGACGGCCTGCACAAAAATGGCACACATATACATCACTGACACGCTCGCAGAAATTACACTGACTTTTTTAAATAACCATGATGCTTACAATGGACTGTATTTATCAAACTGGATATAAATGAGTTGATTTCATATTGTTAAGTCTCACTAAAATCATTCACCTAATTTGCTTTGCTAATATTACCTAGCCTGTAAACTAACTTTACACAACACCAGGATGCCTGCATGGAGAAGGAGAAAAATCATTCGTGTTCAAATTGACAAATTTGTTAGCTGGCAAAGTATAAGGAGCTTAATATGTTGTGTTAAATCAGCGGTATTAAGTATCTTATCATTGTTGTACGATGAGGAAAGTATGATACGGGAAAAAGCAAAAGCATTGGTTTGTTGTTATGGTTATAGCATGTGTATCACATGAGCTGCCTTTTCATACAATCACCCATAACTTCCTCCATCTCACATAAATAACTGTGGTTAGCCCTTCCACAAAGGAAACTGTGTAAATTGTGGAGGCTTCTAACATCAGGTAAAGAGCATATATTGAGTTCATACCTCCACATAGAAGTCTGTAGCTGTATCCAGGTCATCCCTGAGCACAGCGAGACTAGCCAGGTTTTTATAAGTGGAGTATTTCAGCATCAACCCCGGGTGCTTCAGCCCAACCTTCTCATCTTCAGACGCCACGGCCTGAGATAAAAGCAGAATCAAGTAAATAATCACAGCCTGTTATAAGCCAACTATCATATAAAAACCGAGGCACATATGTGCACCTCCTTAAGCAGCGGCGTCTTGAGGAGCTCATGATAAGCTTTGGCTGACTCCTCAAACTTGTCATGCTTCTGCAGATCAAGAGCCCTGTGGTACAGCGCAAAGGCCTCGGCTTCCTGCAGCACATCATGACAGAATTAATACACAGCATCAATGCAATCATCATCATCATCAGATCAAATGACTCACCTGAGCCTCCTTGGTCTGACTCGGTTTTGTACTTTTAAAGTGGTCCTCATGTTCATCTGCAGTCTCAGAGGCTGCATTAAGAGCAGCGATTCGGATCTGTGACACAAGCGAGCTTACATAAACAGCGTGCTTATCACAGGAAGCGATACGTTTTAGTTTAGGGAAAGTATATATCTCTTACCATCGTTTTTTTAAGGTGTTGTTGAACATCACAACTGTCTGCTCTGTAAAAACACAGAACATCAGCGCACAATTCATTCCTAGGTTAATAACCAGATACATTTTCTTTCCCCTACAAGTTTCATTTCATAAGCAGGAAACATTCTACTTGTTATACCTTTTAGAATACGAAACAAAAAACCCAAAATAGTACTGATATTGCCTGCATTCAGACAAGTCAAAAATAAACATTAGGTACAATCAGTTTCCAACTTTGGTTACTTTAACTTCATGGGAACACAAACTAGAACTGGGATCAATCATGGAAAAGGATAGCGTGTGGCCCTTTGCGTCTCAAAACAAAGAGACAAGTCATTTCATAACCTAATGTGACCTCAGACAATCCCTATATAACATGTTAATGAAGAAGCTCGGCTCATTTCACCTGCTGCTGTGATTATAAACACTACCTTGTGTTCATCGCAGGATTCTGAACATCATTTCTATACACCAAGTACTAACTATCTGGAGTCACCATGAACAGGATGAGATCCCTTCTGAATCCGGTTCCTGGTGAAGTTTTCAGCCCTATGTCATAAGGATCTACATGATGCTTTATCTTGGTCCAGAAAGATGCCCTTGACCTCAAATTGTCTCCAGAAAAGTTTACACATACGCAACATTGACAAACTAGCCCACTAACCAACAAGCAGGACATGTTAATGTATTTGGCCAGCAGAAACGCTGAACTGACCAAACTGTTTCATTCGGTAAAATGGATAGCTGTTTATTAAGTAGCAGTAATAATAATACAGTTAATAACACAATTAATACGGTTGTATTAGACGTTATCGACGTATAATGCAGGCTAACTTATTGGGGAGAGGAAAAATATCTCAAATTCTGACAGGAATTCTCTCATATTTATATTTATATTTATATTTATATAATTTATCTAAAGCGAATGAAAATATAAATTAACTGCTAGTCACCGTCCATTTTGACCGTTAGCAGTTAGCTAGCTCTGGGCACCTTTAGTCTTTTTGTTTACAATTTCTCCACTGACGCCGGTCGCTGAACTTTCCCTAAAACGCTGCAGTTTACAAATATTACATTTTAAATGTGCACAAAAAAAGATTGTAAAACATAACTACACACTATCCATCAAGGTTATTTATAAACATTTACATGCATTTATTTTGCTCAAGTAAGTCTCACCCGGCTCTGAAGAGATGCGCGAGCTTCTCGACGCTATAACGCAGTTTCTTTAGCCAACATTAGGAAATGTGATTGGCTGATACGACGCACGCGCACCGCATGTAAGCCAATCACGTTCGAGATTTCTGCATCGACGGAAACGCCACACTATGCCACAGTGAAGGTAACTATACTTAAGTACACACACACACACACACACACATTCTACATTATACACTATATTGCCAAAGGTTTTGGGACACCCCTCCAAATACCCCTTGAATACAGGTGTTGTTTTTCAGAGGTTGGACCTGGCCCCTTAGCTCCAGCACTCTTAATGCTTCAGCTTACCAAGACATTTTGGACAATTTGGGGATGACCCCTTCCTGTTCCAACATGACTGCACACCAGTGCACAAAGCAAGGTCCATAAAGACATGGATCAGTGAGTTTGGTGTGGAGGAACTTGACTGGTCTTGACCTTAACGTGATAGAACACCTTCGGGATGAATTAGAGCGGAGACTGCAAGCCAGGCCTTCTCGTCCAACATCAGTGCCTGACCTCACAAATGCACTCCCAGAGGAATGGTCAAAAATTCCCATAAACGCACTCCTAAACCTTGTGGAAAGCCTTCCCAGAAGAGTTGAAGCTGTTATAGCTGCAAAGGGCGGGATCAACTCCATATTAAAGCATGAAATTGTCCAAAATGTCTTGGTATGCTTTCACTGGAACTAAGTGGCCAAGCCTAACCCCTGAAAAACACCAGAATTCAATGATTTGGAGGGGTGTGCCTAATGTTTTGCCAACTCCATATTACGTTCACGTGCATGTAAAGGCAGACGTCCCAGTAACTGCATGCTTAAGGTCAGGGTTGATCCAGGATCCATCCAGGGAACACACCCTGAATGAGACACCTGTCAGAAATCACCATGACAACAAACACACCTATTCATACCTAGAGAAAATTTAGAGCATCCAATCATATCTGTACTTTTTAAATCAAATAATCTTTTAATAAATCACATCATATGGCTTTTTTTTTAGTAGCATTTTTATGAAATCCATTGTTTTCACTTCCACACCTCATCTATGTGACTTGGTGGCACGTTTATTCTGATACAAAGTCACATACACAAATTCATAGCGGTTTAAAAACAGTTTGCCATCTGAAACATTCAATACTATCACAATAAATATAAAGGTATAAAACAAAACCCTGTGTCTTAAAACTCTGGAAGTTGTAAATGGCTTCACATTTCAGCACAACTAAAAAAAAAAAACCCACTAAATTCATTCATTTTGAAAGCTGGGCACTGTAACAAAATTAACACAGTTTTTTTTAATGACTTAAAATGTCTAAAGGCATAGTGGATATGAACTTGAACAGTCATGGAATCCAGCAATGCACAACAAAAGGTTAGTGCACAAAATAGTTAAAGTCTATCTGGTAAAGAAGACCCATAATGCACTTGTTGGTTTGTGGGCTTTAAAGATTCAGACACATTCTCTACAATGGTCACTATTGATTCTTTTCAAAACTTCAAACTTCGGTTAAATCAATTCCAGTAAAATCTGTAATTATTGTTCAGCTCTTAATTCATTTATGATGCACAAACTATTAATATCACCACCACTTTATTAGGAACACCGGTACTCCTGGACATTTATGCATTTATCTAAATCAGCCAATCATGGTGGAGCAGCAGAATGCCAAAAAGAACTACCAGAAAATAAATTAAGAGCTTCAGGTAACGTTCATATCAAACGTTAGAATGAAGAAAAGATGTAATCTTTATCACAGATGGGCTGGTTTGAATACTTCATACATTAGTGGCCTGCTGGGAATTGCACACTCTTTAGAGTTTCCACAGAAATGTGATGTTTGTTGTGATGTGAACAATAACTGAAGCTCCTGACCTGTATCTGAGTTATTTTATGCATTGTTCTGTGTAACATAATCAGTCGAATAGATATCCTAATAAAGTGGATATTGCTGCTCTCTTTTGTAATCTCCAACATCCACTCAATATTTTTAACATTTAAAGTGTTCGGCGCTAAACATTAAAACCGTGACCTGTCTCTAAAGCCCAGCCAACCCAACAGCACTCCTCTGGCCCTCAGAGACACTGAGTCTCTCGGACCCAAACTGAGACACGCTGGAAGATCTGGAGCTCAGAGCTGGAGAGAGCTTCCCTTCAGAGAAGTCCTCTCTATAAGAATAAGACAGTTTACTCTGAACACTATGTACACTGCTGGCTACACTGCCTGATTTTGAACGCTGGCTGCCGTTGAGTTTATCAGAACCGGACTCTCGATTAGAATTTGAATGGGTTGGAGAGACACTCCGCTGCAGATGAAGAGCCTCGGGATGGTCCAGAGGAGAAGGTGAGTGACTGGAGTGTAGCGGAGCTGGAGTGGGGGTCACGTCCTGTGGGTAGTGGAGATTACAAGAGTTCTTGGATACTGCAGAAGCTGCAGAGGAGGATGTTCTGGATTGAAGACTTGATGGTTTATGATGGTTGTTTGATATCTGTTGAGCATGCAGAGGAAGTCACAAATAAGTAGAACACAAGACAAGATGGTGTGATGCTGCAAAAGTATTTGCTGAAGGAATATAACAATGACTTTTTATCTCTCTTCAAGTTAATAGAATATGAAGCCTGTCATGCCACCTATCTTTCAGAAGACTTTCTACTAAATGTTTCATTCCATAAATGCTAAACAAACATCTCCTTACAGAAAAGGATATGATTTATGATTTGTTTATTAAGAAGCATCTACAGTGCAAATCTCAGTGAATGAGTTGTTACTAGGAAAATGAGTGCATTTATAGAAATTCTTACAGTCTAACAAGTGTCATTACTATCATCAGTGACTGACTAGTGTTAATTGATATAGCTATATTTCATGATCTGCTGCAATATTTCTCGAAAGAAGGAAACATAAATTCTTCTACATTCCTGGAAAAGTTCTTGCCATGCAAACAGATTTAATGCCACTTACAGCCATGCTGTCTTTCCTCTGCTCGCTGACCTGTTCTCCATCTTCTCTTCGCTTTGTAGAAGAGAGCTGAGGACGATTCAGAACCCCGAAGTCTGACTGCTCAATCCCGGCCATGGATGCTAACTGACCCAACCTGCAAATGACCATCATGTATCTTTGTTTTATATGTTGCATCATATAGTACTGACTCTGATATGACACGATATTACAACATGTTAATGTAAACGCAGTCGTGACTAGCTAACCCGGCGTCTTTAAGCAGGTCAAGGAAGGCATGGAATTTGTGAAAGGAAGCCTCGATGCTGTCCAGCACTTGTTCGTCCTCCAAAACAGAGTGACTGGCGTGAGCTTCGGAGAGAGACTGATTCACACTGTGTAAGCGAAAGTTTTCCAACTCCAGCTGTTCAGAGAAATGATAAAACAGATAAACAGCCAAGGGAATAAGGTGTACTGTAAGTACCGGTGTGGGAACATAGCTGTTATCGTTATTTGTAACATGGAATAAACAAAACTGTGGTGGATTTCTGTACCTCCACAACACGAGAAGTGGCTTTCAGTCTTGCGTTTCTCTCCTCTGTGAGCCTGAGCCTGCATTCCTCCAGCTGCTCCTGGAAGAGAAGAGTCTTTTTGCACTGCTTCCTTTTAAATAAAGCATAGACAAAAAAGTAAACGGGTAGATAACGAGAGATAGATAGATAGACAGACAGACAGACAGACAAAGAGAGAGATGTTCAGACAGATATAAAGAGATAAAAACCGACCAGGCATAACAATGTCCACCCTGAGATGCTCTGATCCAGTCGTCTAGCTATCACAATTTGGCCCTTCGTCAAACTCGCTCAAATCCTTACACTTGTCCATTTTTCCTCCTTCTAACACATCAACTTTGAGGACAAAATGTTCATATATCCCATCCACTAACAGGTGCCATGATGAGGAGATCAGTGTTATTCACTTCACCTGTCACAGGTCATAATGTTTTGCTTGGTCGGTAAACGTTAACAGATTGACAGAAAACAACAATAGACAAATAACCAGATATATAAATAGCCAAACAAACAAAGATACACAGATATGTTTAAACAGATGATGAAAAGATAGATAGAAAGACAGACTGAATGAAAGATAACCAGATACATAAACAGACATATAAACAAAACAGATTAATTACTAACTCATCATATGTTGAAGACAAAACAAAATCTCCGGTATTATTAGCATGACCTGTGTTAATACTGTACTAATGCTGTACCTTCAGACTCCTGTAATCTTCCTGTAGACGTCTGAACTGGTTGTTGCCGATGTTCTCGCGAGCGCTCTGGACACACACACTCTGCATCCCGCTTTCATTTTCTTCAGACTCCGACTCGCTCTCTGACTCTAATGTGACTCGAATGGAGGAGGCATTCTAAAAGCGGCATCAGGGAAAAAAATTTTTTTATAGCGAACTAGAATTTTGTTGCACTTTTGGATTTAGATCAGTAAAGAAAAACAGAAAGGTAAAAATATGCAAAAACCTGAAAGCTTCGATCTGCTGTTGCGGCACTTTGAGGGAGACCCCTAAACGAGACCGAAACACACAAGACTTGGATCTTAATAGAACAGGGGAATAATATATCACATGTTAATGCCACTGCAAAACTAATATTATTCTAAAAATCTAGCTTTTATGATGTTCTCTGAGCATTTTATTGTCAAAGTTGGTAAAATGTATGAAAAGTATGAATTGTTTGACAGAACATTCCTGAACCACTTTTAACATGAAGTCTCTCACCTCTGAAGTTTGGCCCGTGCTGCAGTGCGCCATGGGATATGACCAGTACTGCCCGGTTGAGGAGGCCTCCCTCCACACGGTGCTGAAAATGTCCGCCGTGAGCCTTTAACTAACATACCAGGTACATTATATTAATACGTCTAGCTAATACAAGATAAATCATATTTAATAAATAGATTTATTTTAAGAAAATCATAAATTAATAATTTTCTATTATATCATGGGAAGGCAATAAATTTATTTACACTACATTGCCAAAAGTTTTGGGACACCCCTCCAAATCATTTCCAATCACCAATTCAGGTGTTGTTTTTCAGGGGTTTGGGCTTGACCCCTTAGTTCCAGTGAAAGGAACTCTTAACGCTTCAGCTTCATACCAAGACATTTTTGGACAATTTCATGCTCCCAACGGAACAGTTTGGGGATGACCGCTTCCTGTTCCAACATGACTGCACACCGGTGCACAAAGCAAGATCCATAAATACAGGGATGCATAGAGTCCTGACCTCAACCTGATAAAACACCTTTGGGATGAATTAGAGTGGAGACTGTGAGCCAGGCCTTCTCGTCCAACATCAGTGACTGACCTCACAAATGCACTTCTAGAGGAATGGTCAAAAAATCCCATAAACACACTCCTAAACCTTGTGGTAAGCCTTCCTAGAAGAGTTGAAGCTGTTCTAGCTGCAATGGGTGGGCCAACTCCATATTACATTCATGTGCATGTCTTCGCAGTCTCCGCTCTAATTCATCCCAAAGGTGTTCTATTATTTTGAGGTCAGGACTCAACATAAGGCCAGTCAAGTTCCTCGACACCAAAGTCGCTCATTCCATGATTTGGAGGGGTGTCCCAAAATTTTTGGCAATATAAATGTATATGCAGATTTTGTGTCTGTTTAAGCTTTCTTAATCTACTGTGTGTTACATTATAATGATAAGAGCCAATCAAGCTTCAATATACAAATACAGGGCAAGTAATACCAATTTTTTTTACAGAACGTTTGGGAGATGTTTCCAAGTTGCATATTCATACAATCCACATTTTTAACCTAAATTATAACTAATTTGGAGTCTATGCTTTGGTGTGCTACTGATTTTTGTTGTAATAATAATAATAATAATAATAATAATAAAGAAAGATAAATTGGCTTCCTAACCAATTCTGTAGGTAGTTCTTCCTGTGATTCTCCTGGTTGTCTGTCCTGAGGAGTCATTTGCCTCTTTAGCTGGAGGCTTCAACCACAAATACTGAAACACACAAACCATTATTACCTTTTGTAGCCTTTTCCAAATCCATAGAAGCATGGAATCCATAGAAGCATAGATGTTATGTGGTCTAAATGGTCTAATGATATCAAATATGAACTTTCTGGCCTTGCTGCAAAGCCCTAAATTTGGTGGAAACCCAATAATTGACATCACCATCAGTGTCTCATCTGTATGAAGCATGGTGGTGGTAGCATCATGTTTTTCATAAGCATGGACTGGAAATTCAGAAGGTTCAGTGTTGAAGGTAACATGAAGCAATCCTGGAAGAAAAACTGCTGCAGTCTGCAAGACACTTGAGTCTTGGGAAGGAAGTTTAACAAACCTAAGGAAGACTGAATTTTGTGCATGACATTTTGCAAGCAAGTTTACAATCAGTTTTTCCCTTCACTATGTAAGACAGATGGCCTTACACTCTTTAGTATATTTTTGTACCAAAATATTTGCAGATGTGGACATGTCTTACTTGTGAGTCCTGGCCTTTATTATTCATAAGCACTTTCTTAATCACAGACTTCACCAGCTCATTATCTGGAAAGAAAAAACCAAAACCAAAACAAACAAACAACAAAAAAAAAGAGCGGTCAAGTGAATGTTCTGGATTTAAATGTGTCAAAATAAATAAATAAAAATAAAAAATTTGACTGACCCACTAGGGGGTTCCTTCGGATGTCCAGTACACACAGAGTGGTGTTGGACTGGAGCATTTTCTCCAGAACACGAGCTCCTTCATTAGAGATGCCACATCGCTGCAGGTCCACTGCTACAGTATCAATACAGAGACAAACGATAATCACTTCAACACCAAACACGCCATATTTATGGCTTAACTGTGCATGGTCTCTGACCTTTGACCCACAGGTCCTCTGTGAGCTCCTGAGCGAGGGACGTCACTCCTCGGTCACCGATTAGAATGTTTTCGTTAAGCGTGATCCTCCGAAGCCCGTCCATCGCCTCAAACTCCGCCTTCCTGTAGCGCAAAGTCTCCGCCCATGCTGTGGTGTGTCGCCTCACTGCCTGGTGCTGCTCAAAACAAGCCAGCCATGTGTGTATAAAATCATATCCATTCTTAATGACCAATACTTATTACTATCTATATAATAAATAGATTTTTAGTCTTTGTATACTTTGATTAAAGGAATTATTTTGTGAAAAAATAAATAAATACAATTTTTTGAAATTTCTGCAAAGTCAATCGACACAAAATAAATAAATTAAATTAAACAAAGTAAAAGAAAAATAAATAAATAAATATTGATTAATTAATTGATTAATAAATAAATTAATTAATTAATTAACCAGCAACAGAAGTCTCGAGCAAAATCTACAGGCTTCAGTCACCACATCTTAACTTAATAAAAATAAAATAAAATAAAAAACCATACCTTTATAATATTTGCCATATGCTCTGCACCTCGCCATGTAATATTACAAGCAGTGAAATCCACTGTTTTAATAGTTGCTGAATACTTCACACTCTGGCAGATAGCTGAATTAAAAAGAGTATAAATCAGCAATAAAATAATCATCAGTTTTGTCTGAAATGAAACTATTTTTTACACTCACTCTCTAGTCCGTCATCTGCGATGGGACAGTGAGCCAAAGACAAATGCTCCAATGACACGCTCTTGGACAAACCCTGGATGAGGCAAAAAGAAGAAAGAATTATGAACACGAAGAAAATCTAAGTGCTTAAGCACTTCTTTGTTTCTCTCTCTCTCTCTCTCTCTCTCTCTGTACCTTAGTGAGCATGTCGAGATCTCTCTCTCTCAGAGGCAGCCCATGCAGCTGGAGTGTTTTAAGGCTGTGTGAAACACTCAGGCATTTCTGCACGGCTTTACAAAGCTGAAAGGTCATGCTCTTTGAATGGACAACAGGAGTCTTCTTCCTGACTGGGGTCTTATACGAGCCTGAAAGAAAGACTCATAGATTTGAATTAAGATTCTTTAGACATAGTAAACTGACAAATCTAAACAATTGACTATTAAACAATGTGAGATGGAAATGATCTGATTCCATGCCCAAATTCTTCTAGTACTAGATGATGTGACCATCATTTAGAAATTTTGGGGGTTTCAAATTTAGATATTCCCCATGATATGACAGCCACCAATTTGGGAGCCTGAAGGCTATCCTGGGCATGTAAAGCCAGCCAACAACATCTTTAGTCTTTTTTTTGCATTTCCATTGTCTTATTATTCCATTAGAATGATTCCGTTTACCACCACATTATACTAACATGCAAGTGACTATGAAATTACCAACCCTGAGAGCCCAGACTGATGAGATAGCAGCTTTTGACACTGACATGGTGCAGCTGTTTGTTAACAGCTAATGCTGACAGTATAGGCACCCAGTCTGGGAAACTGATGGCATCTCCGTTAAAGTCCAGCACTCCTTGGTTCAGACCCAACCTCACTGCAGCTACCGGAGCAGAGCCCTGAGTCGCACACAAGGACTCGTAGCAGGTTTTGAAGTCCTGAGCCGCTCGCCGTCTCGTCTGAGCTGAGCCCTGCATCATGCATGTAAGCATCTAGTGATAGATGAGCTGAAATAAAGACCACACACACAGAACAGGCATAATATAAAGTCATGAGCTGAAGCTGATATACTGATATCAGCACTTTGAGCATGGATCCTGATCTGACACCAACACTGACTTTCTGAACACAAAGAAACACAGAAGAAAGAGATGTGATAGAGTTCAACATTTATCTGTATTGAGTCATTCAAGATCATGTGCATTCATCAGTTTTTAAAGAAGTTCAACCCAAAACCCAATTAGCATTTCAGCCAATAACAGACATGATTATTTGTACCTACTTAATTGAAATATGTCAAAGGTAATATCCATCCAGAACAACATGCTTATTAATCATTAGACTTTAATCATAAAACTTGTAACTTGGAGTAATTGCGTAACTTGAATCAGTGGCATGGAGTGGCATCCCTAGCAAAACACATCTGGGGGCGGTGGCAGCTCAAGTGGTTGAGGCTCTGGTTTGTTGATTGGAAGATCGGTGTTCAAGCCCCAGCACTGCCAAGGTACCACTGTTGAGCCCTTGAGCAACCCCCTCTGCTCCAGCGGTGCTGCATCATGCGCTCTGACCCCCAACCCTCCAAGGATGGGATATGCAAAGAAAGAATTTCACTGTGCTGTAATGTACATCAATCAGGCATAACATTCTGAGCAGTGACAGATGAAGTGAATAACACTGAGTATCTCCTCATCATGGCACCTGTTAGTGGGGGGGATATATTAGGCAGCAAGTGAACATTTTGTCCTCAAAGTTGATGTGTTAGAAGCAGGAAAATTGGGCAAGCGTAAGGATTTGAGCCAATTTGACAAGTTGTGATGACTAGATGACTGGATCAGAGCATCTCCAAAACTGCAGCTCTTGTGGGGTGTTCCCGGTCTGCAGTGGTCAGTATCTATCAAAAGTGGTCCAAGGAAGGAACAGTGGTGAACCGGCGACAGGGTCATGGGCGGCTAAGACTCACTGATGCACGTGGGGAGTGAAGGCTGGCCCAACAGCTACTGTTGCTCAAATTGCTGAAGTTGTTAAAGCTGGTTCTAGTAGAAAGGTGTCAGAATACACAGTGCAGGACGGGTCAGGGCTGTTTCAGCAGCAAAACGGGGACCAACACAATATTAGGCAGGTGGTCATAATGTTATGCTTGGTTGGTGTCTGCCACTACCATGCTTCACAGATGGCCTTCTGATTAAAAACATCATTCTTTTCCCCCACAATACAGATTTATATGTTTGTTTGTTAGTTAGTTTAAAATCTTCACTATAGCAAGTTCTTCCTTGCATGACATTTATGTTATGAAAAATTTTAGCTTCGGTTCAAGGAACCTTTTGGCCTCAAACTTCACTTGAAGCTTCTTGACGGATCCAGTGATAGCTTTTTAATGGTTCTAGCTTTTCGAAGACGAAACAATTCACTTATTTTTTTATGTTCACAAAGCCTAAAACAAAGTTTCACTTATGCAACAGGAGCTAACTTTAGCAAGCTAACGTCAACTCCTGTCAGGCTTGAATGAAAGGCTTGCTCTAAAGCGGTGTTTCTAACTTTCATTCCTCGGCTAACTAGCTACGATTATTAGCTTAAAAAATAAAGCAAGTTACTTTAAGCTGTCGCCTCTTTTCCCTGCGTATTTTTAAAGCCATTTTCTTGTGGTTATTCTTGCTGTTACCTGTTTGTTATTGCGGTTTCCTTATCAACAGACTCCAGGGAGGATTTGTTGTTGATGTACCGCGGCTGTTTAAAAAATGAACGCCCTTAATTCTTCTTCTCCTTCTTCCCTTTCTGCTGTTTGTAACAATTAGCGCCACCGCCGCCGATAAGAGGAACTGCACCTCACCTATGAGCGAGACATACAATTACTCATTTAAGCGCAATATTTTATCTCATTTTAAATACATTTGCAAATATCAAGCAATATACAATGGTCAAATGGACAAAAACAAGGCCAGAGACTTAACGAAATATCGTTATTGGTCACAAATATTGCCTTTAATGCGTGGTTCAACTGCTCTCTTGTGGCAATAAGCGGAACTGCACTCAACTCTAAGTTAAGCAATACAGTTTACAATTAAAGCCCACCTTTTCTTTTCTTTTCTTTTCTTTTCTTTTCTTTCCTTTTTTTTTCTTTTCTTTTCTTTTCTTTTCTTTTCTAATTCTCAGGGCAATCGCCACACCAAATTATCGAGAAACAGCATCAAAAGAATAACAAAAAGAAGCTTCTGTGTTTTTATGCATGGTTCTTGTGGCCTCTACAGGCCAAAAGTATAGGTGCACCTTAACTATACGGTCCATGATTAAAGAGTATTTATTTATTTATTTATTTATTTATTTATTTATAGTTAGATTTGAGACAACAGCAAAATCAAGAGTTTACGAAGCTATCGTTAATAGGCATATAAATAAATAAAGCTTTAGTGACCTCTACTGGCGAGAAGTGGAACTGCATCTCTCCTCACTGTGCTGTCAAATGTGGGATTTATTGAAAAACATTGAAGAACAAAAAAAGTAAATGTAAAATAAATTGGTATTGTTAAGATATGTGTTGTGTAGAAATCACAATGAAGATGAATACCTTTTAAAAGAAGAGAAAAACAGCACATTTATTACTTTATTTACATTTGTAAGTAAGTAAGTAAATAAATAAATAAATAAATAAATAAATAGAATACCTTTTTTTTTATCTATAAATCTTTGAGTCTCGGTCCATAAAGTTTTACATGCCCGCATTAAAATAAATAAATAAATAAATAAATAAATAAATAAATAAATAAATATTCAGTTAATGTTTTAAATTACTGTTAATGTTATGAAAATTAATTAAATTAAATATTAATATTAATAAATAAATAAATACATTAATTAAATAAATATCTCTCAGTTTTCGACAGACACTTTGAGGTAAATTGTACTTGATAAAAACTGAAAATGCTTGAAAGTAATCCATGCCACCCCAGATGTTCATTCAGAGTTGATAAATCATACCAGGATCATGTTCATTTACATGACCAAATTCCTTGAGTATTAGGAAAGACACGATAATAATGAACAGACATTCAGCAAATGTTGCACTGTTCTATATATATCATGTCAATACTCCTGACTTTACTACGTTCAAGTCTAAAAATCAAACTGGATACACCACCTTCGCTAAATATACATATTTCTGGTCAAATAAACTCATGTACAAACTGCACACCCAAGGTATTTTACATTTAATACAATTGTTTTTATTATATTAGTATATATACTCATATTTCTACTCATAACACTAGTGTTAGAGTTTTCTAGTGTCACAGTGTTTGCGTATTGTTTTATTTATCATATTATCAGCCCTACACAAACTTTCCCTTACATTTCAGACGCAAACTCGAGTCCTGATTTTTTAAAATGGAAATGAGGTTCGGTGCTTTTTTCTTTTCTTTTCTTTTCTTTTTTTTCTTACTTTGGCTTAGCCTCAACTAAAAAAGCATACTTTCACTTGGAAAGCAGTTGCAAATCTGCTCCTTGATGTTTTGAATGCAGTCAACAAGGCAATGTGGGCATGTTCCTCTGATTTGTTTTCTGGAGGCATAAGATTTAGTGTTTGGAAAAGACATGTATACAATATAAAAGTGAAATTTTACACTGTAATTCTTTTGAAGGAAAACCTCTCCTACTGACTCGAGTGGCTTTTCAGAAAATAACGTGACCAAGTGAACTTATAAAAAGCCTACTGGTGTTTACTTCACCATTCCAATACCACGGATCTACAGTTTTCCAGAGAACAGCAAACAAGATGTACAGAAATCCAAAAACAAATGCCATCACTACGAGCAAAACTCCACCTTATGAACTATATAGTGCATTATACTTTTATCATATCAACTAAGTCCAACAGCAAAGGCGCAGATACCCATAATTGTCAATGCATGATATACTCTAGAACAGGGGTACTCAAACTACGGCCCACGGTCCGAATGCGGCCTGCCCCTACATTTGGACCGGCCCTCTGAACAATGCTAGAAATTTTTATTTTAAATATATGTTTTATTTACATCATATCTGCATTCAATAATAAAGGTTGGTTTTCAAACTAGAAATTCCCATAGTTCTTAACATGATTTCAGTAGCACTGAATGTGAAAAAATATCATTATGATAGTAATAATGCTCTTTTAATACTCTCTTGAAAAGTAATGATCATTTGTCTGTCCGGTGCATAACAAAATAATCAACTATTCTAGTGTTAGGAGGCATAATAAATATGTTTAAAATCATAATAAAATCTCCCCAATGATACTGGGAGTCACTCCAGCCCATGTAATTTTCTGGTACTGACCGATCCAGTCCCCCATTAAAGAAAGGAAAAATTATGTGACCCTCACGGAAAAATTAAAAAAAAAAACCCCAGCTTGTTCTATAAGATAAAGAATCTTCATACACTTTGGTGTAGGAGTAGGCCACCATTTTAGATGCAGGACATTGTGTTTTGTATTAAAGACTATTTGCATTAAGAGACATAGACATTTTGTGTTCACAGCAGCAGGCTCCAAAAGAAATACTTTCACTAGGATGTTAACTACAGCCGTGCTCAGACCATACCCCTGCCTTCCAACACCAAAAAAAAAAAAAAAAAAAAAAGCCTGACACTTGTGACTTTTACTTTCATCAGTAACTTTCCATGCTCCATTATTTGCATATTGTTGGGCCAAGAGAGCTATCCGAATCTTGGTTTATAAAATTTTTCCCAACACTGATCATTTAATTGCATTATGTGCATTGTCTACCAAAAATGGAGACTTGTCCTACACTTTTACCTTCATCAAGAAATACAGATTCTATGAATATGAAGATTAAAAAGCACCTCCCATGCCCTTTGAATAGCTAGTGTTCCATGGCCTGTGTTTGCATACAGAAACATGATTGGCTCTAGCATGGAATGACATGTCGCATGTTGAAAACTCTCAAGATATCAGATGTTTAGTTCGATCTTTCTTAAAGAAAATCAGGCATTCAGTGGTACCCAGTAAAGAATCCCTTTATATATACATAGATAAAAGATATAAAAGAAACACCAGTAAGGCATTGCAGTGTCAGTGTCCTTTTGAGTCAGCCAATCAAATCAAAGGAGGTGGAGACATTTTAATTTTAGTATCTTATTTTTATAAGTAAGATCCAAACAGGTACCAGTCCCACTGAACCATAAACTTCATCCAAACTATTTTGTTTCAATTGTACATTTATATTCTATGTTTGGATGAGTCTTGATGAGACACATACACTACCGCTGAAAAGTTTGGGATATTTCAGCCTGATTTCAGCTACGGAGGAAGACTCCATCAAGCCGATCCATCCTGAGGGAGACACACACATCCTGAGGGAGCATCCTGATGCTCCAGGAAGCATGGGGTTGAAATCTCATCAGATTATCTTGAAAAATTGATAGCTACAATGCCCAGGCTTGTAACTACTGCAAAAGGTGGTTTTTTTTTTTTCCGATGAAGGCAAAGTTTGAAGAAAACAAATCATTATTTCTAACTCTGACATGTCAGCATGTCCTGTTCTTTTGCTATATTTTCTATTCTGTGTGTGTTTCCTTGGAAAACAACACAATGTTTTTGAGTGATCCCAAAACTTTTGAGCCGTAATGTATGCATACGTCAGTCTGAACAAGGAAAACAGTGGGGGAGTAACTGTTTATAGCTGCTGTAACCTAGCGGATAATAAGAACTACAGTGTTTCTCAGACTTTAAGATTCAAGATTCATGTCATGTGCACGGTAAAAACACAGCGGTGTAGACCATACAGTGAAATTACTTACTTCTTACTGCAAGTCTCCAATAATAGACAAAAATATGAAAATATAATACAAACATACAAGCTAAAATATAATCACCTGAGTGTAATAAGTAAGTAAGTAAGTAAGTAGCTCTGTGCAGGAAATGCAAACAGGTTAACAGTCAGTGGGAGCGAGGGATTAGTGAGGAAGAGGCTTTGAACCTGTGATGTCATACTTCAGCTAGGTCGCTACAAACTAGAGCGCTGAAGGACTTAAAACGGATGTAAGTGTCATTCATTATTAAATAAAACTGTAATTGTTGGAGGACTGTTGTCATATAAAAGGAACTAAATACACTTATTAGAAGCCAATCAACTCTGGTGTGCTAGGAGCTTCAGATCAGGCCACATCTCAGCACTGTTACATCCTAAATGTCTGAAGAAGCGATACAGAAGGTCTTTTCTCCCTACTGCTATTAGACTTCATAATCAGAGCTGCTCTCAGTGAACCGGTTGCCATAATACACAATAATACACACTGTTCATACTGATGGTGTGTTCTAGCTGTGAAATAACCTGTCATGAAAATGCACACTGTTTTGTGATATTCTCAGCTGTGAATTATAATAATTATAATCCTGTGCGATACAAGAGTGCAATAACAACAATTTAAGATGTGCAATATCCAATAGCTATTTTTTTTATTCTGTATTTATATAGATTCCTTATTTTTCTATTTTAGGTTGTAACGTGGAAATTTCCCCACTGTGGGACGAATAAAGGTTTATCTTATTCATTTCCACTACAGTTTTATTGTCTAAATACCTTTAAACAACTTTTAAATGCAATTCTGTATTGTAAACTGTAATGAAATGGACTTTAAATTAAAAGTCAGAAAACCAATAAGAAATTTGAAGGGTAGTGACCACTGCAGTATAATAATCAGGTCATAGAACTTAAATAATCCATCTTTAATCAATTTGTATTGATTGATTTTACGAGTCTAGGAACATTTTAGGGAACAAAGCGTCGAAAACAAATCTTTAAAAGAGAGGTTTAAGGACAAATTGAAGCCCAGCGATCCGCACAACTTGAAGCCCTTTTTCTCTTTCCTTCTCTTCAGAAAATCTTCTATACGCAACCTGTTCGAATATGCAAATGAGTGCATATGATGTCATACATATGCAAATCAGCTCTCTCTGTTAGCCTCTTTCGGTCTTGTTGAGCATGCGCAAACTACTGCGCTACTTTTCCTCCTTAAACTTCTATCTCGTGGGCAGAGGGACGCAGAGACAAGCCACGAACTCAGTAGGATGCTAGAAAAAAAAAAAACATGAACAATTTAAGCGTATAAAGGAACTATTACGTGATCTTTAAACTAAAGTAAAATAAATAAATAAATAAATAACTAGAAATATTATAGCCGCAACTGGACTCTGACGGGAGCGCGCGCATGACCTAAAGAGCAACTAGGGGGAGTCAATTGAGGGATACGTATACGCGTTTAGTACGGGTTTTTGTCTTTTTTTTGAGTTGTGTGTGAGAGGAAGAAGTGTGTTTAGAGACAGAGAGAGAGAGAGAGAGACTGAGAAGAGATGGCGGGGTGTTGTTTGTCCGCGGAAGAGAAGGAGCGCCGGAGGATCAATCAGGAGATTGACAAGCAGCTCCGGCGTGATAAGAATGACTCCAGGAAAGAGATGAAGCTCTTGCTGCTGGGTAAGCCATCATCTCACTTTCAGATAATCATACATTATTCAGAATATATCTATGTTTTAGATATGAAGATGGGCCACAGAGAGAGAGAGAGAGAGAGAGATTTGAAAGTGTTTTCCTCATGTGGTCCATCAAGGGTACCTTAGATATACTAAGAATCAGGACATGTAAAAATCTTGTTCCTTGAAGCAGGTGTAACGTAGACCCTAAATGAACCCATTGATGTATCTTGTAAAGCTTTACCTTAAAAAAAAAAAAGTCCCACCCCACATGCACCTTCGCCACACTAATGCTGGAAAAGATGCAGCCTTGAAGACAACACTAGTATAACTGCAAGCGTGATACCACACCATGGGCTACAGAACAGCCACCATCTGTCAAATGAATTTTTACAAAAGCTAACATGTCATTTCTCCACCGAATGTGTCTTTCAATGTCTACCAACAAACCAAAGGTTTTTAAAAATGTACCTACATTTATGAAAACTGTGTAATCATGCATGGAGAATAATGCGGGGGAAAAATTTTTAAGGTGTGTGAACTCCTTCGAGAAAAGACATTTGAATTGTTCTTGTGAATTTGTTACAGCTAAAAAATGAAACTGAAAAGGCATGCACTACGTATAATACAACACACAAAGTATCTAAAAACGAAAGGTGTGAATTTCATATGCGAATGTTCACCTGGCTATTGTATATTCCAGGGCATGAAATTGTGTGTGTGTGTGTGTGAGAAACATTTACAAAGTCATGTGTATAAATTGACGTGAACTCAATGTCATGTTACATGCATATACTTTCTTTGACATTTGTTACAGAAATCCTCAGGAAAAAAATGCTGTAGCACTGATTTGAACTTCTTTAAGCTGTAAACCGACCTGGAATATGGTAACTAAATTGCCATAATTGCACGATGTACACAGTTTCTTTGGCTTAAGATACCAAAAGACATTCCGAACTCTGTGTATCAGCCAACACCCAACACACATTTTATGCATACGTTTACATGACATATCGAATTAGCAATGGCAGCATGCTCCAAAACACGTAGCGTCCCGCGTTCGTGTTTAACGCTTTTTTTTTTTTTTTATCTTAGCACGAAAATTCACGATACTGTATCGGACCAGATCGTTTAAGAATGTCAACGTGACAGAGTACCGATTCATTCAGATTGTGCTTCAGAATCAGTCAGTATCATCCAGATATGGATTAGATGTGTTGGTGGTCATAGATTTGTGGATCAATTAAAAATAACAGTATTTAAATAATAATAATAATATTAACAGTAATCCGATATTTACCTCCAAGCATCTAATAATGATTATCGTCCAATCTGTTTGTTTAAGAATGAATTAAATATAAGAAAACAAAACAAGGGTACAGCTGTAACACTAGTACAAAGAACATTCTTAATGATTTTACATACAGACAGCATTGTGACATCACAATATGTAGCATTTAGTAAACAGATCAGTGGCTATTCCGAGAGTTTGAGCAAGTACAAGGATCTTTCTGGAGCTCTCTCTCTCTCTCGATATATATAATATATATATATATATATGGGAGGATTGGTATTTAGTGCTGCAAAATGACAAGTTACAACAAAATCGTAGCACTGCTGTTATAACTTGACCTGTGCATAGTTTAGGGACTTTCCTGTCTCTACATTTATGTTTCATGCTGATCTGAGATCAGTTTAATGATTAGTCTCCTACAATGCACCCGGTCCCACAATGTGTGTGTATGTGCTGTGGCTTTTTAGTTAGCGTAGTATGGTTTGGGGAACTCTAGTTTATTGTAGCCTGGCCAGCCTGACTGCTGTAGCTATGCAAAAGCATGCAAAGCACGATGTCCTCTGGTCAGTGAGCTTGAAGCTGAATTTCCTGAAGAGCAACGAGCAGACAACACACACACACACACAGAGTGATAGTTCCCTTTCCTTTCCATCAATTCATTTCAATCTAACTCGGTTCATTTTCCCCAAACCCCTCTTATTATCACCATACACACACAACTTTTTTTTTGTTTTTCTTACGCCTATGATGTAGAAGCATAATGTGGATTAAGATGAGACTCAAATCAGCGGTGCACTTGAGCGTGTGAAAGTTCATAGTGCGAGAGTCTGATTAATATCTCGAAGGATTCATTATCTCATAAACTCACCACACTTACAGCACTTCCCGAGAGGCTCAAAGCTTCGGCCTGAAGCTTAGGTGCACCGTGGATAAAAAGCATTTCTATCATGCAATAGAAGGTTTTTGTCAAAACATCAGTAAAATGTGGGGAAATTTTAAAACTTAAACTTTTAACTGTAAAATAAATTCCACAGAATCGTCTAGCTCATGAACATTATTTCGATGTGTACAGTAATATTTAACGGAGCAGTAGATCTTTCCAAGTCTAAACTTTGCACTAGCAGAATATTAAATCCAATTTGTTGTCATTTATACACATTATACAGAATTTATTAATTGCGGTTTGAATGAAACTTAATTCAAAACTCAACTGAACAGGTTACTAACTACAAGAGCTCAAGAATAAATATACTTTATACACGGATAAATACAATGCCGGGTTGTGATTTCTACCACTGTAACAAAAACCTACGATTACTGCTCAAGGTATGTGGAATGATTTGGTGGATCTTAAGAATTCACTTGAAAGCAATAACCTAGAAACTAAAGAAGCTATGCACATCAAATTTCCCTTTTTTTTTTTTTACAGTAGTGAGGGAGCCACAAACCACCACAGGAAAGGTAGAGATATCTAGAATATCAGTTTCATTTATCCCCACAAACCTTCTAGTAGCACAGATCAAGATTTCTGATACATCAGATCAGACGTTTATAAGTCTCAGGATTGTCAAGAAGCCAACACCAGGCTCTTCAGTAGGTTGTCCAACCTCCAAAAACACAAACATAAAACTACTCTTTAAACCAGTAACAACTTTTAACGCATCAGTGAACGATACATCGTACGTTTCAATCCATTGTTATGGAGACACCTTAACACTTACGTTACAGCCGCTATAAATGGCTGATTTATTCTCTATAGTGAAGTTACTAAGACACTGGAAGGTGTGAATTGCTCCACCCTGAAGACTCTCCTATGGAGGAAAACCTCATCAATGATTATACATCCTATTAAATAACAACACTTTTTAAATAAAAGTATGTTCATTATGTAGAATTTCCAGAATACAAGTGAACGAATTCGCCATCACTATAAAAACAATCATGTATTAAAGCATTAATGGAAATCCTGTGATTGAGCTGCTGTTCTAGAAAAAAACGAAACACATGAGCTCACGATTTCACAGTCAAATGTCATGTCATGTATCTGATTGTACAAGCGACTTTGTTTCATACAGCAGTTTAATTCACCCTTGCAGTCCAAATCCTCTTTTCATATTGGGCGTAATGGCAGTTTTGTATTTTTTAAATTGAGAATGATCAAGCACTAAAATGAAATATAATATAAAATGCCACTAGGCAGAAATAAAGATATATTTTTCATACCTGAACCCAGTTTGTTAGCTGTATTAAAAATAACGAATTATAATCAAAACGGCACACATTTAAATGATAACAAAAATTCGTTTAAACAGGAAATACTTGCTGGAGGAACAGGAAAAGAAGCTGGGTAATTCCATGATTGCAGTACCATTTAGCCTTTGTAACTAAAGGCTTTTTTTCCCCAAAATCATTAAAAAACCGTGTATTTATGCAACAAATATATCTTATTTTTTGACAGGTTTCTTTTTGCACTAAGGCGGAAAGTTATTATTATAAGGTTAAATTATTATTCTTTTTAATTAATAATTTACTTTCAGGCTATAATCTGGTTACCAGGGTTGTACTTATGAAGTGACCTCATCGGTCAGTATCACAGAATAATTTAAAATGGAATCTTTGTGATCTTCAGATGATGAGGAAAGTCATATGATACAACTTCCTGGTGAATGTGTGACACGTGGAATGTTACAGATATTTCAGAATGATGATGACGGTTATTTTGGTTAATAGCTTGTAATAAGTTAGTTATATAATTATAAAATAAAGTTAGTAATCCAACAATAAATATTTTTGATCCATTCTAATGGTAATATTTTTTAAGGAAAGTGTAGCCTTACTTATGTAAAAAGCTTTTCTGATAACGTTTTAAGTTATTTATCTGAAATATATGTACACATGAAGCCTACCTAAATCTAAAATCTTCAGGCTCAGGAGGTTGTAATTGTACGAACTGTTGTTACGTAACCTACATTATAAGGACACTTTGGACCTGGACACTAAAAGTCATTCAAATCTAGTCATTTTCATTTGTCCTAAACGTACTGACGTCACTTGGAAATTCGCACGATGCTAATTCATGCAAAGGACATGAGCGCAAGGTCCAAGGCCACCTGAAGACATTTCAATTTCAAATGACGCCAATTTGGGTTGTTGCTTGGGAGAAGAACAAACTAAAAATGCCTCCTGGAGAAATAATCTGACCAGAGTGAGGTCCAAAAAAATATTGTATATGGATAAAGTATGTATGAAATGTTACTGTGATTCATTTTACACATTTTCCTTATCCATTTCTTTGTAAAGATACTTCCAGTAAAAGCCCACATGTGTACACACACACACACACACACACACACACCTATATCCAATTTGTTTAACAAATAGCATAGGCTGGTAGTGGCTAGTGCACATAGAGAATATCACTCATTTTGTACACAGGTACAGTTTAGATTCTGAATGAATTATGAATCATTCTACTGTTCACTTCCAGCTGTTATAAGATTAGGATGTCGAGCGAGTATAATTATTCATGTCTTTCCGTACGGTCGGATTTTTATCTTCGTCCTTTCAAAAGTTTGCACAACGAATTGATTTGTGTGTGTGAGAAAGAAACAAGAGCGAAAGTGAGACAGGACATCACTGGGGGGTGTGTATGTAAATAGATAGGGCTGTTGAACAGTTTGGTGGCTACACAAGACATAGACCTGCTCATATTATCATGTGATAATATTAAATGTGCAGTTTTTTAAAACAAATCGCTGTTTTCTTTTCACATTACAGAAGCATCATTAAAATATCTCAGCACTGCTCAAGTCCCTATGATGCCCAGACTCCTTAAACTGACCACCAACTTCTCAAAAAACCTGTTTAAAATCCTTGAGATCTGTTCACAGCTGTACAAGTGACCAAATTGAACCGAAACTTCTTTTCATACAGAAATGGATCACTGCTTTTTAGTTTCGAGCTGCGACCAAAAAGAATTGACCTCCAATCTCATGCAAATGGACTAGCACCAAAAACTGTAGAAGCTTCCAGAAGTCCTCCCACTTCATGATGGAGGTTTATAGCCTCAGGAGCATAGTTGTGGGATGGTGTCTGCAGTAAAAGACTCTGTGTTTACAGCTAGTGGAAAGACGGATATCCAAACAGGGGTTCTCTTTAAACAAGGCATTCACAAAGCATATTTCTTCTGTTTCCTCTCTCCTCCTCTGTAGTCAACTCTGTTACTTCATTGGAGCATTAAAATCATTATAAATAATACGAAGAAATTGTTGATAGTAACCGTTAAGATAATTCATGTAGGAAAGATTTTATTTTGGTGGATAAACAGAAGTGACATGAGGCACTGCAAGGTTCCAAGACATTCGCAAGCAGCCAAGTTCATGTCTCCTGGACTTTTACAATTGCCAGACTCAAATCCAGTTTTATTTGCATAATGATTTTAACAGACATCGTCACGGAGGAGCTTTACAGAAGTTCCGATTAGTTCAGGTTTAGTTACTTAACGTGAACAAGCCGAAGGAGACGGCACGGAAAATCTTCCTGAGATGATGTGAGGAAGAAACGTTTAAGAGGAACCAGATTCTAAAGGGATGGCACCCTATACTGGGGTCATTCCTGTGTACCCGTGGATATGAGAAAGAATGTGTTGGATGAAAGGATGTTCAGGATGAGCAGATTGTGACATTGGCAGCAGTTCCAAAAATGCATCAGTTTCATGTGTGTCCATCATTCTGTTCCATTTACAGGTACAGGTGAGAGCGGGAAGAGTACCTTTATTAAACAGATGCGTATCATTCACGGTGCCGGCTACACTGAGGAAGACAGGAAAACTTTCACAAAGCTGGTGTTCCAGAATATCATCACAGCCATGCAGTCCATGATCAGAGCTATGGAGTCACTTTCAATAGCACTGGGCAATCCTGACAACCAGGTCTCACACACACACACTCTCAAATGTTATGGGCTGAAAATGATTCCTTTTTTAAACCTTCCCCACCCCTCTTCCTGTGATAGACCGCTCATGTGCTCTGATTGATCTCCTGGTTATTTCCCTGGAATAATGATTATCTCCTTATATGTGTGACTGCAGCCCAGTGCTGATTTGCTGATCGAGGTGGACGTCGATAAGATGATGGAGTTGGAGGAAAGCTATGTGGAAGCCATCCGCTGCCTATGGAAGGACCCAGGCATCACTGAATGTTACGACCGCCGCCGCGAATACCAGCTAACTGACTCCGCCAAATAGTCAGTCATATATTACATTGACAAGATACCCAATGGCTGATTGTATCGATCTGTTATAGTTCCACAAAGGAAGCAGGCAGTAACGTGTGTGACAATACACAATAAACTTGCACACATGCTAGGGTAATATTTAGAGATGTTTCTAGAATAGTGGTGTATGTTACCCATCCAAGGTTATGATAGATTCCTGCTCTTATATAATAATATCTTATTTGATATTTTCTTTGACTTAGTCCAGTAGTTGTAAGTCAAAACAAGTGAGGCTTATATCAAAGTAATATCTTGTAAATGCCATAATCTACCTAGAGTACAGTCTAAAAAAGAGCTTCATGCGTCCTCTGTGTGATGGGAGATCTTGTCATGGTGAAGAGGATGAAGGTAAACCTCAAGGTTATTTCACTAGGAGCTTAAAGCTCCCAGCATGGCTGCCCTGGATCTGAGGGGAGAGGTCAGATGTGTGAGCATGCAGGTGATGGAGTCATGTCATGTGAGGGTGTGGAAGGGGTGGCAGGTATGCATGGAGAGTGTTAGATGGATTAGACCCTAGCTACTAGCTTCATGGGTCTCACTGGATACAGACTGGAAAAGCAAGCCAAATTTCTCCACACTTGACTGTGTGCCATGTTTCATGCTAAATCAATGAACTTTTTGCCTCTTGTGGTACAGTTACCTGAGTGATCTGGAACGTATTGCTGATCCAGCATATGTCCCCACTGAGCAAGACATCCTGAGGGTACGAGTGCCCACCACTGGTATCATCGAATACCCGTTCGACCTGGAAAACGTCATCTTCAGGTGCTCTCTTTTTGCCATATTTGGACTGCTTTCCTATCACATGACATGATATGATGTTCTGCCGCTAGACAGGATTATAGCATTATGGCTCTACTCAAGTACTGACACTTCAGTTAGTGAAGTCTACATTTGACCTTGTTATCACTAGAATGGTGGACGTGGGAGGACAGAGGTCTGAGCGCAGGAAGTGGATCCACTGCTTTGAGAACGTCACCTCCATTATCTTCCTAGTGGCTCTGAGCGAATACGATCAAGTCCTGGTCGAGTGCGACAACGAGGTCAGTTCCTCCATAGCTTCATTCCTGCACCATAACTAATCTTTCTGCCCCTTCCAGAAATCCAAACAACCCATTCGTCTGTTAGCAGCTCAGCCGTAGCGTGTTGATGAGCAGTCTGGAATTTAAACACAGACGAGTTGGATAGTGGGATAAACACCAGGACTGATCTTTGTTCTTTTACTCGTTCAGAACCGTATGGAGGAGAGTAAAGCTCTGTTCAAGACTATCATCACATACCCATGGTTCCAGCAGTCCTCAGTCATCCTCTTCCTTAATAAAACGGACATTCTGAAGGAGAAGATCGGCTATTCCCACCTAGCCACTTACTTTCCAGAGTTCACAGGTAATACGGGTTTAAAACTGCATGCGTTATACCGATCATAAAGGCCTCAGTGCCTAATTTTACATGGATGTTCCATCCTGAAATTGATTATTTTCCAATAATAGCACATCCTTAAGTCTAGCAATCTTCCAATGCTTAAAAAAACAAATGTTAAATGATCTGTTTGTACGTTTGTTATACTTTATTGTATCACACGTTTAGAGTTTGCTAATTTGAACCACCAACAGAAGCAAACTTCTTTGCATTTCTATAATTCTTCCTATTTAAAAGCATTGCTTTTCTTGATACAAGTGGACTGGCAGGATTTAACATTCCAAACACATATTTCTAAGCCAACAAACTGAATAGCTAGAAATTGAAGTCCAGTAGCTACATAGTAGTGCTACAGCTTATAGACTGTACTGTACCTCTTTGCTGTCTGTAGAGTCTCTATCACTGACCACTGTTTTATCTTATGCGCCTCAAGGCCCTCAGGGTGACCCGAAAGCAGCACAGGAGTTTATTCTGCAGATGTACCAGGACCAGAACCCCGACAAAGAGAAGACCGTCTACTCCCACTTCACGTGCGCCACAGACACCGAGAACATCCGTCTGATCTTCGCCGCGGTGAAGGACACCATCCTGAGAAGCAACCTGAAAGATTTCAATCTAGTTTAAAGCAGGCTTTGAGCCTGAATTCAGAACCAGGCCTTATCCGCTTCCTCTTTGACCTTCCTCTTTGACAGAACTTCCTTCACACGTTCTCTCGGGTCTCTATTCTGGATGGCAAAAAGATCCTCCGGAAGTGTTTTAGTGAAAGGACTCGGGAACTGAATTGGGATTGGAGATACGGGTTCACGCTTCACTGTGGCCTTATTCTGAGTCTGAAGGAGCGGTTCGTTTCTTTTTGGATCTTCTTCTGAGGCTGTAACACACTAAATAGAGGAAAGTAATTCAGTTGTAGCTGCCGAAGGTTGAGTTGCTGAATAGTGGTGATTTTGGGAAAGGGAACGATGTTTAAGATTTTCTGTGTATCTAATATAAGGGCATTATTTTCTGAATGTCAAAAAAAAAAAGATTTACCTTTACTGTACATATACGGTAATGCTTACAAATGAGCAGAATTACAGAAGTGCAAAGGGTTTACATTTTAGCAATATGCACAGACAGAGAAACTTTTAAACCTTCCCTGTGCCTTAGCTTAGTTGCACTTGCCTTCAGTCGGATTGTGAAAGGTCAACTGTATGCTATTTATTTTTAGTTTTAAACAATACACATTTCTTTCAAATAAAACTCGCACTGTTTTCCTCCTCTCACGATGCAACTTTAATTGCAGTTAAGAGCGCTTTTGAGAATGTCTGAGAAAGTAAAACCGTCTTTACTACCTTTGACGACATTTGTTGATGTACAAAATGTGTAGTTAATGTATTTTGTTCCACAGATTTATCTTCTCTGTATTTAAAACAAATGTTCTATTTAGGCCAAATAAATAAATAAATAAATCAATATGAAATACCTTGTACTCTCAAACTATGTCTTAATTCTGCTGTAAACTAATAAAATATTTTTAAAAGGTGCTGTTCGGTTTGGGTTTTTATTAAAGATAATGTTTTATAAAAGATAATTGCAAAGCCAATTATAATTTTTTAAAAATGGGATGAAAATGTTTTTATTTATTTTCATGTTGCAATGAGACACAAAAATCAAGGCGGTGAAATCGTATGAAAATCATATGAAATTTATTTTAATTTAAAGCTTTTTTAAAAAGAATAATTTTAAGCTTTCTATTTGGAATTTTTTGATACACATGGTTTGGACGTTTATGTCGATACAACCATATAAACTTGGACGAAATTAAACCAGTTTTAAATTTAAATTAAGACTTTAAATTGTTGTCATTTGGTGCATGAGGCTATAACAGACTGAACTCTATAACAGACCGTGTCTCTGTCAGATTATATGATGAAGATCCTGAAGCACTAGACCTATGATTATCATGAATATCTGTTCAGGACAATCTGGGTTTGTGCAGACAAAATGATAAATAGAAACATTCTTTAAATCAGGTTTGAGGTAGTAAGGAGATTTGAACTTTTATTTGTAGCTGTTCTTGTTAGTTTAGACATTCTATGCCAGCCTTCTGTTCTTGGTGATTAAATAAGCAGATAGATTTAAATGTAAAAATATCTCACAAAATCGATGCGGATAACTGGGTACGATTTGCTGAAACGAGAGCACAAATGAACTAAGACAATTTTACTCAAATTTACATAACATACCCAAATCAAAGCTGACAATATAAATAAAGTAAATTGCGAGCATACAGGATTATTTTTTTTACCTTAAATTTGTATTGTGTGTATTTTTTTCAATCTGAAAGCTGAAAATTCTTTTAGTATTTTTTTCAAGCTGAAAATTCTTTTAGTATTTTTTTTCAAGCTGAAAATTCTTTTTGTATTTTTTTAAAAGCTGAAAATTCTTTTGCTGAAAATTCTTTTAGTATTTTTTTCAAGCTGAAAATTCTTTTTGTATTTTTTTAAAAGCTGAAAATTCTTTTGCTGAAAATTCTTTTAGTATTTTTTTCAAGCTGAAAATTCTTTTAGTATTTTTGTTCAAGCTGAAAATACTTTCAGTATTTTTTTTCAAGCTGAAAATTCTTTTTGTATTTTTTTAAAAGCTGAAAATTCTTTTAGTATTTTTTTCAAGCTGAAAATTCTTTTAGTATTTTTGTTAAAGCTGAAAATATTTTTAGTATTTTTTTTAAAGCTGAAAATTCTTTGTATTTTTTTAAAAGCTGAAAATTCTTTTAGTATTTTTTTCAAGCTGAAAATTCTTAGTATTTTTGTTAAAGCTGAAAATATTTTTAGTATTTTTTTTCAAGCTGAAAATTCTTTTTGTATTTTTTTAAAAGCTGAAAATTCTTTTAGTATTTTTTTCAAGCTGAAAATTCTTTTAGTATTTTTGTTAAAGCTGAAAATATTTTTAGTATTTTTTTTCAAGCTGAAAATTCTTTTTGTATTTTTTTAAAAGCTGAAAATTCTTTTAGTATTTTTTTCAAGCTGAAAATTCTTTTAGTATTTTTGTTAAAGCTGAAAATATTTTTAGTATTTTTTTTAAAGCTGAAAATTCTTTTTGTATTTTTTTTTTTACAGCTGGAATTTTTTTTTAGTATTTTTTAAAAATCTTTTAAAGCCAAGATTTTTGTAAAAGGAAAAAAAAAATATTTATTTTTTTAAAAAACGCTTGCCTTATTTTGAGTATTTTGCCAAAACTGCTATATACAAAAACTGTGCAAAAGTCTTAGGCAGTGTAACATACTAATTTTTGTCATAAGTTTCCTTTTAAAACCACACAACGAGTCTTATTCATGTAGAGTATGATGTAAAGACAAACGCTTATCACTTTTGTTCACTTTAGTGCGGTTATGCTCTTTATTCAAGATTTATTTTATGTAGTAAAAAATCTAATTCATTATTTTTAAAGGCATCTTCACCACATTTCACATCACATGCCTAAGAATTTTACACACTACCGTATATCTGATTTTCAGAACATATTACTTCATATTAATGGTATTTTTTCACCAATAAATAAATAGATAAATAAATAAATAGTTGGTATGACTAACCCTGACTATAAAATTATTAATAATAATCTATTATTTTTTATTTTCTTGTATTTTTTCTACCCACCATTCCAGAACGGACTCCTGCTCCTTTAAACCGTACAAAATCAAAAAATTGTGTCCATGCTTTAAATTTCAATCAGCATAAATGTTCAAAATACGTTTATTTATTATGTATACCCAATTTAAAAAAAACAAACAAAAAAAAAACGACAGGACACCGTTGTAGTAATCGATAAATACTTAATAAACAAATTGTACATTAGAGCCATTGAAAGGCTAATAGGGTTCTTATTGCATATTATATTTCAGTGTCGGGTTCAGTGTTAAAGGTACAGAGGTGGAACAGTAGAACATCAGCGTGAAAGCTGCATAGAACGGCTGAGAACAAAATCAACAGTACGTCCCAAAGCCACTGGATATTTACAGTACAATACTGTCAAAGAAGCTGTAAACAATTTAATCATACACGCTCATGGCTGAAGGAAAGGCTTCATGCAAAAGCCACAGGTACAAAAATAAACTTGTTTGTAGAGGATGACATGCTGATATGTTAAGCTTTTTCACTTAACAATTTATAAAATACATAAATATATTGGTCATTTTTTTTTTTTAACCCATTCAACAAATAAAACCCATAAGGAGCAACAAATAGCATCAGTAAAGATGATAATTAAGGTAGTGACGGAATGGAGCACTGAGCTCGGGGATGACTGAGCTGACTAAAAAGTTTTTCGGCTGTATCGTGTGTTACTGATAAACAAAAAGGGAAGAAGAACAAAAAAAAAAAAAATCAGGGACACGAATGCATGCTTTAAAAGAATTAGATGATCTGCTTCTATAAATTATGTACTGTTATGTCTATACACAAGTGATGCAGCGATGCATGTGAGGGAGCCACATGAGGCAGTGGCTAAAATGAAGCTGTAAACATAAACACACACTTTTTTTTTTTTAAACAGTCACTAAAATCTTTCTGAGTGACCGATTCACAACCTCTAAAGTGTAGTGTTGTGTAGTTTTGCATATATGTGAAGGCACACACTAAGTATAGGGGACTTTCTCTGTATGTGTGTGTGTGTATGTGTGTGTGTGAGCTTTTCTTAAGGCTACCAGACACACGGCTTATTTCTGAAGGCTATCCCTGGCATCCTGAAGCTTGGTCAGGACCCACTGTGGAGAGAGAAAAAAAAAAAATTTTTTTTAGACTGATTATCACACAAAGTTAAAGAGTCACAAGGCATTTAAAACGTCCACTTGAAAAACGTGGCTGTCTTGCAGCGGCTCTAAACGGCATCATAAAGCGCCAATCGATAATAATCAATAACGGTTAAGCATTCAGAACTGTTGTTGCCGATCAGTTGCTATTCCCCGTGTAATTTTTCTCTCGGTTCGGCTGATTTCCTAAACACTATCCAGCTCTCTGGTATCATATGAGAGCCATCAATCGGGTAGAGCGAAGACTCGCAGACGCTCATGATCGTCTCGTGTCACTGTGATTACCAAGAGACCGTGTGTGTCATCTTTTGACCCGTCTGACCTTCACAAATTTGACACATTTGCTTGAAATGCTGGTAAACAAAATACACTTGCGTGCCGGTTGATGAGCTCAGGGAAAGATTTGGGGACAATTTGTGTAAATGGCGCCTGTTAAAAAAAAAAAAAAGTAGGCGGGTCTTAGCCACGGCTAGTACCAGACTGTCTAATGACCGCAAGACAATGCGACCAGGGATAATCTGATTCAGTTTCATATTGACAACATACATGGGCATGTTTTATGGGATTCAAGTAATTCTGATAAAGCTGGTTTTCGTGTTTAGATTTTAGTCCAATCAATGGTTTATTCATGGATGCAAATAGTTTTTTGTCCTCTATCTATGAGTAAACATACGGCTAGAAAAGAGCTGACTGTGAAGCACATCATTGTTTCATCATTCAACACTTGCACCTGAGAAAACATGCAACAAGAAATAACAAAACCTGCCAATTTATTTGTAGTGAGACTCTGCTAAAATCTCATTTTTGTGTGTTTGGCAGAGGCTTTTATGCAACTTGACTTATAACCGAAACTCATAGCTTTAAGAAGAAATCTGTGATGCCTTCAAAGCGTGCGTATTTTGTATTTAAGCGTATACTCGGCGTTTCTTTTTCTTTAGTAATGCAGCTGATGAGAGCACAGCTGGATGTGTGTGGATGAGGCCGTTTATGAGCAGACATGTTGTCATACCTTGGCTATTTCTGGAGTCTTGAAGTTGATAATCTTCCCAAACTCTTTGGCATGGAACACAGACTTGACCCTTTCCTGCAAAAATAAAATAAAATAAAAAAATAAATAAATAAATAATAGTTTAAAAAACATTAAAAAAAAAAGTTAATTTATTTATTTATCTATTTATTCATTTTTATTTATTAAGGAACTTTAATTATTTGATAAACTCTGATTATGCCTGATAGTGTTCATGTATAGATAATTTACTCATTAAAAGATAAAAAGTCTCTTCTTTCGGCTTTTCCCTTCAGGGGTTGCCACAGTGAATCATCTCTCTCCACCTATCCTTATCTTCTGCATCCCTTAACACTTGCACCCACTAGCTTCATATCCTCATTTACTTACTTACAGAAAGTAAGAATCATTTTATGCTAACAAATGCTTGGAATGTATTTTGTCCTATTATTCCTTTTGGTTAACCAATGCGGCCTGTCTTACGGCCACAGTTAAAAACACAGGTTTGTAATGTAACATTGTTAAAATACAATAAAAGCTCCTCAGATGGCTGAATCATTTATGAAAATCGATCAGCAACAGCCCTGGTGAACTGGATGCTGTACCTTTGCCTCAATGCGCAGTCGTCTCTCCTCTACAATCATGGGATCTTTGGTGAACTCATCAAACAGATACTGCCACTCGCATGTCAACTGCCCGAAAGTGCCTCTAGTAACAAAAAATATGCCCCTGCAGATAGAGGAGGTGGATGACGTACAGCTGGAAATACGATTAGATAGGTTATATTATACTATTACTTTGATTTTACGGACAAACCTTTTGGTGATCATCAAGAAATCGGACTCGTTCACCTTGGCATGAGCAAAGTATTTGTACTTCGCAAAGCGTCCATTTTCAATTTTCTAAAATATAAGAAGGAAACTGGTTACACAAACGAATTACCGCACATCCGGCACAGAAACGGCGGAAATCCACGCGAATCATAGTGCACATTCAATCGAAATGCATATTCGATCAGAATATATTGATTACGTATGGCGTTGATTGAACACTGATTAAGGAGGAATGATGGTGATGTGGAGGACAAGAGGAATTCAGAGAGCAGAGAGGTGGGATGTCACACAAACACGTGCATGAAAAGGGGTGACATAATGAATCTTCGTTCATTATCATTATTTAAAAGGCAGGACAGCAAAAGCACACGAAAGTTCTTACAGTCAAAACCTAACGATTCTCGGCTTTTCAACCAGAATCGGTTCACACACTCGTCTCAATCCCGCGTCGAGATCTCCAGCATCTTTTATCTATGACTTATCAAAACAGCATCTGATTTCTTTCTTCGTCAGTACGTGTTGGTTTCACTCGCCATGAGGGTCAGATTCAGGAAGCAGAATCGTACGTCAGAAGAGCTTTGGGTAATAAAATCAAGCTTTGGATCCTTAATGAAAGGAAAACTGAGAGGAGTGTGCGAGCATGTGGACAATACAGTCATGTCTGATGCTCTATACAAAATGACGGACACCAAACTTGTCCTTGTTGATTGACTGGCCTTTCGGTTGAAGGAGAAACACTTTAAAGGAAAAAAATATTAGCAGTAATTTAACTTAATGTGGAATGTTGACATCAGGATGGGAAAATGACAAGACGTGAATTTTGAAGTGATTTTATTTCAGAAAAGGGAGGGAGGAAGAGAGGGATGGATGGATGGATAAAATATGAATTAAAAACAATCTTAATAAACGTTAATTAAAAGAACAAACATCATATATAGACTTTTCATAAAGGATCTAGTTCATTATGAAGTGATCAGTTTAATCACTCGTCAGTTTAGTAATGGCACTTGGTCGGCCTGCGTGACTGTCTAACAGGCCTAATGACACAACTTTAACTTTACTAGCTGTCCTGATTCTCATCCTCATCACTGTCAGTGCTATTCCATGCAGAGATGGTCACTCTTTTCTGCAAACACGACAAGAGAGAGGAAAGCTAGAGTCAGGTCAGCTTTAAAAGTAAGAAATGATAATTCTACCCAAATCAAAAACATTATATGAAATCAGATTAAACTACAGGAGAATTAATGATTGGTTCATTACATTCAGATATCAAATACCCAGAGGAGCATCACTAATTAAAACTAAATCACTAGCGGCACCAATTAATGAATTTGTAAAATTAAGTAAACAAGAAAGCCGAAATTAAACGTATACTAATAATGATTACTGCTGATTTTCAGATATTTATATTTGAGACCTCAAAATGAAGAAATTCTCATTGCTAGTTAGAAATCATCACTCGCATGATGAAAAATAAACCCTGAAATACAATCATTTTAAACGTACAATTCATCATCACTATGCATTATAATGTATTTATCTTTACCTCATTTAAAGGTCTTAACATAAATAAAATAAAAAAAGCTAAAAGCCAGCAAAGCAAAGCAATAAAGGGTGTTTTCAAGATCAAGATCAATGTCATTACGTATTTATGTATGTATGTAAATATACACACGTGGACAAAATTGTTTTACCCTTAAATTAAAGAAAGACAAACCCACAAAGGTCACTGAAATAACTGAAACTGACAAAAGTAATAATAAATAAAAATTAACTAAAAATTTATTCAGACATTGTGAATCACAATGAAATTTTGCTGATATTTTGTTGTTTGAAATATTAATAAATAATATTACAAATTTGAAGCAATCTGGTTTTGTCTGAGAGTTTAGACCTTGAATACACCCTGTGTGTGGGACAGAGGGTTTTTCCATGTGGTTGTCACCTGTAACATCTGGCTGCCGATGCCCTCTCTCTCTTTATACGGTCTGATGACGCCGTCCTCGTGAATGAATCGTGGCGGTCGCAAACTCTCCACATCCTGAGACGTTTCAGCCGCTCTGAATACACAGAACACAGTACCACAGTGTGGATATGATGGATTGTAAAGCATTAAATATTAGGGATAAATATTGAGCAAAAAATTGAAAAGGAAAGATGAATTTCTTTGGGATTAAATACAACAACAAACTCAGAAATTTAATTTCTATGGGAATAACACAATGTGTTTGAGAGTCCTGATTTGATCCATATGCTGTTAGAATATAGAAGTTAGAATTTTATATTATTATATTAAAAATATTTTCATGGGCTCCCTAGTGGGGCAAAAGGAAAGCACTTGCCCTTTCTAAATTACAATGATGCCACAGACATCCGTGGCCAGGCGTCCAAGAGACCAAAAATGGCCGTGCACTCAGGGAAAGACGAGTGGCATACTAATCTTCTCCATCATTCACAGCGAAATGAGCCAATCAAAGCTGTCTCTGAGCTCATGCATGTGAAAGTGAAAGGATAGCGATTTCCTCCGAGTGTGTTATGTTGCTCCACTGATGTATGATGAGCAGCAGTTGGAGGAAAAAAAGTTGCAGTCAGCAGGCTCAGAGGAAGTGTGTGATATCATTTGGCCTTTCTGCTGGTAGCCGTCATGTGATAGGGGAGAATTGCGTGATGTATGGAAACTGGCCATAAAAATTTTCGGTAGAAAATTTAAGAAAAACATGTCCTACTGAAGGCTATGTGTATGCAATATGAATAATAATTTGTGGTAAACTAATATTGCCCACAAAAAATCAGTATGTCCATCAGAATGTCCACACACACACACACCTCTTGATGCCCTGGAAGGTGCTGCTCGCCATGTCAATGATGCCACCTGTTGGTCGAGTCACAGCTCCTACAAGACCTTTGCCGACACCCTTAAAGAAACCTGCTGCTCCCTCCTTCTGAGCTCCTGCATGCACACGTACACACACAAACACGTTTAGCTATCTAGAAATTCACTTGACTGAAATATAAAGACTCATTGTCTTACACATTATCTTACCTTTGATAGGTTTAGTAACGATGCCTGTAATACCACTCACAAAACCCTAAAGGGAACAGGAACCAGAGCGTTACTCAGCCACAGAGCAAAAAATAAAGAAAAAAGGACATCTGGACATCATTAAGATTAAATCCTGATTGGATATCAACATTAACACTATGATATATGTGTGTATACATACATGAAGAGACAAATAAGTGTTTATAGAGGCCATAATGTAAATGACAGCAGCAACTATGAGTTAAATGCTGACATGAACAAAAGAATCAACTCCAAGGTGGCAGATCTTTAGCTTTACACTGGGCCTCATTACATTTCTCAGCTATATTTGACGCTTTGCTGCGTTTCATCCCGTACTTATTTTATTTCTATATTGCATGCTACGCACAGAGACAAGTCCTTTCCCTCCTCTTGTGAGACCCTCTTTCAAACCGCTCGGCTGCTTGTTCATGGCCTCTCTTCTTTTCTGTTGATACTCCTCATCCATCGTCATGGCAGCAACGCCTTTAGCCATTGCGCCCGTGATGCGAGATGCTGCTCCGGCTAAACCCCCTGAGACACGGAGCAAGAAGAAAACAAATCAGAGGAATAATTGACCCTTGAGGAGATATTTTGTCCATGCTTAGCCTGTGTGTAAAAAACAAAAACAAAAACAAAAAAAAACACAATACAATACTCTTACCTACTGCACCTCCAACCAGAGCCTTCATACCCAAAGCCACACCCTCCATGAATTCCTCAGGACCCTGAATTGCTCCCTGAGGAACACCATACATACATATTTAGAAAAATCTCTGCCTCTGGAATATAACTGTTTCCCTAATAACAGTAAAGCCTCACCTGATATGGCTCATAAAAGAAGGCCTCAACTCCCTCTGACAAACCCCGGATCAGTCCAAATGGGTTACCAAGGACATCTAACCCCAGCACCAGTACATACATTTGCTTGATAGCCTGGAGTACACAAACATCGCAGCATATAAGTGTACATGATCACATATGTGTTGGCAATGTGGAAGGTATGAGGTTAAAGGTCACCTGTTTGGAGTAATGGCGGATGACCTCCCACTGGAGCTGCTGCGTGGTGCGGAACTGGAAAGTCAGCTCAAAGAACGCCAGCCTGGAATCACACACACGCTGATCCATCAGCTGGTCCAGATTACAAGCATCACATTGACTGTAGTTACTAAATAATATGTCTGAGATGAATAACTGAACAAGCAAACTTTAACTGTAACTTTTATGGTTTAAAAATCAACTATGCACATCTGTAATCGGTTAATATAACAATACATTGAAATATTCAATGTTTTCTATACAGTATAAGGAAACTTTGCTTGCTTGAGCACCCACTAGATGGCAGCATTGTCAAAAATGCACAAAATCCCTGCTGTCTGGTTGGGTGACCATGTGTGAAATCCAAAACTAACCACACTCTCAGTAGGAAGTTAAAGGGACGAGGCAAGTGCGAGAGAGAATAAGGAGGTCAAACCACAGCCACCACAGCTGTATGACAGTGTAGTATTATAACACGCGCACACACACACACACACACTGTCTGTTAATCTCTTGCATCTGGCATCTAAATTCATTCAGTTGACACAAGGTACCTGGTATATATTATATTTTGTCAGACTCTGGGGTAATTATTGCACTGGATTTTATCACTGACAATGTGGAATGTAATACACGCCACTTAGCACAAAAAATCAGGCGGCATGATTATTTCTAAAACCCACATCGTCACCAGACTGATCTCACAGAGCTGTATTAAGTATATAGTGAATAAATATCTAAAACTGTGGATTAGACTATAGAAATAGGCACTGAAGCAGCAAAACCTGCATGCTGATTCTAATGTCTAGCAGGATCGCATTTGCAAAATGATGCAGTAGTTAGGATTTTTTTCAGATTCCTGAAAGCAGTAGTAAAATCTAGTGACAGTGACAATATGCACAAAGGTTAGAGTACTAAAGAAGAATGTAGTGAAGATAATTACTTGAAGACGACGTCCTGGACGTCAGTTAGTGTTGCTCCTATACTCTTCAGCAGGAGGTTAAGGGACTGCACAGGAATCACCTCAGTCTCTCTCTTCTCCTTGTTCCCGTCCTCACCGCCCGAACTCAGAGAGAAGCTCAGATGGAGCTGAGAAAACCAAACACACCAGGTCATAACTGCTTAAAAGAAAAATCATTCAGCAGATTCCAAATGCAACAAATGCAATGAAAATCCAAATGTAACCTGAACAGCTGCAGAACTTGTACAGAATATACCAAGGTTAACTTGTAGCCCTTTGTAATTAACTTAAATGCTTGAAAATCCTTTTTATATTTTATAATAGCACTGTTCAGCCCAGGTTTTTATTTATAATGCTCCCCTGCACTCATGAAGAAATTATGCAAGGAATAAAATGAATAATTAATAATGAAGTGGTGTGATGTGGCCCTTCGATAGCACTTGATACCAAAGCAATTTGCAGACAATTATACATTGTTTTTTTTCCAGCTATAAATGGTTCACTTGCTAGCCTAACAAGATAACAAAAAATCCGAACAAAAGAAATACAGAAATACAGAATAGGATGCAGCTTAATTTATGCATGTGTGTATTTACAAAATGTAAATCTAATACGAGACAATCAGAGTACAATCTGGTGATTTGACTTACTTGTGTAGTAAATGCAAGTTTCAACAGACTTATGCAGGACGAGTAAAAGTAAAACATGAGATCCTTAACATTCAAACGTGAATACGCCAAATATAAATGTGAAGTGAAATGAATTCTGACAGTCCTAATACCCAAATATAAAGACAAATGCTAGATGCCAAACCTTAATGGGAGAGATGTGGAAGTACTCGTAAAGGCTGATGGGGGATGTGTCTGTGGCGGACACGTGGTTCAATCCTGTCTTTAAATACTCGATGTCCTTCTCAAACAGCTCCACCTTAAACACACACAGAGTAAAAAAACAGTAAACAGCTTAGACATACACATAGTGACTAAAAGTCTCAATACTCCACTGGAATGTTTTTAACAGTCAAACAAGCGCTTGCTATTCTATCACTGAGAATGTAATCCCCCGGGTCCTACTCTCCGAGCGAGTCTTGAAATGAAACAGCCTTTATTTGTCACATATACATTACAGCACAGTGAAATTCTTTCTTCGCATATCCCATCCTTGGAGGTTGGGGTCAGAGCGCAGGGTCAGCCATGATACGGCGCCCCTGGAGCAGAGAGGGTTAAGGGCCTTGCTCAAGGGCCCAACAGTGGCAACTTGGCGGTGCTGGGGCTTGAACCCCTGATCTTCCGGTCAACGACGGTTTACCTGCACAGCACTTACTGCTTGCCTCTATTACATCCCCCCCAAACCTCACTACCATCCGGGTCACGGCACCAATGCAACCCCCCTGGGTCCTACTCGCACCTGCTCCGAGTGCGTCTCGACCCCGGGTCTCCGGCATAGGTGGCAGGCGCACTAACAAGGAGGGTAGAGACTGCAGCCACTAGCGTCAGTGCGCCTCTTGAGATCAGGGGAGTGAGGTTTACCTGCACAGCACCTACTGCTGACCTCTGTTACAAAAACACTGACCAAATCAGGGTTGTGTGATGCTATAATGTGGGTTTATATTACCTCCTGTTCTGAGGTGACAGTGCCAGCATTCTCTGCAGTGAACAGATCCAAAATGGCGTACAGAAACCCTAAGTCCAAACGTAGGTCCATTTCTTGAATCAACACCTTAAAATACCTGCAAACAACAACATTCGTTACAGACAATAACAATCACACATCAGAAATACAATATGGTGTATATGCGATTACACTTTACATTAAAATGAAAAAGAAATAGAGAAATATACTTGATGCGTAGGATGTCCGAGTGTCCTGCTGCTCTTGTGATGAGGCTGAGGTCAATAAACGGTTTTGCCTCTATAAATAAAAAAAATGACATTTTATTGATAAAGCAGTGCATCAGTCATTATCACCTTAATCATTTTGTACGCCAAGGGAGTTTGTTGCTGACCTGAGTCCATTCTGACTGATTTAGGAGGTTTGATCGGGTAGAACACAAATGGGAAAATGGCTCCAGGAATCTGATTTTGGATCTGCACACACACATGAGAAATGTTTTGTTTTAATGCCTGCAAAGTAGTAAAACATGCAAGTGTATATACTATATGTTGTGAAGTTGTGTGCGAAAGGCGAACCTGAACCCTGTTAATTTGCACGCGGTACGCTTTCTGCTTGGCCGAGACACTGTACTCGACCTTCAGGGCTGGAAGGAAGTTCCTCCGGAGTGGTGCCTCGTAAGGCTGCAGCATCCTCATGTCTAAACCGTTAGGAGTCAAACTCACCTGTGAGAGACAGAAAGACAGACAGGTACACAGAGAGAAACAGAGGGTGTGTGAGAGATACAGGGAGATAAGGCGAGAAAGAGAGACAGCCAAAGAGAAGAATAATAAGAGACATTATAATAAGATCTACAAACAGCTTACTGAAACATCAATTCTTCCAAATTGCAAACCTGATATGAATAATTAATTGTTTAAAAGCCGGAAAAATGACTTTAAATGGAATAAGAACACCATTACACGCCAGCTGCCAGCGTTTTTATAAACAGGAACGTCTTTCAGTCCACATGCAGGACACATGCATTAGTATTTCTAATGACAGGAGTGGTTAAGTGAAATCATTATGATTTGTAACCTGGTAGCCGTTCTCCAAGTCTAGGATGCCGTAATCCACCGGGTTGCTCTCTGTATACGCTCTGTAGTGCTGCTCTAACATCTCAGCGTCTTTGCCGCTCAAAACCTTCCACCGTCTCTTCTTCTTCGGCTTGGTCTCCCACACCACGTCAGAGCTGCAGGCGTGAACAGATCGAGCTTATTTCCGTCAATATGCAATACTGTATAAAATATATGATATAAAACTTACACCATCCTCTTCATTTGAATGGTGAAAATATTATATAAATATTATATACTTTGTTTTATATATACAGTATCTCATACAAGTGAGTACACCCCTCACATTTTTGTAAATATTTTATTATATCTTTTCATGTGACAACACTGAAGAAATGACACTCTGCTCCAGTGTAAAGTAGTGAGTGTACAGCCTGTATAACAGTGTAAATTTGCTGTCCCCTCAAAATAACTCAACACACAGCCATTAATGTCTAAACTGTTGGCAACAAAAGTGAGTAAACCCATAAGTGGAAATGTCCAAATTGCGACCAATTAGCCATTTACCCTCCCCGGTGTCATGTGACTTGTTAGTGTTACAAGGTCTCAGGTGTGAATGGGGAGCAGGTGTGTAAAATTTGGTGTTATTGCTCTCACACCCTCTCATACTGGTCACTGGAAGTTCAACATGGCACCTCATGGCAAAGAACTCTAAAAGAATTGTTGCTCTACATAAAGATGGCCTAGGCTATAAGAAGACTGCCAAGACCCTGAAACTGAGCTGCAGCACGGTGGGCAAGACCATAGAGCGGTTTTACAGGACAGGTTCCACTCAGAAGAGGTCTCGCCATGGTCCACCAAAGAAGTTGAGTGCATGTGCTCAGCATCATATCCGGAGGTTGTCTCTGGGAAATAGACGTATGAGTGCTGCCAGCATTGCTGCAGAGGTTGAAGGGGTGGGGGGGGTCAGCCGGTCAGTGCTCAGACCATACGCCGCACACTGCATCAAATTGGTCTGCATGACTGTCGTCCCAGAAGGAAGCCTCTACTAAAGATGATGCACAAGAAAGCCCGCAACCAGTTTGCTGAAGACAAGCAGACTAAGGACATGGCCAGAACCATGTCCTGTGGTCCGATAAGACCAAGGTAAACTTATTTGGTTCAGATGGTGTCAAGCGTGTGTGGTGGCAACCAGGTGAGGAGTACAAAGACAAGTGTGCCTTGCCTGCAGTCAAGCATGGTGGGAGTGTCATGGTCTGGGCCTGCACGAGTGCTGCCGGCACTGGGAAGCTACAGTTCATTGAGAGAACCATGAATGCCAACATGTACTGTGACACACTGAAGCAGAGCATGATCCCCTCCCTTCAGAGACTGGGCCACATGGGCAGTATTCCAACATGATAACGACCCCAAACACACCTCCAAGACGACCACTGCCTTGCTAAAGAAGCTGAGGGTAAAGGTGATGGACTGGCCAAGCATGTCTCCAGACCTAAACCCTAAGGTGGGGGAGCGCAAGGTCTCTAACATCCACCAGCTCTGTGATGTCATCATGGAGGAGTGGAAGAGGACTCCAGTGGCAACCTGTGAAGCTCTGGTGAACTCCATGCCCAAGAGGGTTAAGGCAGTGCTGGAAAATAATGGTGGCCACACAAAATATTGACACTTTGGGCCCAATTTGGACATTTCCACTTATGGGTTTACTCACTTTTGTTGCCAATGGTTTAGACATTAATGGCTGTGTGTTGAGTTATTTTGAGGGGACAGCAAATTTACTCTGTTATACAGGCTGTACACTCACTACTTTACATTGTAGCAGAGCGTCATTTCTTCAGTGCTGTCACATGAAAAGATATAATAAAATATTTACAAAAATGTGAGGGGTGTACTCACTTTTGTGAGAAACTGTAAGTTAGTAGGATTTTGACCATTTTGTGTATGTCCTATAGCCTCATGCTGCACTGTACACTACCTTGTAATACCGATGTAGGCCACCTCCTGGCTGGTGCTGTTGTTGACCAGTGAGATGCCCATATCCTGCAGTGAGAGGCTAATTTCCTGTTCAGCGAGCTCCACCTTCTCGCTCTCGCACAACAGCTTGTAGACACGCTGCTCTGTGGTGAACAACACCACCCGCTGAAGGCCCTCATAAAAAGAGATGACGTATAGCTTTCCCTCATTATTCATGTCCTTCAGCAGGTCCTGCACACACACACACACACACACACACACACACACACACACACACACACACACACAGAGAGCAAGGCAAGGGTTAAAAAATATTAATTTTTGTCAGACACTTAAATTGAATCATTATATGTTACTTGTTTCTAGTACATTCAAATACAATAAGTGAGAACAATTTCTAACTTTAAGTAGAATTTTGACTAGCTGTCTCCATTCTTAAGTAAGAATTTTTAATTCTTAACTTTTTACTAACGTATAAAATTTTCTGTATTTGTTCCCTATAAACATAAATAGGTTTAAGGTATTCAGGTGTGTCCTCACCTCCTCGTTCTTTAGCTCACCACTGTAGGGTCCCCAGCTCCAACAGAGAACTCGAGATCCTGTAGGCTCGGCCCACGTGTAGTAGACGGCCTTGCCGGGACCAAGTTCATCCATCTCCAGCTTCTGAGAGCTACCAGAATGAGACAAGCAGTAAGTTGGAATCCTCACACAGCACAAAACACAATACCAATTCTCTGCGGAAAGTAGAATGCAACGTCTTGAAGATTGGCGAGTGCTGCTTCTGTCTTGCTGGCGCTCATTTGCATTTGGCAAAGGTGAAACACTACAGTCACTACGCAGCCTATGGAAAGAAAAATCATCCAGCACAGAGTAAGATCAGCCTGAAAGAGAAGGTCGGAGAATAACACAAACTCCAGTCTTACTTGGAAGGACAGAAAAAAAAACTGCTTGCAGTGGAAGGAGAAAGACATGCTGTATACAAAGAAGGGGTGGAAGATATGGCAAACATATCATATCATGGTACTTTGGTTTACCAACAAATCAGCAATGCTGCATTTATAAATCAGGGAGTTAGCAGTAACTCGACTTCGCCTGGGACAGCATCAGCTCAGTCATTAAATATTTTCCTTATAATAGGATGATTTATGAATCAATACAAATATACTTAACATCCAGTCAGACACATGTATCACTGACAGTGGAGTCAGCGTGATCCAGAAACGCATTATGATGTCATTTATCATGATGTTTATATCGTCATATCACCCAGCCCTGATATGTCCGAGGACATAAAGGATCTCAGAAAACAGACAGTTGACAATTTGCAGCTATCCAAGAAGTCACTGTCATCTGTTTTCATTTTGGAGTGGAAACTCTGAAATATAGTGAGGACAGAGAGACAGGCATGCTGTATATAAAGGAAGAAATGAATGATCACAGAATCAGATAATTTTTTCCACAGCATCCTTCCAAAAGCTGCAAAGTGGAAGCAAAGCAGAATAGAATTTGAAGACAAAATGATTAGAAGTAGCCTGACTAGATCAAACGTAAGGAGCAGTCCAGAGCTTGGAGAAAATTTACTGTTGCAATGTAAATAAGTGTTTGTGTACCAGCTGGACTGACTGTCCTCCCCCCATGCAAAGGTTCCTTCTGGAACCCAAGTAGAGGGTCTACGCTCCTTGTAGCTGATCATGAGGCAAAGGGACAAGAAAACGTTAAAAGGAGATCATCAAAAGTTAACAGATCTAACAGACACGAACACAAAGAGCAGACTGAACAACGTATAGTAAACAAAAAAGCCCAGACTAAACAAACCAAACACATCAGTCTGAACTGCCAGATTCAACAAAGAAGCATTATTATGTTTCAGACGTTTTTCCACTGAGGGATTGTGTGTGTGAGACCACATCAGTATTGCTAGTGAAGTAATCACTCATTTGGGCGTACACAACCTACTGCTTAGAATCATGTGCATTGCAGAAATATATAATCTTAAAGATCAAGTAAATGTGTGCAGCACATAAAAAGCTCACATAATGCATCGATACTGATACTGATATCAGTCTGAAACTGCTTGTTTATTACCGATATCATGTGACAAAAGCTTAGTGTCTTGCTGATGAACAGAAAGCATAAAAATGGGTGTATTTCACTATTTAGGATGCCAATCAAAGGAAAGCAAAAAACAAAAATTAAAAAATTAAAGAAATGCTGGTCAGGCAAATTAAAAACAAAAACATCCACGGACAATACCGTTTGAGTGAAAAAACAAGCTCTTCCCAAGCGTTTTGTTCTTTTCCCGAAGTGAAACCCTTCTTGTTCCAGGGTATGTAATGTAGCCGGTTAATATGCTTCAATTAAAACCACCATAATCATATTAAAAAAAGAATGAACCTAGTAGCCTAAAGGTACCAAAACACAAGTGTGCTAGTCTCATAGTTATTATAAGTAAATAAATAAATAAATAAATAAAATGCTTCTATGACACCCGACTCAGGTCAACTAAGCTTATCACGTAAAAAAATAAAAATAAATGAAAAATTCTTCATCTCAAAGTTTTGCCCTAGTTCGGGTCCACCCCTCACCTCTGGTGGAACTCCAGTTTGTTTTCCTTGGTGTGGTTGATGAGGAGAAAAGGAGCTGCTCCAGCGTGGTACTCAGAGAACCGGATCACAGCCGAATGCTCCGTCAGGTTCACGTCAACGATGATACCTCCGAGCTGGAACAGAAGGAGAGACAGCATAACTGCATTATTCGGCATGCTTTTCTATCAGTGTGTGTTTAGAAGGATATATTTATTAAACTCACGGTGTTGTCGAGGTGCAGCAGGAGGCAGTTTTCGGGTTGATGGAAGGCTATGGCTTGAGCAGTCGACTGGCAGCCGTCCACCTTCACTCTGAGCTTCTTTGAATCTCTCTCTGGCCAGAATGGAGTAGCGGTCTGTGAAAGAATTGTTTTCAAACTTATTTCACTATTCAGCTAGAATTCAAGGCTCACACTTGATGTCCGGTCACCTCATATAAGTGTGTGAAAGGACACATGATGTTAAAAGTACCAAATATCTACCAGCTGGCACTTAGGGGAGCCTTATTGTTTGTCCCTGAATCTAAAATGATTAAGTAAGTTCTAACAAATGTAGGGCATAGTGCTAAAATCTGTGAAAAAATATATAACAACATGGCGGCTTCTAATGAATGAATAAGTGAATGAGGTAAATATGCTGCAGTATAAATGACAGGCGTGAAATCTTTCAAGGAATTAAAAATCCATAAACTTTTCTAGCTCTTCTTTCAGTATAAGCAGGTGTGAATACAATTATCTGGTGAATGATTAATAACTTGAGAGCTGACCTCTCCAGGTTTTGCTTCAGTCCAGTCATCCTGTCCCTCTTCGCACACCCGGATTACGTGCTTCGTTCTGTTCACAAGCATGTAGAAGGGCAGGAACGTCACCAGTCGTGTCAGACTGAAACTGCTCGTGTCGATCTTCACCCCCACCTAAAAACAATTAGATTCTATTTATATACTATATTCTATTCACGTACACCATAAGCATCAAAATAGCCCTACAAATACACAATAATTTTATTTTGGTATCTCTAGATTTTGCTGTTATTGTTACAAATCCCAAAAAGAGGTTTTTGTAGAATAAATAAAACACTATTGCTAAATTCTATTTATTAACCATCAGCAAATAGTACAACAATTTTTGCCCGTGATCCATGTACACTACTTAAAATAATTACTCACTAGATAATCTTTGGCCCTTCCTTTACATTTCACGTCACCGTAACTTCCAACTGTGTCTATTGAGAAGTCCTCGGACAGCTCGCTGTCTGAAATCATCAAGCGGACCTGGGGAAAGAAAAACAAGGTTAGTTTGAATTAGAGTAGATCTAAAAAACAGCAGTGATGTCGCATCATGTCAGTGTTCACACCTTGTTGTTCTGCAGAAAGTTGCGTGGTTTAAAAGAGAACAGCAGCGGCATGTCGTAATCTTTGGGATGCTTGCGATGGATGTCGTCGGCTTTATACTGCAGCAGCCTGCCCGTCTTGTTCACCATCCAATAAGGAGAATGGATGGCTATCACTACTTGGCCTACCTCCTTCTTCACGTGAACAGCGATATCGAGCTCCGCCTTCACGCCCTCCCCATCTACGTCCTCGTCCGAAGGGTGCGAGTGGAATGTGATGAAACTGATCTCGTCGCGGTCGGAGCAGAGCTGGTAGTGGGCCTCCCAGTCTTGTTGCAGGTAGCCGAGGAGTTTCAGCTCCAGACTTGAGTGGTCCATGACGGCCGTGTGAAGTTGGGACGAGTGTCCTTCCTTCAGCATTGTTGGTGCAGTGCTTCCGCTGCCCTTTTGGTCAAAAAAAATGCAGCTGTCAGCATAACTGCCTCTAGCTCAAATAGAACAGCATAGATTCTTAGCCTAAAGTTTTAGCAAGACAATAAATACCATTAAGCTGTAGGTGATGGGGTAGGGAAGAAGGTTCCGGAGAAGCACGGTAGGCCACAGGTGAAGTAAGTATGGTTGGTCATACTCCTGAGTGCTGTGGGACATCACAGTGTCCCGAACGGGAACCATGTTGACCTTGAAAATGCAAGCAGCGTCGCTACGGTGATGGCACGTCTTCTCCACGCATTCATCAGGTTTCTGTCTGAGGTTTTCGTAGTTGAAGCTTTCAGAGTGCTCGTACTGCTCGTCTCCCTCGATTACGGGTTGCAGGGTAAGATCCGATCTGCAAGAACACCATAGCATTTGAGGGCACCCTAAAACAGTTTGTTTTACTCATTCAGCAACTCTACACATCATGAAATTGTTGACCGTTAATCGGATTTTTCTAATGTTTCCACGGTAAAGCTGATATAAGCATGTAACTGATAATGTGCATTATACCTGTAGGAGCCCAGAGGGACGCAGAACTCCTCAGTGGGTGAAGAGATCCCCAGACACGTAGAGCCCTCAAACACCCGGAATGGCAGCGAAAAGTGATTAATGATCTGGATACAGGAGAAACGTTCAGTCATACACTGGTTATTATTATTAACAAATCAATAACTCAACAAAGCTGCCAATCAGGTGGTCTATAAAAACTTTTATACAGCTTGTACAGGATTTACTGTTCACATTTAAACAACACTTTAATCAAGCTTTGCTTGTATGTACAATATGATACATGTCTGGTGTTTAAAGTGGCAGATACCAGGAAAGGTGAGCGGATCTTGACAAACTTGCTGCCCTCGTTGGAGTAAATCTGACAGACGAAGAAGCGTGTGACCCCAGACTCAAGGTGCATGACGCTGTACATGCCACTTCCAATTTTAATTAGTGGGATGACGGTGGCTGAGGTGTGGCCGACAGGGGCTGGAAGGAAAACATGTGAAGCTGTTCAGTAGCAGTTGACAATCTTAGCTAGTGAACTGACCAGCTACCAGTTATAATTAAAGTATTCTTTCAGCAATAACCGCTTTATAACTTGTTATACCACAGCACAGAATTCTCAGTTCAGATTGGTCAGAAGGTGTCGATCAATTTTTTTTATAATTACAGATATGACAATTGAGCTGGATGCATAAGAGCACAACCAGTCAAGCTCAACTCCTTAATAAATGCTGTTTTAGTTTTAGTTCCACTGGGTGACATGTAAAGCATGCTATCTTACTAGGCTGGATGTAGTTTTTGCTGCTTAGGCTGGTCATAGCTGAGAACTGATCAGGGTCTGCATCAGTGAGTGTGTAGTCCATGTTTAAGCTCTCTCCATCCTGCAGCTCCACCACGCGCTCTTTAGATTTCTTCCCGATAGGTTTAAAGACTTCGCTGTAAAGAACAGCCACTGGTAAACCTAACTGATTCTTCACCACGAATGGAGCCTGGTCCTTTTGGAAACACTCCGCCGTCTGCTTGGCAGCTTCCGCAAATGCCTGGGGTAAGATTGTGAACAAAAAGAATAAAGCAGTCAGAAGTGGTTTGTGAGAAACCTTTCACCTTTACAGAATTTATTCTTTACATTAACAAAGCTTATATATCACACTGTAGTTGATTTCTTGACTCTTATGGATTGATTAATTTGCAAAACAGAAGTAATAAAACATAAACCCTGTTTCAGTAAGAACTCAATTACAGTAACATTTACATTTCTGGCATGTGGCAGACACCCTTAACCAGAGCCAGAGTCTCTGTTGTCACCATTTTATGCAGTAGGAGCAGTTCATTAACATAAAGTTTTAGTCTTGTTAGCTTCAAGTGAACGGAAAAACAGAGGCTGGTGAAGCAACACCTCACAGACGCTCCACAACATAATAGTCTGATGCTCACATTTCATTTACATTATTACAGATTATTCTAATGTAAATCTAAAAAAAATTTCATACCGTTCCTAAATTACTGAGCATGTTCAGTCCACATTTGGAGAGAGTAATGTTTAGCTGGTCTTTGCTGTTGATGCTGATTACTGTTTTGTAGTCCGGCACAATGTAATCCACCTCATCGGAAATACCAGACCGCTTCACCGGCTTTTTCTTCATCTGTGTTTCAGGAAGCACACTACTTAAACAAATGGCACTTTAATAACATTAAGTTTGTATCAGCATTAATTACTTATTATTATTTTTTTTTTAGATATTTATTAGCCGTGGTGACCTTCAGTTCCAGTGTCCATGGTCTGAAACCGTCTTTAGCTTCATCTTCAAGTGGCTCCAAAAGTGGCTCCCACACTCCCAAAATCTCGTTATAATAATTGACCTAAAACACATGAACGTAACCACACATTTGAGGCTATATTCATATTGATTTAAAAAAAATGAATATCATTTCAACATAGTTTCAAAGAATATTACGATAGTAATACTGGTATAATTAAACAGTATATAGAAGTCAAAATATTAAAAAAATATGAAAATTCATTTGAAGAGTATCTCCTAAACTCGGACTCAGACAAACCTCCATGTCAAGGTGGCACTGGAGGTTGATCAGAGTGCTCCAGTTCTTCACATCTCCATAAAAAGAGGATTTAGCAAGCAGCATGGGGACAGTGCGATGACCCACACCTGCCTCTAATGTCAGGCAAATAGAGGAAATCATAAGCTTGAGTGACTCCCCCTGAGGGATAAGCGGGGCCAGGGATTGGGCATCTTCCTCTCCTTCCTCCTCCAGAAACCAGAATTTGTGTTCCCGACAGTCCCTGCGCTCCCACAAGTCAGGAGGCACAGGGCTCTCTAACTCCTCAGGGGTCTCGGCTGCAGGGGTCAGCGCCGACTGGATAGTGATGACTGTGTTTATAATGATAGGTGATACCTAGAACAGAAAAAAAAAGTTAGATTCGATGGAGTAAGTTGCTAGATGTGCATTTAGAGAAGGACTGCATTTTACCTTCAAGGTAAGCGAGTTCATGGAGAGCTCTATGGTTTGAGGCTGAGTAGGCGACTGTGTTTGTTTGAAGAACACCTGGCATGGTTGCAGCACTGTGGTGACGTTGCTCTCATCTTCACCACACACGAACGGGCATGCTACAACCTTCAGGTCAGTGATGCCGGCCGACATGAGCTGACTGGCAGGGTCACTTTTCATCACCAGCTCACACTGCATGGTCATTACGAGGGCCGGGGCATCGGCGCGGCTCAGATCAGCCACGAATACAATCTCAGGGTTCTTCACCATCACGTTCATCTCTGTCTTTGCCACGGGCTGAGCAGGAGCTGCTGTAGGAGACATTAAAGGAACATTTTATATGAAATTCGTGTCATAAATAAAAAATAATTTATAATCATTTGCAACCGATATTGTAATGATTTTTCTGTCTGTTACTTGGAACATGCTTTGCCAATTAGCAAAGAGTGATTTTTAGCCAAATCACCTGAGTCTTTGGTGGTGGTGGATACTGGTTTGCTGGTCTTGGGGTGACTGGAGAAGCCCTGATCCATAGATTTCAGAAAGACATCAGCCACCGTGAGCAGGAACTCCATGCTGGCGCAGAGATAAAGATCCTGAACTACAGTGTCGAGGGTGGTGCCATCCCGGCCCTGGCGATAATTCACCTCCACCATGACATTCTTCTCAGCACCTTTTCGCATTGCCATCATCCTGACATACACATCACGAAACACACACATATACAGACGTTAGACTCGATATAGCATATAATGTTGTAGCGTATATGCTTCATAGTAGACTAATATACAGATTTATTTATTCATAACGCCTAACCTGGATGTAATCATTTTGACCCTCTTCCTCTTATCATCCAAGAGGCATTCAGCGAGTTTGACCGATGCCTTCATGGAGCTGTCAGAGAACATGTGCACTGCAGTGGAGATGGTGCCTAGGGTGAACTCTGCCAGCTTCAGCTGTTCATCATGAGAGTCCAGCAACGCAACCTGAACACAAACACAAACTTTAATACTAAACTTATTTTTTAGAAATCTCTGTAAATTCTGTTCTAGTTAATTGTGGTGCGGTTCCCAGAGATCACGTTGTGTTACCTCACTTCCACTTGAGCTGTAGAGGACCAGAGTCATTGAATCAAACTTGAAGTGGAGTTTTAGTGTGCTTTTCAGTGCGACATTCTTCTGTCCCTCCACCACTGCTGCAGTAACCACTGTGTTCCCTGCTGATCAAATAAAAATGACAGACACCTGACACTCATGTTGACTTATAGAGACGCTGCACATTTGCCGTTAAAGTCCACGAAATATCCGGTGGTTATGACGAAAGATTCTAAGAAACATGAGGGTGAAAATCTCCACAGAGGTTAGTAATGAACAACTGTTACTGTGTCATCATTATGTAAGTGTGAATCACTATCCAGTACGCAAATGTGGCCCAAGCAACACTAGTTTACTTGAGGAAAGGAGTGGGAGGGGTGTTTAATTTCGTAGCAACATATGTTGAGTTCTGGAATACCAGATTTACCACAAAATGCTAAAACAATACAAAAGCGAAACATATTTCAGGACAAACAAATATTTAAAAAAAGAAAAACAACAAAATTTCACCATGTGAGGATTTTTCCCTGATTGCCACACATTTATTGCAACAAATTGTGTGTAAGTGTGTGTGTGTGTGTGTGTGTGTGTGTGTGCGCACCTCCAGATTCCTGCGAATCTTTGCCTGATGCAGTCTCCGCCTTATCGGGACTTTTAGGAGCAGGAACTGTGTCAGAGGTCTCAGACAGGTTCTCATTCAGAGTCCGCAAAACCACAGTGAGGTCCTCCTGACTCAGGATCAGCTACAGAGTAAACCCCCACACCCACACACACAGGTAAATATACTCTGACAAATTCAACACAATGGCTTTCTGGATAAATCAACACCAACTTACAGTCATGGGCTTGAGGTGTGCGTTGATCTGGTTGTCCGGGATGCTGTGGTACCAGGAGGCAGAGAGATTGCGCTTGATTGACAGGTCCATATTTACAGGCATTAGTAACTGAATCTCGCTCTGGAACTTGCCATCCTTAAATGTGGTTCTAAAGACACAAACACACAATATCCCTAATCAATCATATTTAAAGTTTGATTAAATGAATTAAATTCACTTTAACACCAGATCCACACCTGTACATCTTCAGCTCACTCAGAGCCACAGTCATGGTGTCGAGGATGGGAGGAATCTTAGTGTGTGTTTTAGAGGGCACAATTTCAAAGTGGTTCTTGACCGTCACCAAACCCAGATCAGCGACGATGACATTCGTAGAAATGGAGGATTGTGGGAGGAAAACGACAGGTGCCTTGAATTTCACATTCAGTGAAATGCGAGTGCTTTTCTCGGCAAGCTCCAACACACCCGTGGCTGCTTTCTCCGCTGCCTGCACTGTGACCTCCGCTAGAGCATCTTTAGCTTCCTGGAAGTTATTGATGAAGGCCTGGAGGCGTACCAGAGAGAGATATACAATGAATCCATACCTATTTATATGTCCTGCTATCCATGTGATATAAACACATTCACGCATTGTGGCATATGTAAATAAATCACAGGTTAGGTTTGATTCAAGTTAAAACACTCACCAGTATCGAGGAGACAAACTTGTTGAGGAAGATGACCTGGATACAGCCCACAGTCAGAGTGACGCTGGTGTCCACTATCTGCATGTCTGTGTAGGCGTCTCCATCTGTGGCGTCCACGTAGTTCACCATGTGGAAAACAAACACGTCCTTATCTGCTACAGACACTGCCTGGAGGGAAACATAACAGTGAGACCTTATTATTTATCTTGTTAAACCTTTTTACTACACTGAGGGTCATGGCTATTTGAATATATGTCGGTTCTGCTTAGCTGAATTGATTCAGACCCTGACATTTGACTTGTATAGTTACAAGCACAATACACGACATAAAAATAATCTGAATAGATCGGACACTAGACTCACCTTTTTGTACAGAGCATCTTTGTCACAGTCCAATATGACAATATTTTTCAGGTTAGCAAGAATCTCGACTGATTTCTTTTTCATCTGCACTTCAGATACCAGCCCTGAAAAAAATAAATAAAATAAAAATAATAAAAAATAACAAAAGTGTATTATTCTCTTAATGACTATGTAGAAAAAAACAGAAAAACTCTCCTGATAAGATTTTAACATAAGTATTAACATTAATATAAAATATCTTTTGTATTTAATATACATTTATTTCCTTTTTTAAAATTATTAACAAATCAGGTGCAAATATTCCTAATTTTATATATTACTAGTTACTTATTGCACATGTGTACAATCTAATGTCCTGAAATGTGTGTTTTGTTACCTTCTATACTGATCTCAGAGATTCTGGCTTTCTCTCCTCTGATGAAGACCTTCAGACAGGACAAATCCGCTCTGATGTGCAAATTTACCACATCTTCAAACTTTGACTTCTTTGTAGCTGCCGTGAGGAGGAGGAGGAGGAGGAACAAAGAGATATTAGAACAAAAGAGTTATTATACAGTTATTATAATGATATACACCAAATTATAGCGAGACAAACAAGCAGGTAAGCCATTACCAGTTACATAATGATTTAGCATTAGCTCAGTGAAGCTAACAGGCGATATAACTACCCAAAACTCCACTGATTATGACAGGCTAAATTGAGGCAACATTACAGGATTTCTTGGCAATGGTGGACTCCTCTTTCTTCTCCTCCTCGCTGTCTCCTTCTCCCTCATCATCTGGTTGGGGTGCAGGCTGCTCAGCAGGCTCCTCTTTCTTGCTAGGAGGAAGGAGGCTGTTCAGGAAGTTCATAGAGTTGAGCAGGGCTTCTGTGTGGAGGTGCATATCCAAAGAGGAGAAGTTCACCTGGGATTTTAAAAAAATATATGGTAAAGGTTTACATGGTGATCATTTCTCACAGTTTGTACATCGGGTGAAGTTCATCTTCATCGGACAAGTTATATTAATGAGAAACGTGTCTTTTGAACCTATTACCTTACCTTGATAAGTTGCTCTGTGTTTTTATAAACCGATTTGAAATCTGGAGCATTCTTGTCCGCCTAAAAAGAAAGACAAAAAATACTAAGTGTGCGCATGTAGTGTGAGTGCTCGGTTTTTCTAGACCACAAAATGCACTTACCTTAATGTACTCCAGTGTGAGTAGATCGTCCTCTGTGTTATCCAGAGTGGTGATGAGGTGAACCTTTTTATCTTCTCCATCTTTTAATACAAAAAGACAAATGCTGAATTCCACATAAGAAATGCAACTTGCTGAAAAGTGCGATCATGACAACATGTGTGTGTGTGTGTGTGTACCCTTTTAGGTGGACATACCCTTGTACTCTGAGCACTCCAGGCAGATTTCCCGCAGAAAAGTGTAGGACGTCATGTCAAACGTGCGCACTTTCAGCTCTGTGCCCAGCCCCTCGATTTGCAGACGAAGGACAGGAACCTCAGAGCCCTCTGAAAGGCGGCACAGCTGGATGGACAACTGGAGAAAAGAGGAAATAATTCTCCACTTAAAAACGATAAGAAAATCCCTCCATATATGTACATGGGAGTTATATTTCTGATGTAGTTATGAGAGGAGAAACGGCCACGATTAGTTCGGTCAGGCAACCACAAAAAAAAGGGTAGGATAAAGTTAATTATTATTATCGAATAATAATTCATACAAAGGGGAATTAAAAAGCTTACGCTATTGAAGAAAATTTGATTAAAAGTTCTATTTTGAATGTTGATGGTTGTTTTTATACCGTGTTTATCTCAAAATTCAGCAGAAACTCTGTCATATTCTTCTTGGGGTCGTGTTTCACCATCGCCTTTCTCTTTACGGAGGTTGACCTCTCTAGGGAGGTAGAGCTGGCCTCAAAGAATGGCAGGTCCTCAATCGGTGAACTGGGTGCGTCAAAGAACAAATCCTCCTCTGATCCTGATGAAAACACACACACACACACACAGAGCATTTAGTGTACATTAAACAACCCCACACTCTAAACATCCTACAGAGCATCATCAAATAATTTATTAAAAATGATAAAATTATGGCACAATCATGTGGTACCACCAAAAGTCAGTGACCGTGGAAGAAGAAGAAGCAACCAAGAGGTTAAGAATACCTCTGAAGAAATCTAGACAAATTCATAGCTTAGACAGGAGAAGTCGTTCAGAACTACACCCAAAAAATGTATGTAAGAGTGGCGAAACGTACACAAATCAGGCATAACATTGTGACCACAGACAGGTGAAGTGAAGAAGACTGAAAATCCCCTCATCATGGCACCTGTTAGTGGGTGGGATATATCAGGCAGCAAGTGAACATTTTGTCCTCAAAGTTGATGTGTTAGAAGAAGGAAAAACGGGCAAGTGTAAGGATTTGAGCGAGTTTGACAAGGGCCAAATTGTGATGGTTAGACGATCGTATCAGAGCATCTCCAAAACTGCAGCTCTTGTGGGGTGTTCCCGGTCTGCAGTGGTCAGTATCTATCAAAAGTGGTCCAAGGAAGGAACAGTGGTGAACCGGTGACTGGGGCAGCACATTGATGGCACGTGGCGAGTGAAGGCTGGCCTGTGTGATCCGATCCAACAGACGAGCTACTGTGTCAGAAAGGTGTCAGAATTCACAGTGCATGACGGGTCAGGGAAGTTTTGGCAGAAAAAGGGGGACCAAAAAAATATTAGGCAGGTGGTCATATTGTTATGGCTGATAGGTGTATAAAATCCTAAAAGACATGCTGGAGACTCAGCTAATGTAGAAAAGTTTCATTGTTCTGGTATGAAGAGTTACCACAGGCCTTTTGGTTGCTTTTCTGACCAATGTCTTATTTATCCGGTCAGAGTCACGGTTGTGTCATATCCTTTCCACTTTTTGTAATGGTGCAACATGGGATGTTGAAGGTTTTGGAATTAACCAAACCTAAATTGAAACATTTCCAGATATTTTTTTGATAGCTCATAGCTGTTTTCTGACAGACTTCAGGGCTTTTCAGGAACAGGTATAAATGCAATGATACACCAAAACTAATTTAGAGGTGTCACACCCACAATTTTGCAAACTATATCGACTTTTCACTCCCTTTCAGCATTATAAATAAAGTCATGCTTGATTGACATTCTTCTATCCAAAGCCTTAACTATTCTATGTGTGTGTGTGTCTAACCTGAGTCAAATATTATTGAGGAGCGCAGATCAACCATAGCTGGTTTTCTGGGGGTCATCTGAGGGGTTTCTCTTGGTTTGAGGACCTGCAGACGTACAAAGGAAACACACCGTCACAGACATGCATGAGAACAGATTACATAAACCACACACACCCACACTTTTCATGGTGCAATAATCTTAAGCAAACAATGCATAGTAACTGAAGGCGCAGCTGAACACACATACACACCTTGGGCGTAGTTTGCGGAGCTGTAGTCCGAGGCGAGGGCCGACTCTCAGGCAGTGGAATGCTGTCGATCAGCTCTAGGATGCCGCGGACTTTGTCATCGGAGATGCGAAGGGAGAGCAGACGGAGCTCGCCAAATATCTTAAACCTACAAGGCAGGGGGATAAAACAGATCCAAATTACATCATTAATGATTGAATGCTTACCTATACACAGTATAGCATTAAACAAAATCAAAACAGGTCTATGTTTAAAACAGCTGGAAACACTGAAAACTCTTTCTACAAACAATCTGCTTTGAGTTAAGCCTTACATTATGTAGATCATCTACCCTACATATTCCTGTGTGTGAGTTATTACTATAGAAATTGTAATGTATCAGAATACGTGCTAAAAACCTCGAATATGAAACTACTATCAGAGTCGCTGTTATAGAAATTTACCCAACATCCCCCGACCAATCAGAATCGCACTGAAGTATTAAATCACTTAAAGGACAGCACTCTTACTTTGGCATCCTCGAGTCAGTAACAACCATGGCTCTGCTGAAAATCACCTTCAGGTCGACCGGCTCCAGAATATGGAGGGAGGACTGCCTCAGCTTCCGAGCCTTCTGCCAGTCTCCATCTGAAAAGAGCCCAGTTTTCTAAACTGTGTGTATAAGCGTGTGAGATAAGGTAAACGGAGGGGTTCGTACCTGGTTTAGAATATAACAACTGCAGGCTGGTGAGTTGGACATCGAAGCTGTCATAGGCTCGAGACATGATGTCCTCGATGGTGTTCTTTCCCACCGAGAGCTGTGGCAAATTGGCTTTGCTCTGACTCGACATCTGCATGATGCACAAATTGGATGGTTTGGAGAAATTTTATTAAAAATACCACACATTAAAGAGCCTTACGTTACGCAAGTCACACATTACAGATATGAATCCTAATACATTTCATGCTGAAATTACAAATCACAGTTTATGTGAAAGTCTCATCACTGGTCATGCTATCGTAAGTATCTAAAATGGAAAGCTTAGACACAATGTGACCGAATGTGACCTGAAAGTGTCCCAGATCCAGAATGATAAGGTTGTGCTTGGGGTCGTAGAAACCCATTTGAGGTATGATCACATAGGAGGCCATCAGGTTGATCTTCAGGTCAAGAACTTTCTGTGTCTCGATGATGTACATGAGTCCTACATTAACAAAAGCACTCAGTTATCCATAGGTTGGCACTGGTTATTGTATCTACCATAACAAATCCAGTCTAGGACATAAAAACCACACTGTTTAATGTACAAAAACACACCAGTTGATGTTCTGTCTCTGAACTGCTCCAGCTTCATGCGTGTAGCGTTGGTCAGTTCGTCCAGCTGGAGGTCATTCGGAGGCATGAAGAACGCCGACATGTTATTCACAGTCATCTACAGAGAGAACACAAACACATATTAGAAAAAAAAAAAAAAAAAAGACAATTTCTTTATTAAATTTAGTCTTCTCAGCCACACTCACTGCATCATAGATGATCTCCAGTGGCTGCGATTCCACATGCAGTCTCTGATCTGCCTTGGCATCCAGTGGGTTGGTCTCGAACATCAGGCTGAGCAGAGGCTTGTCTTCCTCCACCGCACGTCGAGGAGAAAGCAGCGTGGGAGCGACGCCGTTCCTCGAGACACCGGTTACCTCGAATGATGACAACTGAGCCGTGATCCTGATTAGAAAAACAACAAAAGGGTCACCAATAGAAGAGACAGGATATGATAACTGAATGTAAGATTTCTATCTTAAATAGCTACAGTACAACGCTTCTAGTGTTATAGAATAAATGGGGAAAGAAGAGAAAATGGCTGTAAAAAAGAGAGAGAAGAGATTACTTTATAGCCTGAGCGGAGGGTCTCTGTGTCAGCATGGCTCTCAGGTCGATAACGGACAGTTTGATAATCTCTGGCTTTTCTTTGCTGTCTTTGATTGACACGGACATGCTCACCAACTGGAACCGAACCTTCATGTCTTCAAACTGCAAAACATCAGAGTGCTTTAGTTTGAACAGTGCTGCTTCTGTTAGTTGTAAGGCTTAATTACAGTTTAGCCTCATAATTAATTAAGTAGTTATAATTAACTGTAATTAGGACAAGATAATCCAGCACTCAAGTGACCAATGTGTAAAATTCTAAGCATTAAATCTTAAAAGCACTCACGTTTTTTGGCAGATTAGGATTTACAGCTGTCTCGCTGTATCCGATGGCAGTGTAGAGTTTGGCTTTCTCCCCTGAAGTCATCAGTGTATCAAACCCTGGCATTGTGCAAGAACAACATCATTAAATTACATCATCATTACATTACAAAGGTTTCAAATTTGACAAATCAGCTGTAAGGTGACTTAAAGCACTTTTGTACGTCGCTCTGGATAAGAGCGTCTGCCAAATGCCAGAAACGTAAATGTAAGCTAGCAATGAAATACTTTGGACTAACGTCTCAATATCTGCTATTATATTTTATGAAGAGTACAAAGCACCTGGTACTACCATCAGAGATGCTGTTATAGAAAATGAATAAACACCAATAAGCACTAATCAGAATTGGGAGACAGTATAACCAAAAAGGAACGATTGTGAAATGTATTATAAGTATTTGTTTTGTGATTAGTGACTGTGTTCAGTACCTCCAGGTTTAACCTCTTTGGTCTGAGCAGAGCTGTCTCCGGACCAGTTCCACATCCAGCCGAACCAGCCCTGCGACTGCTCCTCCTCCATCTTTAACCCGGGCCGGTAGATCCGCAAGCCAGCCTTAGAAGCCTGGAGTGACAGAGATGGACCGAAAAAAAGAAATGAAACAAAAGTCATAATACTTTTTTATCAATGTAGTTTTAAGGTACGGCAGTTATGTGTGTATTATATAAAATTTGCATGAAAGCGTGGGTGTAAAACAAACCTCCATCTCGGCTTGTTGCCTCGCAAGCGTGATATTAAAGATATCCAGGCATTTTTCTGTCTCCTGTAAATGAGATTAAATGGGAGAAGATTATTGGGTTAGGAAAAAACAGGGTAGGAATAACGTTATAAGGCTTTATATTATAAAAGCACATTGTTCATGCTTGAAGGAATCAAATTTCCCTTTAAGCCTAAATGTGGCCAAGCGATTTCCAACCTTTATTTCTTCTTGCTTCTGGAGTTTTCTATTAAAGCTACAAAACTAACATAGCCCAGTAATAAGAGTCACTTAAAACAGTGTGTCTTACTGTAGCTTATAAACACAAACCCAGATTTGTTTTGTAACACTGTTCCTAAAATCCTCCTTTCATGACACCATCAACACAGTCCCTAACCTTATACCCTATACACTTCCCTGTTCCGGGACACACGCTATTCAAATGTAAACCTAATAAACACTTCATAGCAACTCTTCATAGCAAGCTCTTTTCCAAGTAGTTCCATTTACCTCCAGTTTCTTCAGCAGCGTCTCTGCAGGCTTCTTGTTGGTGATCTTGGTCTTATAAAGCTCTTTGCACTGTTTTACTTGCTGCCGATGGCGTTTGATGTGCTTCCAAGACCACATGTGCAGGGAGGGTTTTACGTTCACTTCTAAGATGCCCGTGATGGCATAACGCCACCTAGTAAACAGGTTAAATAAAAACAAAACGGACATCATAAATAACAAAACTAGAGAATAAAAAGAAAATTTCTTTCTTAAAGTGAGAATGGGGAACTGGAACAAACCAAAAATCACACTGTTTTCAGAACCACACTCAGTGTCAGTGTGGTTACAGAAAACAAACCATACTGTATAGACTACAGCTGGTACTGATTACCTGTTTTAGAAATAAGTTATCAATCACTTAATCATCGTTTACAAATAAACGTAGTAGTTTTCTGAGTTTATTGATAGCTTAAGGTCTACATTTTAGGTACATCAACAGTGCTTAGACGTCCTATATCAGTCAGACAACGCAAGAAAAAGCTGGATTGTAAGAACTCTTACCACTGGTATGCATTGGTGTGGACAGGCACATCTGGGCGATACTTCCTGTACGGGAGATTACGTGACATCATATCCACAGAGCCCAATAGCTCCAGAATGCTGACATACTGTGGATGAAACAAAGAGCAGACAGTGTCTATATAATACAAGCGCCATTCAGCTACACAGAACTAAATCTATCATTCTGGCAGCTTTTATTCACCTGTGGTCTGCTGAGCTCCACAGCCACTTCAGGCAGGTTGACAACCAGATCCACCTTCGGCGAGGAGAAATCCACATCCGAGCGAGGGTTCATACGGAGCTTAGCGTTAGCCGATATTGGACGGAAGACTGGAAAAGCAAAAAGAGAAAGAAGTCATGACAAGTCTGAAGACTACATCCAGGAAAAGTTCAATTACACCAGCAGCCACTCACTAAATTGATAATCATGAGGGATGGAGTTCTGGACAGCCACAATTTGCTGCAGGTATCGCTACGAAAACAAGCCAGAAAAAGACAGAGAGAGAGAGAGAGAGAGAGAGAGAGAAAGGGGTTAAATTTTTATTTTCCTCCTTCTGTAATTTTCTATTCAGCATGCCATAAAATGATCTCTTACCAGGGCTTCACTAGGAGGGTGAACGGAGTACAGCTCTGAGTTCACGTTCCAGTAGGCAAAGAGGTTATCCAGACGGACAAGCTGAATAAAGCACAACATGATTAGGCCACCATTAACTTCAATTGTATCACATGCTGTTGAATTCTCAAATCTGATTGGTCAAAATGCAGTGATTCATTTCCGTTTCACCTGTATCATGTTTACATTACATTATCACTTCTATAGTAGCACTTTGTTTTCAGGGACTTGCTTTGTTGATTATTAATGGACATGCCACATAATTTAAACCTAATAATAAATGATATGTTAAAAAAAGACACGTTGATGGTCAACAAAAAATTTTCTATAACTGGCGATGGTTACTTTAAAAAGATGTTTATGTAATAGAGCGATTGCAGTATTAATGAAATGAGGCTCTAGAAAGTGGAAAGTCTTCAGGATGAAGAAATCTGAACAGACATTCTGTCTTTCTACACAAACACCTTCATGTATGTAATGAAGTGTCCACACTCTTTCTGCACACTCTATAAACAAACCAGCCTGTCACCTGACACTCCTATGTCCTAGGATGTTTATGCATCTTTCACCAACATGGCATGTTTCCACGGGAATGGAATATAAGAATGGGACGGCATAAAAGAGAGACCTAGAAATCATTGACTAAACATCAATAACCATAAACTGGCTCTTCTAAATAAATTGAAAGGAAAATGGGATGAGCAGATAGTCTATAAAGGGTGTATAGATGATTTACTAACATCGGCAACCATAAACTGTTGGCATATCGTTGAGGATCAGGTGGATGGGAGTCACCTGACAGGTTGCTAACCTTCTATATGACTGGTTTAATGTTTGTCTCTCAGGTAGAACATCCAAATAAAGTTAGTGAAATATTTATCAGGATAATCTTAAGATCATATCTTAGTAGATTAAATATTTAGATGGTCCACCTGAATTTAGAGGTTTGAATTTAGACACATGATCAAACTGGATGGACTTTTATATATATGTTATGAGAGATGAATGCGAGTGTGGATCCACTGCATTGTATTAATGCTTTAGTGGGTTTACCTTGAAAAACAGCTTGGCTGTCTCATCCAACAGGCAGGGTTTCCAGTTTGCGTCTGCGGTCTGCATACGGAAAACAAACAATGAAAATAAACCCCCACCTACTGCAAATAGGCCATCGTCTGTTAGCTCTTGAATAAATGTATGCAATTCACTGAATCAAATTATCCTTGGTTAGACAATAGATTTAATTTACAGCATAGTGCTTTTAGACTGAACCGTTCTTCACTTGCAGTGGAAAAGACTTACCTGAAGACTAAGGTTTTGTAGAGACACTCCAAAAGAGAGAGGCGAATTCGGATTAGTGACCTGTGATAAACAAAAAAAACTGCATGTTGAACAAAGTGGCTAAAAATAAAACAGGAATTAAAATGACGTTACTCAAACGGAGTACTTACACTGTCTTCATAGCGAACGTGAATATTGGAAATTTTCACTTGCAGGTTTTTAATCACCTGCGTGACCAATTTCTCCACGAAGGTGTCCTGCTTTTCCGTCTTTGGATTTTCTGCGCTCACAGAGTAAGGAGGGTTCAGACATGAGTGATTGTGTGGATTTGTTCTGTTAAAAAGTTATAAATAATCCGTATCCTGACCTTGCTCTGCCGCTTTCAGTTTGGTTTCCTCGATCCTCTGAAGCTCCCTCTGCCGAGCCTCCTGCAGCTGCTTCTCCTCCTTTTCGGCATCATACTTTATACCTGAAGTACACACACACACACACCATTTTTGTAAAAACCATGGACTAAAAATCATACAAGAGATTTGCTTTGGCACTTTAAGTAGCACTGAAATCTGGAATTCTCAGAAAAGTACCAAAATTTCTGATATTTTCTGTAATGAGCTCCAATATAAACAAGCATCGTGTATACCTTAGTGGGCGGAGTCATCCTGTGTTACTCGATTCAATAGTACACTGAAAATAAATAGTGCTTGACTAGTCGTGTGTGGTCCGAATTTATTCTTATAAGGTATTTCATTTCCAAAATATCACCTCTGATATTGATTAAGACTCACAGTGATCCTGTTAAAAGATGTGCTCAAAGCTGAAGTAGGGAAATTGCTACTGAATGACTGCTACCGAGTCGGTCCAAAATAAATAACAAGTTAAATATGAGATATAGCAGTGATATATAGGCAGGTCTTACTGGCAGTGGGGACGATGAGTAAGTAGACCTCATCCAGCGTCGCCTCCACTGACTGCGTGTACAAGTTCTTCCATGGGATCTTGAGCTCCAGGCGACCTGATGGATCCGAACATCACAAAACATTTGAGGTAAATAAGAACTGATAAGAAAAGATCTGCTTTTATACTGTAAAAGTATAAATTAGTATAAACTAGGGCTGGGCAAGTTAACGCGTTATTATCGCATTAACTCATTAATTAATTAACGCCGACAATTATTTTATGGCGCGTTAACGCAGTTTTTATTATTTTGTAAATTATTTTAAAAGCCTGTTGCTCACTGGTTCTGAATACACATACAGACAAAGCATGGGTGATGGGAGGGGTGGGATCTTGATCCGTATTGGCTTGGGATAAACGTAATGACGCGTCTGAACCAATGAGAGCATTTGGGATGACAGTAAGACTGCCGCGGCACTCACAGGAACCGGAAAAGAAATAGAACCGGCAGATAAACACAGAGAGAGAGAGAGAGAGAGAGAGAGAGTTTATGTGCGTTAACTCATGACAATCATGCGATTAAAAATTTTAATCGTTGCCCAGACCTAGTATAAACACATTTGGACCATATTCTTGTCTTTAATGTGTCATCACATGAAAATGGACAGGCCAATGGCAGCGCTGTGGAGATGAAAGCTAGCAAGTGACACTAAATGTGTGTGTGTGTGTGTTCATTGTCATGTGAAACCAGTGTGGAAAAATCATATTCTTTTTTTTCTGTCTGTCTTTGTTTCCCCCCCTTTGTTTCAATGTCCATACTTTCACTCTGTTGTGTCCTATTCTATGTTGTACTTAAACGTTCACCCAACACTGTACGATTTCAGGAAAGGATTTACATGAGACAGTCCTCCATTACAAACTGCAAATATTGTTGTTGGGATAAATACACAGATCAGTGTTTGCTGTGGCTTTAATAATAAATGGTAGCTTTATATAATTATAAAAGCTAATCGGTTAAACCCAAATTAAATAATCAGGGTAAAAATGAGTCTTTCAGCTTCACTGGCTAACCATACAAGCTAGGAATAAAAGCATAAAATTCTCCTATTCTTTCATTTCGATGCATCGAACCTAGAAACGGGAACTAACCGCATGTAGAAATTAAAGTCACAAGGGAAGCACTGACAAAACCGTCTAACTATATAAGCCAAAGGACAAACGTGAGGAATAGTTCGAGCTTGTCGTTTGGATTCGTCACTTTAACGTGTCATACTGATTTGCATAAAAGTCTAAACTGGAACGGTCCTTGCTGAAATCCCTGCTCTGTGTTTTACACATGATGTATGGAGAAATGACGGACCGTCCTATCCATTGCTGGTGTGAACCGAGGGATCGTTTCGCAGCTTCGGTGCAGTGTTAAAGCACAAACATTGAAACTGTCACTGTGTGTATACACTGCTGTTGAGCTGCAGATGTTTATGACAATACCTGTGACATGAACTCACCTATATGTCCTGCTTTGACTTTAAAAGGAATGTCCAGCTGACTCTGACATGCAAAGACAGAGTGGTTAAATAAATCATTTACATCGATTTGAATCGAAATGCATTTCAGTCAGGCGGAACACTGATGGCACACGCCCCAACATATGCTTTCCGACAACTTACCAAGGCATTTTCCTTTATTTCCAGATTCCGCAGAATGGCATCACCTGCAAACGAAAAAAGCAGTCCTTTAGACACGGCGGCACGTGACAATGAAGTGCTGAAATATCATCACATCATCATAGAAACCTATCTACATCCTATTATGCTCACAACATAAATTCTCGTTATATCAACCTGCTCAGTAAAAAGCCTCCGGTAATTTCTGCATTATTAATAAGCATCTTTACTGCAGGGAGACTTAGTTATAGAGTCGGGCTGTCATAACAAATTTAATACGCGATGTACCCTGTCGAAGATATGCCACTGCAAAGCGTTTCATCTGCTTCGTGAACGGCTTAGAGGTTTATGATAAAACACCACAGAAAGTGGTTTTAAACGTTCACCAAAATCCCTTGCATTTTAGTGAGGAAATACGGAGTCAGGAACAAGGAAGCAAAATTTTAAAAAAAGTGTACAAAAGCAAAATAAAAACCCACGGAAGAAGAGAGAAGGATCTGAGTGACATGGTACAGCTTCTCATTTCCTGCTGACCATTTATCAGCTTGGATCACACAAAACACAACTTACCCTAAAACGATGCTTTTAGTACTGTGAGAAAAACTGCTCCACAGTAGATTCGGGCCATATTATATGTTATATATATTATATGAATACTGATACCGGGATTCTGAGAGTATGACGGGTCTCTGATGCGCTTTTACCTGACTCTTCTGCTCTGGTTAAAGTTAAAGTGAATATTTGTATTTCATGTTTCTGGGATAAATAAATGACTTTTGAAATGAGTTCTTTGAGCATGCTAAATAGGATACTATAATTTTGATGCTTATTCATAACTTAATACGAAAACAGAACAAAAACACGCGCATCTTGATTCTGATTGGTGCTGATCAGGTCATTCAAAACATATGAACGTGCCTTGTCTAATTCGTCAGCGTTTCTATAGTAAGAACCAACACAGAGATGCTCAGAAACATGACTCGCTGATAGTCTCGAGTCTCAGAACGTTCTGAATCTTTGCTTCCAGGACAAGTTGTTTTTCGTTGTATTAATTCAAGACAGAGAAACATAAAGAAAGCTCACAGAGGGGACTGACATTATGTACATCTATGACATATCCGGCCTTGTTACAGAAGTTCCACAACCTGAAGTCAAGTCAAAGAAGCTTTATTGTCACTTCAACCATATATAGCTGATGCAGTACACAGTAAAGTGAAACAACGTTCCTCCTAGGCCAAAGTAATGCAAATATAAACGGATAAGAAGTACGACGTATCTGTCTTTAATAAACGATGGCGTAAATCAAACACATCCCGAATCTTGATCAACAACACAAAAAAGGTATTAGCCGATACCTGAGACAGACCTGATACTGACACTGTCGTAAAGCGTCAGTGACCAAGTTGTATCTCTGCAGGCTTACGCTGCCAAGTTATGCAAAACGTAAGGGCTGCGATGTTCACGTTTTAGGCTCACATGCAACATGAGACATTCTTTGCATGAAGTACATCAGTGAAAATATGTCTGATCCAATCCGATACCGATCCAAGGTTTCGATCCAGGATTCATTCTGATATTGATTGCATGGCATGTGTGATATCTTTTGGGATCCAAGTCGGTTTCTAGCCATGTAAAGTGAAGAGCAGGAATCTAGAAGCTTCTCAGAAACCAGACATTAGTTTACATTAGGAATAATCTAATGATTCCTAAATGAATCCCGACTTGACATTTACTTTATGCCTATATATATATATGTGTGTGTGTGTGTGTGTGTGTGAAGTGAATCTATTTAGGATCAATAATTAGTTAAAACATAAACTAAATAAATTAATAAATAAAATGATGTAACATTCTTTCACTTTTGCCATTTCCCAACTACAACACCCTGAACAGAATGTATAGTGGGTTACGTTCCAAATGCTTCCACACCCTATCGCGTAGTGCACTAAATAGGGTGCACGAGCCATTATCTCGAGCCCTACGTAGCACGCGTGGGCAGTCAGTAAAAAGCTGTTTGGTATTGAACCGCAGCTACAAGCTAGCTAACGTCAATTAGAACATTGACTGCCCCAAGTAACGTGCATATGAACCTGACACGCATTAGCTAGCCAGCCAACTAGCTAGCGATCTATCTATCAGAATTACTGACCGGATTAGCCTGCTGTGAGAAAACACAGCGCTAATGTTAGCCTCCTGTGGCCGGTTGTCAGTGTTTACCTCCCCATATGCCCAGCTTGAGTTGGGAGCTGTCGAGGTTCACCACGTAGTCCCCAAGAAACCTGTTCAGGACGTCCACCACCAGCGACTCGAACACCATCTTCTGTGTTGCTCTTCACACACGCAGCGCCATGTTTTCCTTCAGTTTCGCTTTGAGCTGAAGTGCACCCGTGTTTCTGCCCTGGAGCTTCAACCAGATCAGTTTCCTGAAATAAACATGTATTAGTGGCGAGCAGGGAGGGACCTCGTGCACACTCTCAACAGCGACGTCACGGCGGGAGACATGCGCGAGCGCCATCCGGAGGCAGTGGCAGGACAAAGTGCTGACCGGATCCGGGTTTTAATTCAGGATCTTACTGTGACGATTTTCAGTAGTTTTTAATTCTTTTTTTTTTCTCAGGGTTTCTGTGGTAAATGTGTGAAGTTTTACACGGTTTTGTGGTGAATGTGTGTTCTTTTGACAGGAACTTTGTGGTCAATGTGTGATAAAAAAAACAAACAAACAAACAAAAAAATATATATATATATATATGTATTTTACTGGAGCTTCATTGATTTTACTGGATTTGTCGTGAATTTTCGACATTTTACTAGATTGTGGCGACTGTGTGACTTTTGTTTTAAGGATTTTTTGGACATTTTCTAGATTGTTGTGGTGATTTTGTGTCATTTTTTCTTTTTTCTTTTTAAATAATTTTTTTGATATTTTTCTAGATTGTTGTGGTGATTGTGTCATTTTTTCTTTTTTCTATAATTTTTTGGATATTTTTCTAGATTGTTGTGGTGATTTTGTGTCATTTTTTCTTTTTTTTTTTTTTTATAACTTTTTGGATATTTTTCTAGATTGTTGTGGTGATTTTGTGTCATTTTTTCTTTTGTCTTTTTAAATAATTTTTTGGATATTTTTCTAGATTGTTGTGGTGATTGTGTCATTTTTTCTTTTTTCTATAATTTTTTGGATATTTTTCTAGATTGTTGTGGTGATTTTGTGTCATTTTTTCTTTTTTTTTTTTTTATAACTTTTTGGATATTTTTCTAGATTGTTGTGGTGATTTTGTGTCATTTTTTCTTTTGTCTTTTTAAATAATTTTTTGGATATTTTTCTAGATTGTTGTGGTGATTGTGTCATTTTTTCTTTTTTCTATAATTTTTTGGATATTTTTCTAGATTGTTGTAGTGATTGTGTGACTTTTGTTTTTTTATTTTGTAGAATTTTTTGAACATTTTTCTAGATTGTTGTGGTGATTTTGTGTCATTTTTTCTTTTTTCTATAATTTTTTGGATATTTTTCTAGATTGTTGTGGTGATTTTGTGTCATTTTTTCTGTTTTCTATAATTTTTTGGATATTTTTCTAGATTGTTGTGGTGATTTTGTGTCATTTTTTCTTTTTTTTTTTTTATAATTTTTTGGATATTTTTCTAGATTGTTGTGGTGATTTTGTGTCATTTTTTCTGTTGTCTTTTTAAATAATTTTTTGGATATTTTTCTAGATTGTTGTGGTGATTGTGTCATTTTTTCTTTCTTTTTTTTAAATAATTTTTTGGATATTTTTCTAGATTGTTGTGGTGATTGTGTCATTTTTTCTTTTTTCTATAATTTTTTGGATATTTTTCTAGATTGTTGTAGTGATTGTGTGACTTGTTTTTTTATTTTGTAGAATTTTTTGAACATTTTTCTAGATTGTTGTGGTGATTTTGTGTCATTTTTTCTTTTTTTTTTAATTTTTTGGATATTTTTCTAGATTGTTGTGGTGATTGTGTCATTTTTTCTTTTTTCTATAATTTTTTGGATATTTTTCTAGATTGTTGTGCTGATTTTGTGTCATTTTTCCCTTTATTATAATTTTTTGGATATTTTTCTAGATTGTTGTGGTGATTTTGTGTCATTTTTTCTTTTGTCTTTTTAAATAATTTTTTGGATATTTTTCTAGATTGTTGTGGTGATTGTGTCATTTTTTCTTTTTTCTATAATTTTTTGGATATTTTTCTAGATTGTTGTGGTGATTTTGTGTCATTTTTTCCTTTTTTATAATTTTTTGGATATTTTTCTAGATTGTTGTGGTGATTTTGTGTCATTTTTTCTTTTGTCTTTTTAAATAATTTTTTGAACATTTTTCTAGATTGTTGTGGTGATTGTGTCATTTTTTATTTTTTCTATAATTTTTTGGATATTTTTCTAGATTGTTGTAGTGATTGTGTGACTTTTGTTTTTTTTATTTTGTAGAATTTTTTGAACATTTTTCTAGATTGTTGTGGTGATTTTGTGTCATTTTTTCTTTTTTCTATAATTTTTTGGATATTTTTCTAGATTGTTGTGGTGATTGTGTCATTTTTTCTTTTTTCTATAATTTTTTGGATATTTTTCTAGATTGTTGTGGTGATTGTGTGACTTTTGTTTTTTTATTTTGTAGAATTTTTTGAACATTTTTCTAGATTGTTGGGGTGATTGTGTGACTTTTTTCAGGATTTTTTTGTGTGAATTTTTGACATTTTTCTAGATTCTTGTGGTGATTGTGTGACATTTTACTTTAGATTTCTTTGTGGAAAATATTTGACGTGTTTCAGGATTGTTGTAGTGAATGTGTGATGTTTGACATTTATCGGGATTCTTGTGGTGATTGTGTGTAATTTTATTTCAGTATTTTTGACTTTTTACAGGATTATTCTGGTGAATGTGTGAACTCTACCTGTGATGCTATTCTTTCACCAAATAAAATACATACATATTTTAAGAAGCAGTTGTGTTCAAATGTAAAGTGCTGTTCAGCATTTTGCCACAATTTACAGTATTTTAGAACATATAAGCACTCCTGATTTTACCCTTACTACAGAGTCTGTACGGATTCACACTCATGCCATGTTTCTCCCATAGACTTTTAGAAATTCTTCACAATGAAAATCTATTGTCAATCATATCACAGAGGAAAAATAGCACACGGATCTCCATAATGGAAGGTAGTCATACGGTATCTCCGAAAAAAATGTTATGTTATATCTATAGTGTGGGTCTAACAGTATATGATCTATTGATGTTCAGGAATTGTTGCTGGATCATTTTCAGGAAACTCAGCAGAGGAAATGTGACTGTTAGTGATAAACAGAAGGCTGGTGTTTGTAGTTACTGTGACAGCAAGTTTACTTTAGTAAAACATAATACATTCCCTTTCATACTTAATCTCATAAGCTAAACATTTTATGTGATGCTGAAGACAGATAAAATGTATGATGTCTACTGTAATTTTCTGCTACATTCGAAACATCTAAAACTCACAGAACAACTAAAACGCCACTTCGCTGAAGTCATGAATGCTGGCGGCGACCTCTTGTGGCTGAAACACGCTGTTACACCGCTTTTACATCCCTCACGAGCTGCTCTAAGCGGTTCTCTAATTTTTAAAAATAATAAAATTTAATACGGAATAACACAAAATGTGTTACATAAAAATAATACGTCTAACTGTATTTATTAATAAACGTCACATGAGAAGCCAGAGTTCAGCTGTTTGTGTTTTTAAATCGAAGTATAAACATTACTAAAGCTTTACCAGCAGGTGGCGCCAAAGCTAAACTTTTACGAAGGTGTGCGATATTGACTTGCGATTTTAAAGCAATAATAATAATAATAATAATAATAATAATAATAATAATAATAATAATAATAATAATAATAATAATACAGCAGGGTTGTTTGTTATTTTAATGCTCTTATAAAGCCAAAAATTATGTAAAGCATTTCTTTAAAGGTGGTCAAAACTGTTTTAGCCTTTATTATTTATTCGTTAATATTTCTTATTTCTTATTTAGCATAAATAAATCCAACTAATATAAATTGTTCATTTTAAAATTGTCTATAATTGAGAATATAAGCCTTTATCTAGGAAGGTCTAGGGGAATAATCTATCAGGCCCAAAATGTCAATAGTTGTAAAATTGATCAAAAAGTTTGGCTGTTTATTCAAGTAGGCAGGCGGATCGATCTATTTGATTTAAATTCTATCCACCCATTTACAACACACATAGATCAGCCAAGGTATTAGATAAGTTGAACACTTTATTCAAATATTGATGTGATATACAATATGAAAACTAAACAGATAAAGATTTTCTCAGCTCTCTGAAGTGATCCAGGTGTATGTGAATTCCCAGCAAGTCTGTGCTCTGGGTACGCTACACCCTAGCCCCTTAAATTCCTGTAAAAGTACTAAAATAACCAAAAGGAAGATAAATTCTGAAAAGCCGTCTAGTATAACGACTACTACTTAGTCTGAATACTTACACAAATATTATTTGACGTGATGCAGAAACTTGACATTCCTTTAAATAAAATGACAGATGTAAATCTATATGATTATATGTGTGGGAATGTGAGGGGAAAAATGCAATGGGTTACAATTCTAAAATATAGATGAGTGAAATAAAAAATATAGTGCGACAAGGAATAAATAAGTATTGTGTTTTGTGAGGGAAATTGATGTAATGGATTTATTTGTCTTGGTGATGGTGAAGTAATTATGTAGGTCTGTGGGAAATGTATAGTTTTCTGTTTCCTGGATCTTTTCCAGACATTCATTTAGATGCCTGGCATTTCATAATAAAGCTTGTACTGTATGTATAACATTTATCAGAAGTCCTACAAAAAGTTTACATGGTGAATTTCTTATTTTTTTAATTGATGAATTTTTGACATTATTCTGGATTCTTGTGGTGATTGTGTAACATTTTTTCCAGTTTTTTTTTTTTTTTTTACTTTTTACAGGATTTATTTTGAAATGTACTGAATGTATAACATTTATCTGACATCCTAGGAAAACTTTGCAGCTGTTTGTCTATATAAAAACTGATATCTATGAAAGATCTTTTGGGTTAAATGTGTAAGGAATAAAACCCGAGTAAGTACACTAACAGAATGTGGATGTGAAACAGAGTTGTGATTATAACAGTACATTAAAAAGTACCTTACTTTTCTTATACCTTATCAATTTGTCAATAAAGTCATTGTTTTATTTATTAACGAATAGCATTACATTTCTTTCACACTTCACAGTTGTGCTTAAATGGCTCATATGAAAGTAGACACTTAGTGCGTTAAGAATTTATAATTTTTCAGAAGTTCCCCAAGTTTTTGTAGTCTTCTACTTCTGTAGTCTTCTACACTCTGAGGTCCTGAGAGAGCTCTCGAGCAAGTTTTCCCTAAGAACGACTCCATCCATTCATCCTTCTTTTGAAGCCTCTCAATCCTTTCAGTCATCTCTCCAACATGAAGAGCCACTGAGCTTCATCTGGTAATAGGCTAGGTGACGAATGGCCTTGTTTCCTCCAGATGAAATACTTAATATCTTGGCTCTCATATCTTGAGAGTCCTTTTTAGAAAACTCCATGAGAACATGATGTGCTTTTTTTTTTTTTACTGCGAAGTGACTAGATGCTCTATCATAAAGCTGTGATTGATAGAGGGCTGCCTGCTGAGATGGTTGTCTTTTTGGCAGGTTTTGCAAAAAAAAAAAAAAAGCATACAGCCCTTGGGGTCTTCCCTTTGGGGGTTTTGACATAAGCCTGATTCAGTGATTTACAGCAGAATATTTTAATCGAATAACCAAACCATTATATCCCACCCCCTCCCCTGTGACAGCTGTGGGATTTTTATAAAAACAGTGATGTTCTTTAACAAATCCTGTCAGATCATGAGAATTTGCCATGGATGAACTTTAATCAAGATGTTGTAGGTGGTCAGTGGAAAAACATGGATGTGCCTGTGAGGTCAATAACAGCAATACAACAACAACAACAACAACTATAATACTCCTCCTACTCCTACTACTAATATATTAATAAAATATATATAATAGTTGTTATTAAAAATATCTATCTATCTATCTATCTATCTATCTATCTATCTATCTATCTATCTATCTATCTATCTATCTATCTATCTATCTATCTGTTGTTTACACATCTTTCCGAGCAGCTTTGCTCTTCCATATTGTCATACTTTAATAATTATTTCAATAAGTAATTTCTGAATCAACATACAGTATTTCTGTCACTGATTTCAGGACATTAGGACACTAGGTGGCGACATAGTGCAAGTGTTTACCTTCTACACAACTGCTTCTTGCCCTATTCCTAAACGTTCTCAGGAGAGATTTTTATTAAAAGAAATTCTAATATAAATTATTATGCAAGACATTCATAATAATTAATAACTGAGTGGTCCTGATTAAACTCTTCTGTCCCGAGAATTACTCCTGATTTTCGAACTGTCTCAAATACTGAGACCACGTCCCAAACACTGGCTCTGCAAAATGATCTATATTTCATATACAGAAAGCCCTTCAACACACATTTGCACCCCTGAACATCCACAGAATGAATGCAAAAGCTGCACAATATGAAACTTCTATTAGTTTTACACAAGTGGTGAAAACCACGCATCAGTTAACAACATAGCAGCTATCACAATTTCTAATAATAGCTAACTTGAGTCGCTTGTCAACATTAATGAGGAAAAATGAGGTATAAAACAGCTAACTGCTAGCTAGCTAGGATACTACAGCATGCAGCTAGGTCATTTGCATTATGCTATCTCTAGCTAACTTGTAAAGTGCAGAAGAAAGTGCAGAAAGCAGCTAATTACTTCAGGTCTTCAATCCACATTAACTTGCTAAAGTACATTTTTGAGTAAATAACAAACACATGCAATAACAAATAACCATATCAGGGTCCCAAGCCTAGCATCTGTGCTCATATTACACTAGCAGCATTGCTAGCATTCTAACATTAAACTAGCTAACGAGACAGCTTCTAAAAAAGTTGCATTCAGATAATATTTGCAATAGATTGAAAACGATTTCATACACACCAGCTTACACAGACACCAAAGCACAAGGTTTAGCTAGCTAGGAGAGCTAGGATATACAAATGACATTCATTTTAATTGAATTCATTTTAAAAAGCTCCACATTAACATTCACAACCCACAGCACTCCTCTGTAAAAAGAGGCTAATTATAATTATTATAATTATAAAAACGTGCACCCTTTTTCACGACCAGAGAAGACAAAACCTTAAGAATAACAATAACTGAGGTGATTATTGATAAATACGTCAGCTCTGATTGTATAGTTTAGAGGTTAGCTGGAAAAAGGCTCACAATTACTTACAGGATTTAATCAAAATCCTAATCAAAATCTTTCTTGTAGAAAGCAGTCATAAAGACACTTTTAATCGTGATAGAAACCGATAGCCTTTTCTTTACATTGGACAGTGTTTATCATTTAGCCTCAGGGTTAATAATCTTCTTCTTAACATATTATTTTAACTAGAAAATTAGGGCAGCTTTCGCTAATAGAAAAGACTCCATTCTACCGAATAAATATCCTATTATAAAGTACTTATCCATAAATTACCTACGTATATCACGTCTACGATACGAAGGGAACATAATACGCCGAGTACAGACCAAACACTGCAAACATATGACCTCAGATCCTCTTAATTACACTGAATCCTTTTCAGAGCACATACCCTAATTACACTGAATTGTTTTTTCCAGTGTGTAATTGTACATGTATAGCTTTTGTGCGATATTCAGGTTTGTTTCCATTTAGTTGTCCCCCCCCCCTTTCTTTTGTATCTTTTGTAACTCGTCGCTGATTTAAATGAGGGCCCGACCCCTACATGTTTTCCGAGATCTGAATAGATGAAATGAATCGTCTTTTGAAGTGAGGGACCTTTTATGCCACGTCGGAGCGTGAGATGATGAGATGAGGAGATCTCCAGTGACAGGAAGCCTTTGAGAACCTAAGTGGGATGCAAAGCTGGGAGTAATCCTCAGAGTCCCGTGGTCGGGTTGATCCTGCTAACGACGGACAAATCTCGATGAACATGACAGCTGGATATGGTGAAGAGAGTTTAATTAAGGGTTTTATGTGAGTGTGATACAGTAGATAACAGTCGGGGAAATGAAAGAAGAGACGAAAAGTTGGAAAGCTTTTAACTGTATACCTGAATACAGTTCCCATATCCCACATTTTTACCAGTACACTGGAGTTCCATTCAGCAGCCAGAATGGAAACTGACATTTTAGATCTGTGTAAACAAATGAATTATTTTAAATCTGATATAAAATGAGTCACTTGGTTTTCAGTGTGCGTGTTTCCCCCTGTTGGATAACCTTACACAGAATTTTTGTGGTTGAAGATAACACCTTCAAATCTGAGACATCTCAGAAAGTAAAAATAGCCTTGATATAATCATTTAATTTGAAGATAGAAACATCCATCGGCTACCCAGGTCACAGGGGTTTTCTGGAGCCTATCCCCACACAAATTGGGTGAAAGGCAGGGGTAGACCCTGGACAGGTCACCAGTCCATCGCAGGGCCACATATAGACAGACAACCACACACAATTGCCTATGGGCAATTTAGAATTACCAATCAACCTAATGTACATGTTTTTGGACTGTGGGAGGAAACCCACAGGGAGAACATGCAAACTCCCTGTCTGTTCAAACCCGGGATTCAAACCCAGGACCTTCTTGCTGTGAGGCAACCAGTGCTAACCACCAAGACCTCATAGAAACGTTAAAAAAAAACCCTATTGTGGTGTTTTTTGGAACAGTTCTATTAATATACTGCCACTAGTAAGCACGGAAAAAACAGAAATACTACAAATTCCTGAAGCCCTAAGTGTCTACAATCATATGAGCTTCATATTAACCGCCACTGTGGAGTGTGACCTCCAGTGGGCTTTTTAACACAGACCGCTTTGCATATGTGCACTAAAAACTGCACACATATTCACTTTATTCATAAACAGTCACGCTATATTCATATCACCATATTCATATTCCTATCATCAAATTGTATTCATATGCTGTTTTCATTTAGTATTTAAAAAATATTTAAACATTTTTATTTTACTTTTTTAATTTTATTACATTGGTTTATTCTTTCTTTATTCTGTCCAGCTAATTCCATTATATTACATTTTATTTAAAATATCTTTTAGATTTTTTTTTTTTTTAGGTTTTATTTTTATTATTCTACTCCTGTCCTATTTTTATTCATTTGACTCTATTTTTTATAACACAGACAGTCATAACGTTGCACGTTGTACTGTGTACGATTGGGTATGTGATGAATAAAAAATTGAGCTTAATTTGACTTGACAGAGAAATTCAACACAGAACCCCAAAACAGGTGAAAATTCCATAAAAAAAAAAAATTAAGGTAAAAATGAACGTCGTTGTTGTTGTTGTTGTGGCTGCTCCCTGTTCGGGGTTGCCACAGCGGATCATCTGGTCTGCATATTTACTTTGGCACAGGTTTTATGCCAGATGCCCTTCCTGATGCAACCCTCCCATTTTTATCCAAACCTCAATTAACGTAAAAATGCATCTAGATGCATATTTCATAACTTTTGTGCAAAAACTCGTATCCACAACACATATTGTCATACGTGTAATATTAATCGTCTGTAATCATTAAAAATAAATTACACCATGCATTAAGCACATAACAGTTCCAGCTCTTAAAAGAGCAAAGAGAGAAGCCTGATAGACCTGAAGCCAGTGGTAACTTACAGAGCCAGCTTAAACATAGCCATTCATAGATCTGCTGTAAACATGACTATGCATAACTCAGTATTCTCTAGAGTCAGAATTCCTGGTATGAATACTTGGAAAACCCGCTTGCTATTGATGCATCTTAAAGATTGCAGTCAAATTTGAAGGATCACAGCTGCAGCCAGTTGGATATTTCGGAGGCAGGAGCTGTTTTCTTTTACTAGCTGGTGCATAAGCTAATGCCATGTTTTCCCTGCTGACAAATTTCAAACACAATTACAATCCATTTAAAAAAAATTCTCCGCTTCAATGATTTTGAGCCACAGAAGTGTAGCGTGACTGAATTTCTTAAGTGAAACTTTTGCATTGGGTTGAAACTTTGCCTCGTTGAGCATCACAGCGGCGTCACTGTTTCGTCTGGGTGGTGTTATCTGTGCTGTATATTAATTGTATTGCAATGTGGAAGATTTCGTTAAAAAAGAGATGGTATGATCTGAGAAGGTGTTCTTTTGTCAGACAGAGCGAAAATGCAAAGTCGCAGCCAAGTCACTAACTGCACCAAAGAGGAAGATGGCTAATTTTCTGGTGCAGCTTTTGTCATCAACTTGAATCGCAAATTTCTATATGCTGTAAATAAATGGATTTTTAAAATAAATTTCCTTACGTGAAGTTTTCTGTGACCACATCAGCATAACTCTAAATAGATTTTTTTTTAAAAAAAGGATTCGTAATTCGTTAAAAAAAATATTAGACTGCAATTGTTGGCAAGCTACTGCGAAATCAGAAAAATAAAAACACCCCTGTGTCTCGAAGGGGTTGTATGGAAAGATGCAGGAAATAGGCACATGCAAAAATATTGGGGCTGCCAAAACGGAACAGTTTTGGGACAGTCACAAAATTAGGAACATGCAAAAGTATTAGAACATAAAAAAAAACACAGGCACAGTAGAAAAATCTAAATTGGCAGGCAGAAAAACACTAGTCCATCAGGCAAAGGACAACAGGAAATCCCCAGAGATAAACAAAATAAAAAGCAGAGTCAAGTATGTGGAAAGAACAAAGCACAAACCTTCGGGCTTAAAACCGAAAGTATCGATTAAGAACATCGGAACCAACATGCTTAAAAAGAGTGAGAAACAATCATACATAGAAATAAGGAACAGGTGAATATAATGGAAATCTGGCGACTGAGAACAAATTGAAGTCCTTGGTAGCCATGTTTGTCGTCTGCGATGAAGCAGAGGCCGTGACCTTACACCATGCGACACACTTGACCTGCTTTTTCTGCGGATTTTAGCAAATACCTATCAGATCACATCTTGATTAAAACTCCAGAATCTTTTTTCGACCCAACATCTGATTACTGCAATCCAGAGAAAAGAGTGGAAAATCCATCTCTTCCAGACTTGCTTATAATAGGTTTCTAAGGGCAGTTGCTGGGCCAGTCGGGACAAGTTTATAGTGTGTTTGGCATATTTGGCAGAATGTTTTCATAATTTCGTCAGTCAAAAGTATGTGTAAATAAGCTTCTAAATCTGTATAAATCCAAAACAGGAGCGATTTTTTTCCTCCCTAGGGAAAGATTTGTGGCTATGCATTACCTATAGAGTAAAAATAACTTGGAAATTACCGTGCCTCACTTTTAGCCTAATTGCACAATAATGCCACAAAACCTATTTAGCTGTTTTTTACTGAATTGATTTAAGACTTTCTATTATCCACACCTCACCCTAAGACCTTCACCCTAAGAACAGGAAGTTGGCTTTAAAAATACCAGCTGCTGTTTTTTTAGCCTGAGATGCTTGCTCTTAGCTAACAGCAGAACCTGATGTGGTCATCCCCTATTTTCTAGCCCATTTCTACATGTTTGGAGATTCTTTTCTGCACATCACGGTTGTAAAGAACGATTCTTTGAGTTACCATAGCCTTCCTTTATTTGAGTCAATTTCCACTCACTCTAGATGTCTTCTTTCGTGTTGTTTTGCTTCTCTCATGATTCTGTGTAAACTCTAGAGACTGCCGTGCATGAAAATCTCATGAAAAGGAGATCAGTATCTGACACCGACAATCATGCCACAGCCTGCAATCACATTTTGTCCTGATTCTAATCTTTGATATGAACTGACTCTCTTGACTTCCTTCAGACTCGTATTATCAGCGATCACACAGATTTTCAGTTCTTTTCTCAGTATAGGTCAACATTAGTGCATCCCAAATGATGTACAACACACTATGCAGTCTAGTATCTTAACGTATGAACGTTAGAAGAGTGGTCTAGATTTTTGTATCTAGAGAAGTTGAGAAGTAATAAAAAGCTGTTTGTAAGGTATCTTGTCAGCCATCTTGAATTTTTTAAAGTGCTGTCGGCCATCTTGAATTGTTTGCTCATCCAGAAAAATATCAGCAGCTGGTAGCCCCGCCCCCTTTTTTCCCTACATAAGCAAAGCGGTGGGCATTGAGTGCATGAAGACTCCTACATTCCACACTGTAATTTTCAGCGTGAACATAGTACTTTATACAAAGTGGTGTAGAATAGTGTATAAGCATGCGATTTGGGACACACCTATTGTCTGGGGTAATCATGCATTTGTAGCAAAAAGAAAGACTGCAGTCTCTCGGGTGAAGCTTTACTACATACCACGTTAAAAAGCTTGAAATCCATGAATATTGTACACGAAGAAGTCTTTTCATTAATAAGCATTTGGTTAAGAAAACGTCGCGACGTGTCAGTCTTCTCACGCTATCAGACTTTAAACGAGTTACACAGGCAAGAAGCATTATCATGCCATTACCATGAGCACAATTTTAACGTCCATCAATTCAGAAACGTTATACAAGTGTGAGGCTGGGTCCGAGTATTTCGTGATGGATTTGTCTGTGGATTGATGATGGTGTGTGTTCCTTATATTCGATTCAATTTTTTTCCCTGTGCATGTGCGTGCACGTGAACGTGATTACAGCCAGGAGGGAAGAGGTTGCTGCTGGGCTAAACCACTATTACATGTGTGTGTGTTTTTTTGTCTAGTTCATCTTTCTCATAACACTAAAAAAAAAAAAAAGAAAAGAAAAGAAATTTTTTTCCACAAAAAGATGTTTTTCAAATACACATCTGGTCCGGTAGCTTGGCTGCTTTTTTGAGGTGCCGGTGAGATGCAGATGCGGATGTGGAGAGTACTGTAAGCTTGTTGTTTTCGGGCTAGCGTGTATTTATCATGCTCGGAAAATGACTTCTCAACAGCTCTCCAGACAGAAATCAGTGGAGCAGAAAACTGACGGCAGCCTTCTCTCTTTACCTCCGTCTCGTTCCGCTTCCTTTCTATAGGTTGGTTAAGCCAGCGTTGGCTCCGTCGTGGTGCCTGTAACCACCTGAACGCTGCTCACTTTCTCCCACATAAGAAAGCGCTGACTTCATTGCGCTGCACATCTGGACAGCGTTCCCTCATTTGAATAAACCAAGGCCAAGCTTCAGCACATTTCTGAGAATAAGAAATAAGCTATTCCATATGGGAAACGGGTGAATTTTCCATATTGGACATTTCACATGTTAGAGCGAGTATTTTGCTGCAAGTCTTTAAATGTCTGTGTAATTGGAGAGAAAAACGTTTTCCACAAACAAGATGCTGGAGCCTCGTCTCGAAAGGGATGCCCATACTTTTTCTTTTTCCACTGCGAAAAGAGTCACTTATTGGATTGGTTTATAGGATTAGCTTAAAGCTCTACAATGCTTTTGGACTGCAATCAAGACCTACTCGTATTATTCTTGTTGCCACGGCAAACAGCATTACATGAGATTTGATAAATAAGAATACAAACATGAAGCACTGATTTGTGAGGTTTATTGGTCACTTCAACAAACCAAATGTTGCTACGATGACTGCCAGGATGAATTATTTGCTTCATTTGCGCGGCTACACGCTTAAACAGTTACAAATGCATCTTTTCTTAAACTTTGGACGGTAAAATACATCCCCAAAGCCAAAGCTGTTATTTTTAAGCCCACACCTGATTACATAATGATCTTTCACAAAGATTTTGTAGGATAGCAGCCTTCTTTTTTATTACTTGTTGGTTCCCTATACAAGCACATGCATGGAAAAGAGAACCCTTTCCCCTTCGCCGGTGAGTGCGTGCAAAGGAAACACCCATCATTCCATACATAAAATAAAGGAAATACCTCCAAATAATTAGCATATAGTATATCGAGATTTAATAGAGTATAATAATGTTCCTTAATAAGAATATAAGAGAAGCTAGGGGGAAATTTATTCATTACAAAATAGTACATAGATATTATACACCATCTAGACTGACTGGAAATAATTTATGTTGGAAATGCAAGGAAGAGGAGGGTAGTTATCTACATGTGATTTGGAAATGTCGTTTAGTTTACCCTTTCTGGTGTAAAATTCTTGAAGAGTGGTTGAGCTCGAATTTACCTGTCGAACCACGACTATGCCTTCTTGGAGATAAGTACCCAACATAGCGAAAAATGCATTTACCTTTACTAAGATTGGTTGTATCATAGCTGCCAGGTTGATTTTACGCCCCCAAACCCCAGATCTAAAAGACTGGATTGAGGAATGAAAGACTTCTGTGTGTGCCGTTATAGGAAACCATCAACACCAGGTGGTGTGATGTGACCTGACACAAAGCAAAGACATCCCAGAGTTGATTATTTTCCAGTAACTACTGTCCTAAAAGTGTTTATTCCTCTTACCCCACAGCACTTAATATTCTTATCGGATTTTATTGGATTTCTCAACCGGTGACACGTCATTCGTACATTTTTAATCAGACGATTATGGAATTCTACAAAAAAAAGGTCCTAAAAAATCTGCAAAGAAGAATCTTTCTGTCCCAAAAACTCTTCCATGTTGGACACCGTAAAAGTTTTACAGCTTTCAGCTTCACCTCTGACTGGAGACTCCTTCCAAAGAAAATAAATAAATATCTTTAACATCGTTATAACAACAATTTTGTGGTGCCTCTACTATTTTGATAGCTGTTACTATCGAAACAAACACATATTAGAGTGAATGCACTAAATTAATATACTTATAATCATATAATTTTCCTTTCAGATGGGACTAGAGCTAGATCCCAGATATTCAAAAAATAACCTTCTGACCATCTGATGAAAGGATTCAAGAGCGGCATGGTATAACGTTAAGTTTTATCCAAATATCATTATATCAGTGACGTCCTTCTGAACAAATGGAATCACTTTTGAGGAAGTAAAGTGTTTTTTTTTTTTTTTTTTTTTACATATAAGGAAAATAAAAGTCCACTTCAGAAAAGATCCCCCCAAAGATTTTCAATGTTGATATCCAGCATCATCTTTAACTCCACCCCGTTGTATCAAAATCATAAAGAAACATTTGCAGTTGTATTTCGGCTGCCTCAGAGATATTATTCCACACTCACAATGCTGTCATTAGTAAGTTTAAGAAGCTTCGGGTTGTAATGCCTGACCTTATCGATCCCGCTGATCTCAGATCCATGTGTGAAGTGAAATTAGTTGAGATTTACGGTAGCTTTTAACACTTGTCATGTGTTGTGTTGGGAAGCGAGTGAGATAGCATCGCCACCTGTTCGGAGCCGAGCTACAAATCTGTTAACGCTCGCTGCACTGAATATGGCTAATTCTGTTAGAACGCGACGCCAATTGATCTTAGGCCCCAGACATGCTACTGTATGGTTCACTTAACGCTGATGTGATAAAAAGAAAAAAAGAAAAAAAAAAAAAGGGAGATACGGTGAGGTCCAAAGATCTGAATATATATTCTGTTATTCAGTTCATTTCAATTTATTTGTATAGCACTTTTAGCAAAGGCCAAAGCAGCTTTAAAGAAGTGTAGGAACATAGAAATAAAAGGTTTAAAGTTTTATATTATAGATTTTATCCCTATTATAGGTCTAATGAGCAAGCTTGAGGCAATGGTGATGAGGAAAACCTCCCTGAGATGATATGAGGAAGAAACCTTGAGTGGAACCAGGCTCAGAAGGGAGCCTCATCCTCATTTGGCTGACACTGGACAGTAAATAATGTAAATGTTGCTAATGTCCTTTCAACCAAGAGCTCTTGAGGAACTCGTAGGTCAGTGCAGTTTCTGAGTTCATTATGGCTTGAGTAACCGTATTAGGGAGTGTTACGAAATTCCTATTATCAGCTGAATGAAATATTTGATTCACTACAAAGTAAACTGCTTTTATTTTATTTTTGACATTTTTTTTTTTTACATAAACTCTACTGCACAGCAGAAAGAAAACTCACAGAAAGACCAACAAGTACCTACGATTAATATGATAAAGCTGTACAGAAAAACAAAAAAACCTGTGTTAAACATGTTGAGTGAAACCGTCTATTATTTCTGGCAGAACCAGCTGCCTCATGACATCACATAATCGGTTAAATGATTTGTTGAATCATTCATCTATTCATCCATTTCAACATAAATGAGTTTGTTAACATAAGAACATGAGTAAACCAACGGCATCATGATGACGAATGAAATATCAGAACAAATCCAGGACAAAAGGTTCAAATTAGGGAAGAAAAATATCCTGAACTCTGAACATCATTAAATCAAGCAAAATGAAATCCATCACTTTAGAAAAAGAAGAGAAAAGAATATGAAAAGGCACAGCGTTGAGAAAGCTATCCACCAAAATTCAGTGACTTGGTAAAGAAGGCATTAGAGAAACAATCAAGTTTGTAGCATTACATAATATTGAAAGTGATTAGGGGGGTAAATACTTATGCAATTATGCTGTATATTGATTGGAAACCATCCATCCATCCATTGTCTATACCCGCTTTATTCCTAATTAGGGTCACGGGGGTCTGCTGGAGCCTATCCCAGCACACATTGGGTGAAAGGCAAGGGTACACCCTGGACAGTGATTGGAAACCAGTGAAAATGAAAGTGCAGTAAAGTGGTGATGAAAGAACGCACCATTTTCAGTGGTCTGTGAAATGTTTTCTCTTATTGTTCACAAAGCTCCACAGTAGACGATAAAAACTTCCTGAAGTGCCTGAAAAAAATAAATAAAAAAATAAAAATAAATGCAGGGCAATGTTCCCAGACGTTGCATATACATGGTATCTGTTTGAACGGGGATTTAGTGTTAAAACAGTTATAGTAATAGATTTCGATAAGTAAGTACAGTAAGTCTGTAAAGTAGCTGAGTACAGCGGGTGTTGGTGGGCTCTGATCTCGCAGCTTTTTCACTCCTTATCATACATGCCAGTCCAACAGCAATTAACTGAAATCAGGAGCAGAGGAAACCGAGAGGAAGGAGAAAAAGAGTAAACTTCCTGGGGAATGTGCCCACTTCCTTCGAAGGGGAGGCTCCCAAATGGTGCCCAAGTATGTATGTTTGTGTGTGTGTGTGTGTGTGTGTGTGTGTGTGTCTAGGACTAGGGAAAGCATCTTGAGCCTTTGAGACTAATGCCTGAAGCTATTGTCAAAAAAAAAAAAAAAGTAACCAATGACTTCCTCCTGCATTTGGAATCCGCAGCCTACTCGTTGCATCTGATCTGCTCACGCACAGCCTCGACGCTGGAACACATCCAGTCGCAACTGATTGAGCTGAAGCAAAAAACCTTACATTTACAATCTGGAAAACCCAGTGATTACAAACAGCTGCAGTGACATTCAGCCATTGATTGTAATGCTAGAATGACATTTCAAATTGATGTTTTCATCACAGCCTTGCTTTTTGGAGCACAAGCTCTTAGTACTTAGCGGATATTGATATTAAAGACCTGTCCATTTTTAGCTCGCCGGTGACTAAAGCAAAACCTCCGGATGATGGATTGAACTGTCTGTCTTTGGCGCCGTCCTCGTGAACACATATATATATTTACACATCTAAGGTATTCTAAAAACATATTCTTATAAACAGTGAACTCAGAGATCTGTCCTTACACTGTGTTAGTATGTTAGTCCTCAACTGTTAACAGATATATGAGCTTAAAGGTGCATTGGCTAAGGTATGGAAGGATTAGGTCTGTAAAGGTTAAATAGATGAAGATTTTGAATGACAGATGAAGATTGAATAATTGTTTACTCCGTGAGCCCTGCTCCAGAGCCCAACTAGTGTTAGCATGCTCAGATGTTTAACTGTTTGAAAGCCAAGTCATAAATGTATAAACTCCCCAAATTTGGCTTATAAAGATTTATAGGCTTGTTTACAAGTAGAATGAATACCTTTGTTTTATTTTATATTATTGGATCTTTTTAATTATATTTTATTTTATTTTATTATTTTATTTATTTATTTGTTTGTTTGTTTTAAAATAATAATTTATTATGTCTATTTATTAAATATTTATTATATTTTATTGTATATATTTATTTCTTTACACACACACAAAGGGGTAGTATTAACTAAAAGGTAGGCCAGAAAAATAAAAACATACTTGATCTATCTCCTTGATTTGTCATGTATGTAAAACATTGAGAAGTCTCTATATGTGTCTGTATAAATGACTGACAAGAGACCAATCCAAACACAAACACACTCCCTGTGTATTTTAGGCCAAGACCATGGCTTCAACCATTAATTTTAACTACATTCGACATACTTTATTTGTACTAGTATGAATTTAAAAATCTACTACTGCACCTTTAATACATAACCTGATGGGTTCTCAGAATAAAGATTTTGCATGGAATGATTAGTTACATAAAACTAGTTTTGGGGCAGTGGTGGTTCAAGTGGTTAAGGCCAGCAGTGTATTTTTGAGTTCACTGGTGGTTGTTGACTGCGATGGACTGGCGACTTGTCCAGGGTGTACCCCTACCTTTCGCCCTATGTGCGCGGCGATAGGCTCCAGCAGACCCCTGTGACCCTAGGAATCCTAGGAATAAGCGGGTATAGACAATGAATGAATAAATGAATGGTGGTTGTTGATTGGAAGATTGAAGTTCAAGCCCCAGCACTGGCACTGTTGGGCCCTTAAACAAGGCCCTTAACCCTCTCTGATCTAGAGGTCCTGCATCATGACTGCCCCTGTGCTCTGTTGCCAACTTCCAAAGCTGGAATATGCGAAGAAAAGTATTCCACTGTGATAAAATAAAGACTTCCTCTTCATTGAAATGACAATGTTACTTTGTCTACACAAAACCCAATTTCTCACTAAAATGTTGAAATATAAGACTTTTCATATCCCCTCAACATTTTTGCTGTCTCAGTAAGCACACCGCATCAGATTACCTCATAACCCATCATGCCTTTGTTACCTAATGTGTGCACCTGTGATCATCTGAGTTCATCCCTTGATTTGTTTGTCTTTAATAACAGTCCTTTGTCTCATTGTCAAGTCCTGTTTATTGTAGATTGTGTTTCTGCGCCTTACTTTCCCGCGTTCCCTGCTATTTGTTTACACTTGTATTTCTTTTTCAGAATAGTGCCTGTGTTATGATTATGGACATGTCTGTGATTACGCTGTCTGTTTGTACCTTGACCCCTGCTACGGTATGTTTTACGCCCCAAATTCCCAGGATTTCCCTCTACAGATGCCTTTAGACCACATATTCTACCTGTCACATAACACAAACAAATCCCTGTCCTTGACAATTAACCATATCTGTAGGCTTGTTTTTTTTTTTTTTTAATTTTGTCTGAGAACATTTGAGTGCCATTTCTGTTGGGAATGCTATAAAACAGGAATCTCCTTTTTTTGTTTGAAATAAGGAAGGTACAGTCAACCATCTATCTGTTTTCTTTACTGCTTAATCTACACAAGGTGGACCTAGAGTCTATCCCAGACGACTCAGGGCACAAGGTGGGGGACACCCTGGACAGTGGTCATTTTAGAGCTGCCTACAATGCATCTCTTTAGACTGGGGGAGTAAACTGGTGTAGCTGGAGGATACCCCTAAAGCATGGGTGTCCGATCTTATCCACAAAGGGCCGGTGTAGGTGCAGGTTTTCATTCCAACCAAGCATAAGTGACACCTGATTCCACCTAATCGAGTGATCTTGGCTTTCAGTAGACCCAGGTGTGACCTCTATTCAGCTGGAATGAAAACCTGCACCCAAACCGGCCCATTCTGAGTAAGATTGGACACTCTTGCCCTAAAGCATGGGGAGAACATGCAAACTGCTTGCACACAGGTACACAGAGCTGTGGCAGGAATCAAACCTTTAACCCCTGAGGTGCTAGCCACTACTCTGAATTAAAAATCTTAATGACTTAAGTCATCTCTAAAATTCCCCAGATTTTTAATACACTCACATCAAAATGATTAATCTGGTGTCTACTCTTTTCTTGAGATTGAAAAGCGGGTCATTACACTACAATCTGATCTTGGATTTCTTCTTCTTTTCTTCTTCTTCTTTCGGCTTTTCCCTTTAGGGGTCGCCACAGCAAATCATCTCTCTCCACCTATCTCTATCTTCAGCATCCATTACATCCATATACCTCCTCTTTGGCCTTCTTCTTTGCCTCCTGCCTGGCAGCTCCATGTCCAACATTCTCCTACCAATATACTCACTCTCCCTCCTCTGAACATGTCCAAACCATCTTAATCTGGCCTCCCTAACTTCGTCCCCCAAATGTCCAACATGAGCTGTCCCTCTGATGTACTCGTTCCTAATCCTGTCCAACCGTGTCACTCCCAAAGAGAACCTCAACATCTTCAGCTCTGCTACCTCCAGCTCTGACTCCTGTCTCTTCCTCAGTAGCACTGTCTCTAAACCATACAGCATGGCCGGTCTCACCACTGTCTTGTACATTTTCCCTTTGATTCTCGCTGATATTTTTCTGTCACACAGAACTCCTGACACCTTTCTCCACCCATTCACATCCACCTACCTGCACTTGATTCTTTACCTCTTTCTCACACTCTCCATTACTATGGACTGTTGACCCCAAGTACTTAAACTCCTGTACCTTCTTCACCTCTTCACCCTGTAATCTTACTGTTCTACTTTCCTCCCTTTCATTCACCTGATCTTGGATTTAATTTGTTAAATCAATATTAGGGATAATGTTATAGCTGCCTAGACACAAAAATAGTCTTCAAATCACTTCTGTAAGTCATTCTGGATAAATGTGACTGCCAAATGCTCTAAATGTTAATGGATAATTAAAAATATGACCATTCTCAGAAGACCACTTGGATTAGAAATGACTGATATTTAATGTGTTTATCAAGCAAATGGTAGTCCTAAACTTAAATTTCACCTGACTCTGACAAAACTGCAACTTGACCCACTTCAAAACTCTTCCTGCATATTATTTTTTGCCATCATCCACATGAGGACCACCAGCATCGCATTTCCATCTAAGAGCATGCATGCATACATTCTTCTCCAACCCGCCCCCCCCGCCTTCCCTCCCCTTCTATTCCCTTCCCTTCCCTTCCTTACCTCAGAGATATTTATCAGCCCTGGCTCCAATCACCAAAGTTGTTTTCAGGTTTTTTGCTTTTGCAGTCACAGACCTCTGATAACAAATCCCCATTCTCTGTTCAGCAATCATCAGATCTTCTGATCTAGTCAAGAAAAATCAAGTTACTTAGAATAATCGCCCTGTTCGGAAAAAAAAAAGAAAGATCAGATTGAAAAAGGCGACAGTGAAGGAGGATTAGGATGAACTTTGGATGACTGCAGCACCAGAACAGAGGGATTCCGAAAAAGTGAAATACTGCCGATGGACAGATTGGAAAGATTACATAGACAGTAGCATCACTGATGCAAAGAGTTTGGGTGCGGCATGAAGACAGAAGAAAGCAGCTGATTACTTTATAAACTTTATAGACAGAAACATGTAGAATTTTTGATATGGAGATGTTTATTTAATGATTATAGAAGGAGTCTCCAGTGTCAGAGCTGTTCCTTTGGACTTCCCAGTTTCTCTGTGTGTTGTTTTATTTTTTGTCATAGTCAAGAGCAGGTTTGTGATGCAACAACAGTTTACAGCTGCTACAACGTAAACGATAACAGGAACTAACTTGTCTCGTGGATGTTCCACAACATGGCTATAAATGGTTGTAAAGTACAAAAGTAATTACTCCTTCCTTCTGTATTCCCTCCAAAGCCACTCCCTGAAATATTCACACACACCAGAGGCAGAGCTTCCTGAACTGACACACAAGAAGACACGCCTCCTTCTTCTGATTGGCTGGTGGGGCATTTAAATTAAATTAAATTAAATTAAATTAAATTAAATTAAATTAAATTAAATTAAATTAAATTAAATTAAATTAAATTAAATTAAATTAAATTAAATTAAATTAAATTAAATTAAATTTATTATTATTATTATAAAGAGTTTTTTAAACTTTAAAAAACTCTTTATTTACAGCTCTTTTATTTAATATTTAATGTTCCTTGTTCTTTCTTTTTTCTTCTTTAAAAAACATCTTTTTAAAAAAAGCTGACTTCTTTTTTTTATCTTTAATTAATTGATTAATTTAATTATTTATTTATTCATTCATTTATTTGTTTGTTTATTTATTATTATTTTTTATTTATTCATTTTCATTTTAAGTTGCTTCTTCTTAAAGTCTTTGTTCTTGTTTTTTTTTTAGTTACGTTGCCCTTGAAAACCACCATTCAACTGACCGTTTTTATTTTATTGCCAGCTGCTGAAATATTGACAATTTTGCTGAAATATTGAAAATACTGAAATTACCTTGCCCTTCAAAGCCGTCATTTAACTTTAACAAGTGTTTTTTTTTATTTTTTTATTGCCAGTTGCTGAAATATGAGCCAAATGTCACCAAATATTACAAGAAGTGTTGTGACTTCATCCACCTCACCTTTAAACATAATGTTTTGCCTTAGTCAGCTCATTCCCTGTTCTCATAATCCTGATTTTCTCCCAGGTTTCCTGCCCATCATTTAGTTATTAGCGTGTAATTACAGCGAGTGTTAATGTGGCTCCGTGATTAACGACATAACCGCTGACATTTTGAAGAAGCTTTAAAAGAAGCTTCCAGAAACACTTCAAGCTTAATTACGTATGGTATCACACCGCCAATAACACACACAGGCTGGCCAGGCTATAAAACTCTCAGCTGGTTCACACACACACACTGTGGTCAGTAAATCATGGAGTACTCCAGCAGTCGCTCCGCTCACGTCCTGCTCGTTATCACATCCTGCTGCGGCGGCAAGGTGGGTGACAGCTCAGAGGCCGCTTTTAAACACGCTCCGGATGGAAACGATTGCTTCTAGGTGCGAGAGCCAAGAACGAAAGCAAAGCAGTTATTTGTGTTAGCATGGGCCAGCTGAGAGCAGATGTTTCACACAGGCTGTGGAAGACCAGTGAAAGCCTAAATAAATACGAAAGCAAAAAGAGACCAAGTGAAGTCAGTAATAATCAAGATGAATGGAAACAGGGCTTTTAGGCATATCAGTGTTGTGTTGTTTGGTTAATACGAGTGAATATGGTGCAGTTGCAAATGATGTCAGGTTCATTTTGATCAACATCAACATGCCACTGTAGTGTAATACACAATATATACCACACACATACAGTTTATTGAAGAGGAGGAGACGTTTACAGTTTATTGCTTCATACGCAGTGCAAAAAATGGAAGAAAAGGACAATGTACCAAACTATAAAAGAGTAAATGCACAGAACACTCCAGGAGCGGCATCAGGATAAATCAGCAAGCTTACAGAACCGCCGCTGACTGGATGTTTTTTTGTGTTAAACTCCAGAGACTGCTGTGTGCAAAAATCCCGGGAGATTAGCATTAGCATTTTTTTGAACTGCTGTTTTGGCGGTCAGATGTGTGCTCGGGTTGTCATCAGTAAACATCTGAAGATGTCTTTCCTTTGTCTGGAAAGAATAAGTGTTAAGAAATGACGCTAACCTATTTATTACCCAGAAGCTCATGGTTGCACAATTCCTTTTGACTATAAACAAGGACATTATTACCATTTGCATTATTTATTGTCCAGTGTCACTTAAAGGAGGATGCGGTTCCCTTCTGAGCCTGGTTCCTCTAGAGGTTTCTTCCTCATATCATCTCAAGAGGTTTTTCCTTGCAACTGTCGCCTCAGGCTAGCTCATTAGGGATAAATTTTAGGAATTTAATTGTAAACTTTGGTACTCTTAACATACATAACATCAGGGGCGATTCTTGGATTTTCACTGGGGGGGGGGTGTCAGCCCCCAATGAGGGTATAATAATAAAAAAATAAAAATAAATAAATAAAATAAAATAAACGTTTGACTAACAGGGTCAACTTATTGCAGCAGGCGCCGCGGTCTGCGGATTAAAGAACAAGCTGAAAGACGGGGAGGAGCCGAAGTCTGCCGCCGTTATCAAATTAAATTTAAATGGGACTGAGGCGAACACGAATTTGTGTACAGTTTATGGAGAATCACAGAATTTTTAGGGGGGCTGAGCAGAAATGATAGGGGGGCTAAAGCCCGCCTAACAATGGCCTAGCGACATCCAGGCAAGCAAGTGGATGCTTTAGTGCTTTAGATGCTGGACTCCTGTTCGGAAGCGTGTGAGTTTGAATCCCAGGCTGTCCACCAAGCTGCCACTGCTGGGCCCCTGAGCAAGGCCCTTAACCCTCAGTTGCTCAGTTGTATAAAATGAGATAAAATGTAAGTCGCTCAGAATAAGGGCATCTGCCAAAGGCCAGAAAAGTAAATGTACTCTTGGATCAGGTTGTTGGTTTCACAGGTAAATAGACCTAAGCCTCATAGATTTAATTTTTAAGTAGTAAAAAAAAAAAACAGAACAAAAAAAATAAACAAAGAACAAAACTTCATCAGTAACTATTTCAGCACTGATGTATCTGAGTGAACAGTCTTTCTACTCTCTCTAAACATTCTAAATACACACATCTACATCTGTAGTTTAATCTGAATGTGAGTTGAAAGGGTTTTTCTTTTAGCATACATTGATATAAAATGAAGTATTGCTTTCATTTTTCCCGCACTGGAAACAAAAGACAGGAACGACAGTATCGTCCCGCTTCTACGAGGAACTTGCCCTAACAAGAACTGTCTGCTTTCATTGTGGGTGGCACGGCTTGGCGTTTTTCATCCTGTCACATTCGCGCTGGCCCGAGCATGCTCCAGAAGTCGACCGGGGCCCCTTAGGAGTCAGGGGGAAGGAAGACCCTTGTGTTTAATATGACCTTCCCATGGGAGCCTGAAAACACTCAGCATGCACACTAGACAAGCAGATCCCTGCAGCGCATGGCCACCAAGCTTGTTTCAGTCGCCTTAAGAAAATATACAGGGATGAAAATGACAGCAGCTGCCCAAATCTGACAAGAGATGACAGAGTTGTTGCGTTTTTCTCATGGTAAACTCTTCTTTGATGGAGTGAGACAAAAGAATTGGGGATTTAACCTGTGTGTTTGTAAATCATTTATACCACAGCGATGTTGAATTCTCGATTCTGATTGGTCAATTACCGATCACTTCTGGCATGACACCATTCTTATTAACAGGCTTCTTCTGATATCGCCTGTATCGTATTCTATACTAACAGTTTACACAGGGATTCCACATAATCTAGGACAGGGAAGTCCAATCTTATCCGGAAAATTCCGTTGTGGGTGCAGGTGTTGATTCCAAACAAGCAGAAGAGACACCTGAATCTATTTAAAGCCAAGATCAACTGATTAAATTGGTGGAATCATGCTTGAATAAAATGAACATCTGTATTCGCAACGTCTTTTTTGCAGATAAGATTAAACACTCCTGCTCTCAGAGAACTACTAAATCAAATTAAAAGACATGTTGCTAGTTAACATATTAGTAAAAAAATGTATAATTGTTGATATGTTTACGTTTTGTAAAACGGGATGTTTATTTAATATTTAACGAAGGAGTCTCCAGGGCAAATGCTTGGTTAAAGTCTGTAAGTGTTCTGCCATGTGAAAAATTCAGGACAGACAGAGTTAAGAGAGAGAGGGAGCAACAGAAAGAGAGAGAGAGATAGAGAGAGAGAAGGGGAGAGGGAGGGAGAAAGGGAGAGAGAGAGAGGAAGGGAGGGCAGGAGGGAGTGACAGAGAGAGAGATAGACAGAGAGAGAGAGAGAGAAAGTGAGGGAGGGGTAATTGATAACTGGAACTAACATGATTCATATGTTTCACTTCAAATGTAATTAAAGCGATACTGTATCGTTCTTAAAGGAACGAACACGCCAAATTGGCAAATTTCTGTGCTGTAAGAAAAATAAACACTTCAGGAACATAACAGTTATAAAAAAAAAGATAAAAGAATGATTGCCTTGTTTCTGACCACATCATACCTCCTTCTTGTGATTTGATTATTTTCTTGTTTCCTAACAGCACAGAGCCCCTGATAATATCTATGGGCCTGAACAGAATATCCATCCATCTATCTATCCATCCATCCATCCATCTGTACCGATTATCCAACACAGGGCGACAGGGAGCCTGGAATCTGTCCCTGGGGACTCGAGGCACAAGTTGGGGGACATCCTGTGAGGGCACAATCACATACACATTCATTCACACACTATGGACTAATTTAGAGATGCCAGTCAGCACACAAACTAAAAGGAAAGCCCTGAATCACAGGGAGAACATGCAAACTCCATCTAAAAAAAACCCCCAAACCCCGGAGGTACGAGGCAATCATGCTAAGCCACTGTGCACAACTTGAACAGAATGAAGAACTTGTAACCACAAGAGGATTTTGCTTTGCAGGAAGTCGTTTCTTGCTGCAGAAACGTTTTTATCAAGAGCAGCAACAGTGTAGGAGTCCATTTGAGCAGATTTGAATAATAAGACATAATAATAAGATCATCACCGAGGCAATGCACATGCAGAATTGCAGCTCAAACAAGATTTCCTGGAAAAAATTGGTAATCATTGCACATGCAGAAGATAACATACAGTTTTCTTCTATCCAGGCTTTATCCTTTTCTCATCTGTTCATGTGTCCTGTAAGTCCTGTTAAGTCCTGTAAGTTACAGGACTTAAAGGATCTGCTGCTAACATCTTGGTGCCAGATACCACAGCACACCTTCAGGGATCTAGTGAAGTCTATGCCTCGAACAGGTCAGAGCTGTTTTGGCAGCAAATATTAGAAACGTGGTCATAATGTTATGTCTGATTAGTGTATAGGCCACTTTGAGAATAAAGTGTGAGTAGCCAAAAAAAAAAAAAAAAATCAGATTTGGGCCCATTTTTCTTGCCTAAAGAACTAGAATAAGCACAAAATTATAAATCTGTAAATAACCAATCAGATTCAAGGTTGCATCAGTGCTCAACTAGTTACTAGTATCTGAGGTGCTTTGTCAGTATGGATTCCAGTTTCATTCTAAATTACTCATAAATCCTGAGCAAATAAAGAAAAACGAAGTAACTGAGTGTGAAAACACACGTACCCCATTTTCTGTTCCAGAATGAGAAATAGATTTCGTATCCGTTTCTAATCATACGTTATATTAGTTTTTGATAAATGTTAGGGTTTCTCGGTAAGTGGTTTTCGACACTTGGACTTCGCTGCAGGTTGGTTGCGTAGTTTTCCTTAGCATCAGCACAACGCACCGTTCTACACAACCTTCTAACAGATCCCGCTCAGCCAAGTCCCAGTCGGATTCCATCTCCATCCGATCCTCAGAAATCTGCCTTACATTACGCTTAATTTACACTTGGACCCGGCTCCGTTCTGTGTACTACGGCGTAGAGTCTCTGGAATGACACTCATACTCTTTGGCAATGGCCTCTGAACCAAAGTCCCAAAGCACCCAACACATCCTGCTTTCCATCATTGGCATGACAGCTGTACTTAGCTCAGATTGTCATGTGTTTCCAAACTGCAGCTTTGACCTTTAGGCAGGCTCTGGATCTCAGGATTATGCTTTTTTTTTTTTTTTTAAACAGAAAAGCAAAAAGTTTTCACTGAAATTAAGAGGAGGAAAAATACTCCATATATTCCAATAGAGCCAGAGTAGCCAATCAGATTTTAGGATAATTTTGTGGTAATAAAAATGCATAACCTTATAAATTTAGCCGTTCGATTTCTGTTTTGATCGAAGCTGTGCAGCAGAAGTATGTAAAGATGAAGCTAATGAAATCTCTCATGAAATTGCATTTTGATGCTGGCCCGGTTGGAGCGTGACTAAACTGTGGAGGGCATACGTGTGTGGAGTGGATACCTGGCAATCCCCGAACGTGATGACTAACATGAGGCAAATGAATGAAGAGGCTGAAATACAATTCTTTGAATTCAGTTAAGCCATTAGGACTGGCGAGAACAGAAGGTCAAAAGAGATGCCTCCAATCATGGAGAGATGAGCCAAAGTAGGGCTTCTGAAGTTAAAACAAAGAAATGGAGTGAAAACTAGTTTCTCTTCTTTCTTTCTTTCTTTCTTTCTTTCTTTCTTTCTTTCTTTCTTTCTTTCTTTCTTTCTTTCTTTCTTTCTTTCTTTCTTCCTTCCTTCCTTCCTTCCTTCCTTTCTGTCTTCCCACCTCATTAGTCAAAAAGAATAAACTCCAGGAACTTTCCGCTGCACGACGCCATTCTGGTGCCAGTGTTTTCTTATTGCTGAACATATCAATCACATTGGGAGGAATTGCAGTGCACAAGTGCGCATAACTTAACCAAACTGAAACATTTCTGTCTAGATCTGAACAGACAATGTCACTGAAGTATCAGTCGGAAAGCTTCTAGGATTTTTGTGGCTTTCAGCATATCGAGAGAAAATGGATCCAGTCTCAGTGTTCTTTTTATATATGCAGAACACCCACTGGCTCCTCGAGGACATCAGTAACAATGTGCTCCATGATCATATACTTAAACTACACAAAAATATACAAACTAGCTCAGAATATATTATGATATATATATATATATAGAGAGAGAGAGAGCTTTTTGCCTTTCGGTACTGGGTAACACACTGGAGCTTTTATTTCCCCAGTGGGAAAGCTAACAAATTTGTGAACTGACCACCTCTGATGGCTTGTTTTTTTTTTCTTAAACCCACCACCACCCCAACACCCTGGAGGACAATAAGAACTTTATTAGCAATATATAAGCTCACATTGTTGGACTGTTGAGGCCCCGAAGAGAGGGAAGGAAATCATTTCTCCAGGACTGTGTTGCAACACATGGTGCAGAACACAGAACTACACAAAATGCAGCATGAGACAAGTTCCGGATAATAAATACACAAAAAAAAACAATAAACACAGAGCAAGAAATATAAAGGACTATAAATACACCGTTGTGTAGTGTAACAGCGGTAAACGTAGCAGCAAAAGAGTCTCATAAATAAAACAAAAGTGTCTGATGCAGCTTTAAAGAAAGCCTGGTGGTGGTAGTACGGATGCTCGGCTACTTTCTGCCAGGTTTTGGGGGGGTTAAAGACTTCATGTCTGCGATACTGTAAATGGTTTTTGTGAGAAGAAGAGTCTTACTTGAAAGAGAAATAAAGATTCAAAATGAAACATATACATATTCATAACCATATACTTAAAAATATAGGGGAACATTCTAAAGATTGAAAAATTAAATATGCCTAAAAGTAAAAATCTGCATCTGCAATAAACCTGTAGGCTGAACGACACTAAATATTGATGCACTGAAGTATTGTTCGGCTGGATGTGTGCTACATATGTGATACTCTGCTGCTTTCCAACCTCAAATGAGGTGCAAACTGGACTATTTTTTGTATACCTGAGCTCACACACACACACACACACACACCTATGATTACAGCCACTTTACCAATAAGATCATCCTTTTCACCCCCAGTCACCAGGCCCAGTTTATACTCTCTTAACTCCTAATTACAGGGGCAGGATTTGTGGGCTCCTGCTGATATCGGGGATTGGTAGCTCACTGCTTAAGACATTGAACTAATGATGGGAAAGTTCAAATCCCAGGATCACCAATCTGTCTATGCTCAGACCTTTAACAAAGCCCAGGAATCTCAATTGCTCAGTTGTATAAATGGGATAAATATAAGTGTGTCTGCCAAATGCTGTGCCACTGTGAAGCGTTCAACTTATGGGACATTTTCAATCAGTATAAACAAATGAGTCAACAAATTTTGGGTTTCAGTGTGAGACCTGTGTTTTTCCCTCTGTGTTGTAAACAGAATTTTAGTGGTTGAAGATAAAATTTTAGCTGCTTATGAACAAGAACTTGGGGCATGTCAGAGAGCAGAAATGGGTTTGATATCAGCAAACAACATTTTTGTTTTTTGGGAACATTTCTATGTATATATTGCCTATAGGTGAAAGCAGAAATCCTTATGCAATACCAGAAAGGCTAGAGTATCTACTTTCATGTGAGTCATTAAGCACCATTGTGGATTGTGACATGATGAAGGAATTCAATGCTGATCAGTGACGTGGCCAAAACAGGCGCAAATTCCATGTTTTTGGTCAAGAGTGAAACAAATTTATCATGACAATCTGGCAACTCTCACTCCAATCACTGCAGGGCTTTTGTGTTGTAAATTAAGATAAAGATATCTAAGAAATATTAATTATCACCGAGGTCAGACTTTTCATTCTGTGCTCATGATAAATGGTGTAAAGTTCAAGTAATATAGTGCGAAAGAAAATAGAAAGTCATGTTTAATTCAGATGGTAGGGATCATGTTCTCTGGAGATGACATGAACCGATATGGTTCTCTTCAGAATCACTTCAAAATGTCTTTTCTGGAATGATCAGGACCCGTACTCGCCAGTCTTTTCCAATCACTCCTAGTGACCGCAAACGCGTATTTTGGAGTACGGTTACAGCAGAGTAAACAGTCTCCTTGAGTTACGATTAAGCATCAAGTCATAAATTTAGCATCAATCTTCAAGGGATTGAGTGACTACAATGTTTTCTGACTACTGACCCAAAAAACCACAGAACAAATATACAGTGAACACAGCTGTAGTAATCCTTAGGGTCCAAACAATTCAAAAGGTTCTTCCTTCAGTCCGAGTCCAAGAATGCGCCTCAAACAATCTGGCAGTTCTTAGCCGATCCATAACAGGATGCAAATCATAGTGAGAAAACACTATGGACAAGAACAACACTTGTTTTGGGTGACAGTCACATGATACATGTTGTTGCTAGGTCAGGGTTGTGGTCAGGGTTGCCAGATCTTAGCATAATTCTCCAAAACTACAAAAAAGCTTATTTTTCTTTGACTTTGATTTTGAAACCAGTTTTTCCTAAGTTCAAAATATCTGCAATAGTACAGATTTTATCCATGTCATAATATCCCTCTTTCCACAAGGAATCGTTCTGTTCATCACAGATACATTGTCTACACTTACACGTTCCTTTTGTTTGTTCGTTCGTATTATTGCGAAACTTTTATTTGATTTTCATTCTCCAAAATCAGATCAGATGTGCTATTGCTAATGTATGAATTTCTGGCTTTGACACTGGAAAGCAAGACAGATTGCCACAAGCCAAGAAAATCCTTTATCGTCAAACAACGATAAAGACACTTGGATAGATCGATCTGGCAATTCTGACAAATCGCATGGTCTCACGAGTCAACTTCTATTGAAATTTATGAACAGTGAAGGTCAGAAGTTACCTGAGCCGAATTTCGCATATCACACACATTTTCACACGTGGATGATGTAGTTCATGTGTTTTGTTTTGTTTTTTTAGCACAAATCATTTACTTTCACATGATTTCCCCCTCCCCCCTAAATGATTCATATACCTTTACACGTGATTTTAGTTGATTCATTTATTTTCAAGGTTTTTTTTTTAAACACTTTGTGTTATTTGTTGAGGTGGTTCAAATGATTCATTTATCTTCACGTGTTATTTTACTTGAATAATCTACTTTCACAGGTTGTTTTACTTGATTCACTGGAAAATGAATGAGTCAATCACACGTGAACATGAATGAATCATTGACAACATCATGCCAAAAAAAAGTATCTCAAGTGTAAAAGAAATCACATGCGAAGGTAAATAAATCGAGAAACATCACATGTGAAGTTAAATGAATCAAGTAAAATTATGTTCATCTACCTTCACGTTATTTTACATGATTAATCTACTACATGATTCACCTACCTCATGATTCATTTAACTTTACATATGATATTTCTTGATTCATTTACCATCACATGATATCACTTGATTTATTTACCTTCACGTTATTTTACTTGATTCATTCACTTCACGTGTAATATTTTAATAATTTTTCATCTGCCTTCACGTTATTTATTTAAATACTTTTTTATTCACGTATTTAGGTAAATGATTCAAATAATATCAATTGTGAAGTAAACGAATCATGTACAAACACTCGATTCGTCTACTTTTACACGTGATTTTACATGATACATTTACCTTCACATAATTTGACATGATTCATTCACTTCACACGTGATGTTATTTGACTCATTTAAATTCACGTGATTTTACTCGACTCATCTACCCTCACGTAATTTTACTTGATTCATTTACCCTCACGTTATTGTACTTGATTCCTCTACCTTCACGTTATCTTTCTTGATTCAACTACTTTCACATGTTATTTTACTAGATTCAGGTCAATAAAATCCACATGTAAAGATGCACAAATAGTAGAAAATATCCCACTAAAACAAAGTAAAAGAAATCACATGTGAAGATAAACAAATCAAGTACAATTACGCTCATCTACCTTTACATGTGATTTTACATGATAATGTGATTTCTTTTACACCTGATATACTTTATTCTTTTGTGACGTCTTCAAGGATTTATTTTTCTTCACGTCATTCACGTATTTGTTTGTTTTTACACGTGACTCATGCATTTTCATGTGTTAATTTTTCTGCATGTAAAACACAAGGTTTTTATTTATCACGAGTTATCCTCAAAATCTCATGTGAAAACCATACAATCGTGTGTGAAATTAATATGACTTGTGTGTAAGGTCAAGGCCATGGTTGTTTTGGTTGGATAATGTTTGTAATGTTTCTTTTTGAATACATTAGTTTTGGAGTAAATCCAGTGAAATCTATTGCGCTCGTGGTAAATTCTAGGACTTTTTCCCCCCAAGATCAAATCGGTGACTCAAGAGACGTTCAGCCAGACCAGACTCTACACTTCTAGCGTGGACATCTCCTGCTCTTTCAATATTTCCACACTTCTCCCTCGATTTGTTCACATGATGCCATCGCCTGAGGTTTTCCAGATCTGAAAAGAAAAGCGTTTAAAGAACAAGGTTAAAATTAAACCAGACTTCTCATTACTTAGCGTTTCAGCACTCGGATGGCTTTTTGGATTGCACGGTGCTCTGTTTATTTTTCTGTTTGACTAAATGAGTTTACCTGTCAGTTCCAGAGCCGTCTCAACCCTGCTTCTCTTTTGCTGAAGCTCTGAGGCAGCATGTTTATATTATATTGACTTTTAATTATTTAGCAGACGCTCTTATACAGGCTGACACGGAAAGTGTCAGCTGGACTGTTACATAAAAGGGTTTTCTGTAAGGAGATATTATTCTAAATTATTATTATTATTATTATTATTATTATGTAGAATAATTAATTTTATGAACTGTCTTTAATTAAATTAAACATAATAATAATAATAATAATAATAATAATAATAATAACAACAATAATAATAATAACCGTTATTATTATTACTTTATTATTATTATTATTATTATTATTATTATTATTATTATTATTATGTAGAATAATTAATTTTATGAACTGTCTTTAATTAAATTAAACATAATAATAATAATAATAATAATAATAATAATAATAACAACAACAATAATAATAACCGTTATTATTAGTATTTTTTTTTATTATTATTATTATTATTATTATTATTATTATTATTATTATTATTATTTGTCTCCAGGGTCAAAGCTTTATAACAGTTATAAGTCAAGTTGTAAAATAACAAGCTTTGAAATGCCATTTTTGAGTTTAATTAAATTCAAGAGACTCCATAAAAGTAATTATAATAATAATAATAATAATAATAATAATAATAATAATAATAATAATAATTTAGAATTATTAGTTGGTATTATTATACCATATTATACCATTATTATTATTATTATTATTATTATTATTATTATTATTATTATTAAGTAATTCTGGAGCAAATCTCAGGGATCAGCGCTTTCTTTTTTCTACCAGTCATACGTCAAGCTGTAAAACATCAAGCTGCATTTTTTTTTCTGTTTTATTAACATCAAGCGAGAGAAAATCAGAGAGGCGTGTCAGTGTACACGAGTTTATAGCTGTTTTAACAGGAACTAACTTGTCTCGGAGATGTTCCACAACAGTAAACATCTATAAAACATTTTGGCAGGTGCTGTTATTGAAACTAATCAACACTGCTGTGGTAACAGTAGCTCCGCATCGCGCTGGGCGGAAAGTGTGTTATTCTTTACTTTATCCCTTCCCTTATCTGATGGGCAGCACATTTAATAGGATCACTGTATTACAGCAAGGTTGGAGTTGTTTTTTGCATGAGACTGTTTGCTGAGCTGTGTTGTGTTTTGGACGTGTGGATTCTGGACATCCTGGAATCAGAACAAGTGAATATTGTGAGAATTTGGAATGGAAATCAAGCATTGAGTGAAGTAATCCAACTTTCTCGGTATTATGTCACCTCTCGGTTGTTATTTTTAGCTTTCAAGACTAACCAGTGTCCTGAAAAAATGAATTCTCCAGTCTTCTAAATGCTGCAACTTCAGCTTTTTTTTTCGTGATCTTAATCTAAATGAGAGAGTGTCAGTGAGTTTCTTTCATAGCTTTCATAGGTCTTTCAAGGTTTAAAGTTCTCTCTCTCTCTCTCACACACACACACACACTTCAGTTATGCCCAGAGGAATCTTGATTGGTCATCTGTCATGCTGTCTCAACAGGTGGGTTCTCTCTGATGACAAATTGTTACTCTCTGACCCTGTAAACCCGATGACAGGACGGGTAGCAAAGACATTATTGAGCAATAATGCACACACACACACACACAAACACACACACATTTGACTTACAGTCTTACTTCTTGTGCTTATTTGTGTGGATCTTCCACTGCCATAATTATTAATGTCTGTTATGTTTCACCTAAATCTAACCTCTCCTTTAATGGTAGAATCCATATTCTTTTTAAATAAAACCATCTGCAGTTTAGTTTAAAAAAAAAAATCTCATGGTGATCGAACAAATATCTCCATAAAGACAAAACTGTCCTTCTATCCATTTAAGTGTGGACATCTGGGTCCTACAAAGATATAAAAACATGTCTTGTCTCATCTGACCCCAATTCCCGTCTCCCTCCACCCCAAAATAAGCACATTACAACCCCCTGTGCCTGCACACACACACATACACACACTTAACAGTCAGCCCTAGTTCCATCATTCCCAGAGCATCCATCATCTTTCATTTTTTCCCCCCTATACACATAGTGTGTGTATCGACTCAACAGCACAACCTGTATTCCAAAACAAAAAAAAACAAAAAAACCCCTGACCAGTTTCAGGGCCTCTTTGCGTCAGCGTCAACATTATGCTGTGTGAAGCAATTCATTTCAAACTAAGCCTTTAATTTTCGGGCTTCTCATTTTCAGCTGCAGTATTTTTCTAATATGGCTTACAGCAGACATGGCCAGAGGACAGAAAACGCCAAACAGCAAAAAGACGCCGTACGTTCGGCTAATTTGCGTAATCGGTTTGCCTTGGCAGCGCGTCGGCACGTCGCTGAGTGTGAAACGTCTGCATTTCAGGAAAGAAAAAAGAAAAACGGGCACAGCAGGTGGACACGGGTCACTCCAGTGATCTCGCTGACAGTCCATCACACGCAACAAGCATCAAGAGAGAGAGAGAGAGTGAGAGTTGAGTTCTGACCACAGAGCTGGCCACGACTGAGCTGAACATACCGACGTGCTGAGCCACTCGATCCTTTGAACTGCCTAACATGGCGTGAGCAGCCAGTGTGTGTGGGAGAGATGACAAGTCCTGGACGCTGCAGGACAGATGCCACTGCCATTCAGTTTAAGAGGAAATCTGGGAGAAATATGCCGCCAATTTATCTTTAGATACGATACCCAAGCACCAGGACGACGGATGACACAACACACTAATCAACATCTAGAACACTAGGAATATTACTGTGTCAAAATTATTAAGCATCATTGAATAATAAAAACTGGAGACTCTCCAAATATCCTTGGAATCCTTATTTATATTCATGGCTAGGTGTTGAATTAACCCTTATTTCAAAATCATTGAAAGGAAAAAAAAAAATTATCATAATTTTTACATTGTAGATTTCTTCTTTTTTTTTTAGCATAGAATTAACTCAATGAGCGTCCATGAAAACTTCTCAAATGAAACGATCCCAGGACATTTCGTCCAGAATTTGGGTAACAGGGATGGACATTCAGAGTGACCTCATCAGTCAAATTTCACAGTGAATAACGTTCTCCTTCGCATGATTTTTGGAAAGTTGGAAGTTTGTTCGGAATTTTCCGGAGATTTCATAGGGGTGCGTTTGTTCAGGTAACAGGATCGAGTCAAAGCTGCTGTGGAAAATGTTTTTTTTTCTTTCTTTTTTTTCTTTTTTTCCACAATGAACTTTTTACATAAGCTAGAACAGATGACTCATAATAAATAAATAAATAAATAAATAAATAAATAAATAAATAAATAAATAAATAAATAAATAAATAAATAAACAAACAAACTCAAAGCATAAGATAAATGGATTCACACATTAAAACAAAGAATACTGTAATAGCATTTTTCAGAATTTAATACAACATAATAATTTAACATTTTAAGTATTTAAGATTATTATTATTTATTATTATTTTTATTTTTTTAAAAAGTAATTATCTGAAATTTGCAGGTTTTGGTGAAGGATGTTTTTTCTTCATTTTTTTATTTTCTTTATATTTTAATTCAATTCGAAATGGAGCATTCAACAATGTCACAGCAGCTACAAATAGAAATAGAATCTACTAAATTAAATCCATAAAATTGAGCCTCACATACAAGGCTTAAGAAGAAAAACTCCCTGAGAAGACATGAGGAAGAAACCTTGACAGGAACCAGACCTCAACAGGGAACCGATCCAATATTTGTGACGCACAAATGCCTCCCAATCATGGAATCACCCATAACAAAGCATCATTAGGTCTAAAAAATGAACTAGTTACCATTTGAGAAACTGTTTATACTATAAACTAAAGTAAAAAAAAACAAAACAAAAAACAACAACACATACACCATACTTAAGTGCAGTTACACATCTCGTCACTGGCGTCACTACAAATTCTGCCAAGCACAACATGGGTGGGTACACAACATTAATCTTCACAAGTTGACACATTAAGTGCTCAGTGCAGGCTTTAACAACAGTCAAGTGTGCTTTTTGCCATTAATCAAGTGCTGTATAGAACTCCATGTTTACGTCTCAGGATCTCAGGATCGGCGGCGCTGCGCTGGGTTTCTGAGCAGCTTTGTCTCACCGTGCGCATTGACTGATAATGACATCAGACAGAACAGAATGCTGCGCTGAAATCCCTCGGCTACTGACCACAACGATTTGTACTGTGCCAGTCGACGGGAGCGGAGCGGATTTAATCCCGTATCCTGATTAACCCGGGACTCGTCACGCGGCGTGTATTTCCGTCCTGTCATTTACGGCAGTGCGGTGCGGGACTCCCAGGTTTTCCGGCACGGTTTCGGTGCACGGTTTTACGGAACGGGAAGCATGTCCCGTTTCGACCTCAGTAGAAATTCCATTTGCATTTGTATCAGTCACAGATGTCTGGTCAGTGCTGGAGAAACCATTAGCTCCTCCACAGATTGGCTCAGTGTTCGAATCTATCATATCATATCATATATCATATCATATCATATCATATATCATATCATATCATATCATATCGTATCAGCATGTCTACCTGTTGGACAATGGTGCCAAGATTCCTGATAGTTTTTTTCTAGCCCTTCTAAGAGTTTCAGCAATGCTCGACGCCATAATGCAAGCATATGGTAATAATTTGGCTGCGTTAATGGCGGGACATAATCAGGCGTGTTTGTGGTACAAAATTACCACAGCTACTCATCACGTGGACCTGCGGCTGGGCTAGAAAGGATTAATGAGGTATGAGCTCAGGCTTCGGGCCCGACTCGCCCACTCCTTTCCAGAGACAAAAACTCAGAAGCTGTGCGGTGAGCCGAAGCAAAGATCTGACAGTGAAGGCCCTGAAGGCTTTAGCAGTGCATTTTGTATTAGATTCAGGCATGAATTGATGTTCTTTTAGAAGCTTGAACACAGAACCTCGACCTTTTATGGTGAGGAAGGAGAAGACTGGGTTTGTGTGTTGCGCTAAAAAAAAAAAAAAAAATCGCACTTTAGCTGTTACCTGGAATAGATTGCTAAGTTGCTTGGATGCACATAACTACTGCATCCTATAAATAACTAAGCTGAATCCTTCTTGGTTTAAATTTTGCATAATATTTTCATGAGAGAATTTCCCAGTTTATACACCAGATGTATTGTGCCAAAAAGCTGTGTCATGCATAAATTGTTATGTAGTTAAGATGTTGGATTACTGATCAGGATGTTTGCGAGTCCAAATATAAATTAATCAAAAAGTTCCAAATAACTAAAAACAGTGTGTAACAGAGTACATTTGTTTCACTCTTGACCAGAGGCCAAAAAATGGAATTTTGGCCGTGTCACTGATTGAAATTCTATGTCATGTCACAATCTACAATGGTGCTTAATGACTCATATAAAAGTAGATACTCGTGCCTTTAAGAATTTCTAGTATTGCATAAGAATTTCTGTTTTTACCTAGCCAATATATACATCGAAATGTTCCCCAAAAAAACAAACAAAGTAGATGTTGACATCAAACCCATTTCTGCTCTCTGAAATGCCCCAAATGCTTGTTCATGCAAGCCAACAGAGAAAGCCAACATTGAAAGCCAACAGAGGCCTGACTCATTTTATATCAGACTTAAATATTATATAATGCAACAAAACAATTGTATACACTGATTGAAATCATCTGCTCAGTCAATTTCCAGTGTACTGGTTATAAGGGTTCACCCTCACCAGCTTGCTTATATAAATGAGTTACGAATGCCTTCCCTTATGAATTTTCGCCGTAAGAATTGAAATTTTGCAAAACATTTGCATCGACATATGAAACATTTTTGGCATACGAACAAACCGAACCGAACGCTGGCTACATCTGGGAGCCGTTCAAAACTCGTTTGCATCAGTGGAAAGCCAATTGAAGCCAACCAAAGTGAGTTTATAAATTTTAGCTGTTTTGAAAGAGTCGGCCCACGTGACCAACCTTGCCTTTAGCATGCGTTCAAAAACTATGTGATTTTTGCTTGTTTTTTTGTACACAGATTGGTGGTATGGGTGGTCTTTTCTATTTTTAGCCCAAGCTTGGTGGCATGACTTCCTGTGAGGAACCTTGACATGGAATGCTTGGCTTGGGTCAGTTCTTTGTAAGCAGCCATACACTTTACATACGCTTCATATTGGGAATATTGGTCATATTTTTAGGTGTCGGGAACGGAATATCTGCATTGTTGGAAATCTGGCATGATCTCAGACCTGCATGATCAAAATTTGCACAGCTTGGCCATGCTGTTATACCTTTTCTTCTGACGAATTCCATGTACGTCACCATCGTCCTGTGGGGAAACTGCTTGTGTTATCAGTTTGGGGTAAAGCTTTAAGCTTGTATAGCAGCATAGGGACATTTCATAAATGCCACAAATGCCTGACTGCTATTTCCCGCGCCACCATGAACATCTAATAGTCTCTTTGATTAGATCTATTAGTGAAGGGGAAACCAGGGCCCTCTGGGAACCACATGTTGAACGGACACTTAATTAAAAGAACTGAAGTGCTGGGACATTTCCTGACGCGATAATGCCTCTCAAGCCAGATCCCCATTAGAAAGGAATCGCATAACCTGGGACAGGCTCTTGGTTATACTTAAGACAGGGGGCAAGAAGGCGGTTTTTGCCCCAGCTGGATTTTTTTATAGGAATGTGTGTCTGTGTTCTTTCAAGTAGGCAAGGCTAGGGAAGCACAACCCCATGTCCATGTCCACCGAGGGTTGTACGAACGTAGCTTTCTGGTTACATCTGCGTATTTCACACACAACGGATCTACGATTATGGTCAGGATTATGTTTTCCAGAACAGAAAAACTTCCCCACCCCCACCTCTACCCACAATCATTTATTTTCCAGCCATGGTTAACAAACATTCGTGTGTATTGTTTTGTTTTTTTTTGCACATGGTAACAGCTTTATCCTGGTCAGAGCTGTGGTGGAACTGGAGCCTATCCCAGGAACACTGGGAGTGAGGTGGGAATAACATGGATTGGATACACAGGACATCAAGCCCACACACATTAACACACTCAGTTAGATCTAGGGAGGATTTAGAGTCGCCTGTAAGCCAGCATGTTTCTGGAAGGTAACCTGAGATCCTGTAGGAAAGCAATATGGAGACATGAAGGACATGTGGCACACAGGGCTCAGGATTAAACCCAGGAGCTTTTAGAGTTTAGAGTACTCAATTATTTACCTGAGGAAGAAAGCCAAAAAAAAAAAAAAAAAAAAAAGGTAAACAGCATGCTGGTGCAGTAACTGAACAGTAAAAAAATTGAATTAATTCCAATGATAATTATATGGAATTTAAAAATGAAAACCACAGACACTTAATCAATCGGGTTCATCTGTAGGCAGAATCTCAGATATTATTACTGCTGATTAAGCATTTGGCAGCTGAAGTGCACACTTTCATGACTATTACACATTTTTCATTTAGCTTACATTCTTCCCGGCATTCTTTTTTTTCTTTTTCTTTTTTTTTTACATCCTAATGGTGACCAAAAATAAATGTGGATTCATTATTAATCTAATTATCGTTACTATTAATATTATTATTTTGCTTTAAAGTGAAAGTCCGAAAGTACGCTTGAATTATACGCAAAAATCATCTACCATCAAGTTACTTTCCACTCCAGAGAAAGTCTAATTTAAAAAATCAAATGACATTAAATTAGTCGGCATTTGCGTGCTAAGAACTAATGGGAGGAGATTGGTGGATGGGTCGATGATCGGGATCTGTGACTTTCATGCTCTCTACAGTCTGGAGGGAAAAGGCTTGCGGTTTGCGGTTACGGAAGCGGCTGTAACTACACAATGAGTGCTAATTGTCCCTCGATAGAAACAAAAACAAACTAGGAAAAGCTACCAGGTGGGTGTGAAAGAAGGACTTGGAAAGAGAGAGAGAGAGAGAGAGAGAGAGAAAGAGAGAGAGCGAGAGAGAGAGCTGATTAATGCTGTTGACTGTACTGTCATGCTGGAGTTAGATTTGGCCTGGGTGGCTAATGTTTTTGTCCTAAATATAAGTTTATTTAGCAGTGTGGTTTCTGGCATGCTGAGGTCCAGACTTTGTTTGAGCACAAACAGATTACTGTGAAATATCCTGCCTTGTTTTCCAATGTTTGGTACAGTAATTTGTCTAAAATTGCTATAAGATTGCGTCCGAGAACATGGGTGTAGCCTTTTTATACCTGACTAATTTCATAACGAAATGAACGTCATTTCGCTCCAAAATGTTTTGATCATTTTGATTAAAAAAAAAAGCAGAGCTACTGCATGTATGATGTGTATTAAAACAACCGAGACGTTTCATGCTTCTTCGTTCTTTCGTCTTCTGTAAGGACGGGGTTTCAAATCCGGAGTCTACAATTACGCCGGTTTAACCTACCAGCTTGTTTTAAGGATCAGGAGAACCTGAGAACCAGGAACCCTAGATCTGTTCACACCTACTGCAACACACTTCCTGTGACATGACTAAATATGGCCGTGTCCATATTTGATAAACTTTATGCAAAAATGGAGCGACTTGATCCAGCGCCGACCAAAAGTAGGGCGCACGTGATCCGACTCTGTTGTTACTACGCCGACCTGGAGTAGAAACACCTTCACAGTGGACTGTGTGAACGTAGCTTTAGGCAACAAGACAACCCACGGCACCACTATGCACTTTATATGTGTAATACAATATGCTTTGAAATACATTAAAGGATCACAACCACAAAGAAACACAATAAATCACAGAATTTTACTCTGCCATACTCGATCCTGAAACAATAAATCCAGCAGCCCCAAGAACGCCCTTTACATCAGATACTCCAAAAATAGTCTAAACACACGGACCAGATGTAATTATGAAGCCCTAAACCCTGTGACTGTAGCGTGAATTATGAAACCTGGAAACCAATCCAACAGACGGTCAAGTCGAAGATATTGCAGCGCCGTTTATCTGTGCGACGATCTTCCTGACTATATTTGGAGGATGAAGCGTTTAATTAAAGGTGATTAGGTGCTGTGTTGATCTTCTGATGAACACTTACATATACGGTCAGCGTGACATCCGTAAGCCTTAAATAGCCTTGAGACCAGCGCCGGGCAGGAATGTGGTGCAACCTGAACATCATGATGCTGGAAATGAAAAATTCTGAGTGAAAAGATGTTTGTAGTTTTCAGTTTCGCGGTTCGAATAAAGGTCAGCGGGGCAAAAATGTTCAGATAAACTGTGATGCGCCTCGAGCACTTCACAGACTTTTGGTAGATCGGATGAATATTCCAGTTTAATTGAATTATTCTTCACATGAATCATTTCAAAGCTTTGCTCTAACATACTCTGAGATTAACTTCTGGAGCTTGGTGAAAGAAACGAGATTAAAGAGCTTGTGCTTTGAGCTCAGATTGTTTCGGTTTACATCCTGTTTCTCTTCACTGATGTACACTGAACAGTCCGCAGTGAAGATAGAATAAATTGAGTGTATGGTCAGTCGTGCTTGACCAAAGCGGAACGTTATAAACCAAACGCATTACAAAATGCAAAGCGTGGAAACATCAGAAGAAATGATGCCTTGCCAGATATGTTTCAAATTAATTTTAGAACAAAGAACAGCTTCTGCTATACCATAAACAGCATCTTGAATTTTCTTTGGAAAATCCCAGATATTCACAAACGATATTCCCGAAATCATCGGCTTCTTCTACTCACCTCTCGTTGACCCGAGCCGGCATGATGTCTCATGGGTTCGGTCATAAGTTTTATAACCTCATTAAGCCATAGTCAATGATTATACAAAGTCATTTACTGTCATATTTCATCTACAATAACCCGAGCCAAGCGTCTGCCTATTTGCAGCACATAGTCATTAAATCTTCTTTTCTTTTCTCACTAGACATCCATTTTTCCAAAATGAATATAATTATTATAATTGTTTTTAAATTAAACGTTGCTGTGTGAAATGTGTTCAGGTTAAATGATACGGAACTTTATTAATACGTATGCCGAAACAGAGGAAATTAACACACAAGTAAACATGTAACAGGTAAAGACATTAAGGTAACGAATGGAGACTAATTTCCAGAAGCTCGATCGACTCATTCCTTTCATTAAAAGCATTTTTATTGATAAAGAATATTTATATTATTAACATAGTTTCTTGAATAGCATAACGTTTGTGTTTATTTACACTGTATATAAAAAAATATATAAAAGATCTCTTCTAATACTATAAATCATTTCTTTTCAGTTCTTTACACAATTAATTTATATTAATTAATTTATTCATTTACTCTGATTCATTTATTTTCACCTAGAATTTTCCCCTCACATTATTCGTATATTTTTACAAGCTTTTTTTTTTTTTTACACAATATGTTTTTCAAATATGATATTTTCAGATTTATTTCTGTATTTTAACATATAATTTCTTTACACATTTTTAATTTTCTTTAACAAATTGTTTATTTTCACCTGTGGTTTATTTACACTATTTTTCACTTGACATTTTTAACATTATTTATTTTTTACATATTTTTATTACACATTATTCATTAATGTGATTTTTACACTTTCTTTTTTACATGATTATTTATTTTAAGATGTGACTTTTTTGCACGCTATAATTCACCTAATGTCACATGTTAGCTCCTAAGTCAAGTTGTCTGTCAGTCTTTCTGGATGGCTAGGTTTATGGGAATCATTTTTTAAAAATACATAATTAAATGCATGCCTATGAGCGAGAGAGTAAGGGAGAGAAGAGAGCACATGAGTAAGTGACAGATTAACAGATCAACGCCGAAGGGAAGACAGAAAGCAGAAATAAAATACAGAGAAAAAAAAAAAAAAACAGAAAAATTTGGCATTACAGCAAAAATCTAGATTGTGCCTAAGCTAAAAAGGCTAAAAACAGAGAAACAAACAAAAACATACCTTTGATCCCACAGAGGAGGGGTTTCTGTACCATAGAGCAAAGTAGAGTTCGGATTCTCCCATTGGCTGCAGCATGGTTCCCACAGCCGTCATTGGCTGATAAGTCACACAGAATGGAGTTTGGAGATAAATCTTGTTGGCATAATAAAAAACAGATTGCTGTGTGTCAACAATAGCCTCATGTTACTTCCCTCCTTCACTCCCTCCGCTCCATCCCGCTGTTTCCCATTGTCTTCTCCAGTAAAAACAGCCTGTCACATCGCTCTCGCTACTGATAACTTTGCTAGACAAAATGCAGCCTTGTTTGTTCAGCCATTATAAAAAAGAAACATTTTCTCTCAGACTACAAAGTCTAGAAGTCCCACGGTGGCTTTTTGTGTACCAGCAGTCTATAAAAAGAGAAATGAGGGAAAAAAAACAAAACAAAAACCAAGACTGGCAGCCAACAATCTCTGTATAATATCATATTAATGGTTGCCATTAATGTAGATTGCTTGGAGAGAGTTGTTGATTGGGCTGGCCTGACAAAGTGAGCATGTGGTGCCAGTTAGAGAAGGTCACGAACAGGCCTGATCTCTAGGGCCTTGCTGTCTTCTAGGACAGTCAGGAAGAGGACAGTTCAAATAGTTCTGCAGGATTTTTGGAAGCCAAAGTCGAGCCCATCTCTGTAGCTTTCGCCTCCATATAGATTAACCTCTTCACCTTTCTCACGGTATCAACAGTAATACACAACCATACCTCTAAATCAGGAAAAGAATTCTCTCCCGCGAATGCAGAACAGACATGTTTGGAAAGAAATGACTGGCATCCGGCAGGTCACAAGTGGACTAGCGCTCAGATGAAAGTTCTCTAGTGGCAAAAAACGCCCCAGGAGAATGCACAAACCCTACTCACACTCTTAATCCACACGTAGACACAACTGTGCATTGTTGCGCTTGAGCCACTGTCGCCTGTCAAGCATCCGATACTTGTCACTCCAGCCTCATTTAACTAAATGTGTCACCATCGGTGACTAAATAAAGAGCCAGTTCCCAGTGAACATTCTCCTAAGCCATTGGAAACGGTATAACCTTGAGCTCGGATGCTCAACCAGGTGAATCCTAAGCGGCGAGTAATGAGACAGATTGATAGAAGATTAAGATGTGTGAAAACATCTTGGGTAGATAATCTGCCTTTGTAATGTAGCTTCGTAATCTTACTATATAACTAATAGTGGAATGGGTAGTGCAGTGGGTAGCATAACCTCCTCCCACCACCTCCAGTGTTCCTGCTTTGATCCTGAACCTGGAACCAGGTTTCCATCAAAAACAGACCACCTGATTACTATAGGGGGTGGTGGTAGCTTAAGTGGTTAAGGCTCTGGGTTGCTGATTGGAAGATTGGGGTTAATTTCCCAGCACTAAGGCCCTTAGCCCTCTCTGCTCCTGGGGCACTGTATCATAGCTGACCCTGTGCTCTGACATGCAAAGAAAGAATTCATGTATATATGACAAAAATAAACGCTTCTTCTTCTTCGATTTATTTCAGTGAGCATCACTAATTTGTCCATATTGTGTGAATTGGTGCTAGTGTGTGTGTGATATATGATAGACTGACATCCTATCAAGACATCTCCTGGGACAGGCTACAGCTACCCAGTAGGTAGGATGGGTGGATTGGTTGAGATGGATGGATGGAAATTTCACTTGAAACCTACAGGCCTCACTGGAATGGAATCATTTATTCATTCTTCTTCAGGAAATGCTTTATGCTGGTCAGGGTCACTGTAGATCTGGAGACCATCCGAGAAACACTAGGTCCAGGATGGGACTACATCCTGGCAACCTGGCCTGAGCATGACAGGACCACATTTCAACTAATTAGAGATGATTTGCCAATGATGGGTAGAGGCAGATCAGTGGTTAGGACTTTTAAGGTTCTGGTCTAACTGATTAGAAGGTTGTGGTCATATCCCAGCACTGTGCCAAGCTGCCACTGCTGGGTCCTTCTGATCCATATGAGCAAGGTTCTTGATTATCTGCTACACCACACACCAACATGCCTACAACATACTATTAGCATTTATTAATGTTTTCCTTTGGCTGCCAAGATACCCTTTTACATTTGGCCTTATTCACATTCCCACCTGTTTACACCCATCAGTCTTAATTGTGGCTCAGTAGCAGTGATGATACATAATACATATTGTGGACATAATGCATAGTGGGTTCCTCGCTTGTCAGGCTAGAACAGGAATCTGAGGCTACAGCCAGCACAGGTTTCATTGGTCAGTTCACGAGTGGAAAAATGTCTAATGTTTGTACAGTTTCGTGAGCACACTGTAGCCTTCCTGTTCCTGGCTGACAGCAGAGGAACCAGATGAGTCCTTCTGTTATTCTAGCTTCTCAAGGTTCTGAGACACTGTTCTGTACACCATGCTTGGTTATATGAGTATAGACTTCCTGTGAGTTTCAACCAGTTTGGCCATTTTCCCTATTTTTTTACATGAAAATCTCAGAAGATCAGCAGTTCATCATCAGAACTACTCAAACCAGCTCATCTGTTACTGACAGCCATGTTATGGTCAATGTCAATGCCAGTGAGCTCACATTTCCTCCCACATTCTGATGTTTGATCTGGAAAACTTGATCTGTATTTTGGGCACTTCGTATGCTGTTATCCAATTATCCAGTCAGCCGATCATGTGGCAGTGGAACTATGTTGCAACTGAACCCATAAACGTGACACTCGTTGAGATGACCACAAACTCCAACCGACTCTGGTCTTCCAAGCAGGAATGGGTTATATTACTTTTTTTATGCAGATCCAACAAACAATGAAACCGATGCACATCTGTATCCACAGCTGCACACAGGCCTGCTCATCTGAGGAACAGGCATCTGGGCTAGTACCCGCGGTTTGCTATCCTGAAGGCCTAGCATGCTCAGCTCAAAGCATATGCCACAGATTAAATTGGATATGAAATGGAGCAGAAATTGGAAATGTTAGAGAATGTAATGATCTAGGGATCATTTAACTGCACACTGACGAAGAAGATGGACTGCAGGTAATATGAATAATTCCGAAAGCAGCTGAAATATATCTTGCTCATCTTGGATTTGGACTATTAACTTTGCCAGACCTTTGGGTCAAATTTTTATTTTATAGGCTTACCAGAGAAATACTTCTGCTGGTAGATCTTGTTAATAACAGCTCCTTTCAGCTGTATGTGTAAAACACTTGTAAAATAACAGAAATAAACTGTGAGGAAATTGCAGGCACATATGAAAAATAATTAATTAAATAAATGAATGAATAAATAAATAAATGAAAGACCAGTTTGTTAAAGAAAGATTATTAATTAATTAGTTAATTTATTTATTTATTTATTTACGCAGTATTGCTATTTTTTTTTTTCAGTTTAAATAACATTCTCAGCATTATCTCGTTTTTAAATCGGGTTTTTTGTAGTTTAAAATAAAATCTTTTTTAGCCGATTAGATCATGGCACTAAAGTGGCACTGCTTTGGTTCTAATGTTCTTATGGATGTTTTGCTTGAGAAAAACAGCAGCTCAGATATTTCTCAGGGACAGTGACACAGCTAAACTAGCAAATATCAGATCAGATGAAGTGATTAGAAGGAAGTGTGAGGTTTCACTTTGCTCAACTGTCTATAGAAAACATTAACATGTCTTGTACATTAGTAAGTATTATTTTACTTATATGTAGGTGTGGTGCTCTTGGAAAGCTGATGGATGTCATTGTGGCTGAAATGGCTTCCTGTCTATAGTATACTGACACCTCTAGCTTAAGGAAAACAAATATAATAATAATAATAATAATAATCATCATCATGATCATCACCATCATCATCATCATCATTGTAAATAGTATGTGAACTGTTTTTATTTTTTTTATTTATTTTTTATTTATTTACCTTCTAATTGTCACTTTCTGATTGTGGGTTAGGAATAAAGGCAGGTCAGGTTATTGGTCCATATTTGTCATATTTATTATTTAAAAAACATTTTTTTTAGACATTTACTAATTAATGTGACTGGTCTAACATGGTCATGGTTTGCACCTGTGTCTTGTATGTTTCTACCTGTTACTATTTTTTGCTAGTTCTTTGTGTTCCTAGATACACTATATTGCCAAAAGTATTCACTCACTTGACTCGCATATCAACTTAAGTGACATCCCATTCCTAATCCATAGGGTTCAATATGACGTCGGTCCACCCTTTGCAGCTATAACAGCTTCAACTCTTCTGGGAAGGCTGTCCACAAGGTTTAGGAGTGTGTTTATGGGAATTTTTGACCATTCTTCCAGAAGCGCATTTGTGAGGTCACACAGTGATGTTGGACGAGAAGGCCTGGCTCTCAGTCTCCGCTCTAATTCATCCCAAAGGTGTTCTATCAGGTTGAGGTCAGGACTCTGTGCAGGCCAGTCAAGTTCATCCACACCAGACTGTCATCCATGTCTTTATGGACCTTGCTTTGTGCACTGGTGCACAGTCATGTTGGAAGAGGAAGGGGCCAGCTCCAAACTGTTCCCACAAAGTTGGGAGCATGGAATTGTCCAAAATGTCTTGGTATGCTGAAGCATTCAGAGTGCTCTAGAGTCCAGTGGCGGCGTGCTTTACACCACTGCATCCGACGCTTTGCATTGCACTTGGTGATGTATGGCTTGGATGCAGCTGCTCGGCCATGGAAACCCATTCCATGAAGCTCTCTGCGCACTGTTCTTGAACTAATCTGAAGGCCACATGAAGTTTGGAGGTCTGTAGCGATTGACTCTGCAGAAAGTTGGCGACCTCTTCGCACTATGCGCCTCAGCATCCGCTGACCCCGCTCCGTCAGTTTACGTGGCCTACCACTTCCACGTTCTTATAATACAGCTGACAGTTGACTGTGGAATATTTAGGAGCGAGGAAATTTCACGACTGGATTTGTTGCACAGGTGGCATCCTATCACAGTTCCACGCTGGAATTCACTGAGCTCCTGAGAGCGACCCATTCTTTCACAAATGTTTGTAAAAACAGTCTGCATGCCTAGGTGCTTGATTTTATACACCTGTGGCCGTGGAAGTGATTGGAACACCTAATTCTGATTATTTGGATGGGTGAGCGAATCCCTTTGGCAATATAGTGTATCTATCTGCTCTCGATCCAAGGCTGTTTTATTTTTATCATCTTTTACTATAGCTGTTTGTATAAAGATTTTTTTTTTCTTCATGACTCCAAAATAAGATTCTTTGAGTACAGAAAAACATTCCAGTTGTGGTCTTTATTTATTTATTACACAAAATGGAGTACGAAGAGCTACTGATATGTATCATAGATTTCTTCTTATACATGTTAGCTGTTAAATTCTGCAATTGGAGAACTATGAATTGTTCAAAAGTATGACATTTTCAGATGCCCTTGTCCAGAGCAACTTACATTTTCATCTCACTTTACCCAACAGAGCAAATGAGGGTTAAGGGCCTTGTTCAGGGGCCCAGCAGAGGCAACTTGGTGGACCTGGGATTTGAACTCACAACCTTCTGGTTAGAAGCCCAACACCGCAACCACTTATCTACCACAGGGTATAAGAGTCATATACAAGACTTATATTATTGGAGAAGCATCAGCTTCATGGCAGTCATGGTTATGCTGAAACTCTGGTTGAAGTATTTTAACCAACAGCTCCAGCAGGTCACATGACCATGTCACATGTCACTGATCACTCTTCACCGGCTTGTGTGAGTGTGTGTTCATACATTTTTTCCTTTAGATAGATTAATTGTCTGTTTGTTTCCGCCTTCGCCTCCGGAGAATAACCTGTAACCGTGGTATCTGCTAGCATTTCATCACCCTGTTGTTCTGAGCCTGAACATATTCCACCACTATGCTGTGGTACGGAGCGTTTCGGTCTCGGACATCCAGCCTAAGCAGCGGCGTTAGACTGTAATAATCCTCTACAGACATGGCGAAAGGTTAAATTCACAAAAGCAGTTCTGAGACAGAATCGAAAATGAGAACCAGACGAGACGAGGCGGCGTATCGGTCAAGGAACGAACAAAACATCATTAAAACAAATGAAAGGGGATCTTAAAGTGTGTTTAGGAAGCATGTCAATGCACAAGCCTCTTCATTCCTCCTCACTAGCTGACATTAAGAAGAATTTTAATAATGGTACAACTTTCGCCTCAAATTTGTTTATTTTTTTTTATCAAAAGGTTTTTCATGTAAGGAAATGAGGATTATCTTGCATTTTCTGTACCAAAATTAAACATTCCTTCCTAAGTCAAAAAAAAAAAAAAAAAAGGACTGAGCTCCAAAAGAAAAGAGTGATACAGGAAGTCTGTGTAGACATTCGGGAGTATTTAAGTGCAAGCTGACTAAATATAATACATATTTTACACATCCTGTGTATTAATACATTAAAAAAAAGCATCAGCTTACTAACCGTCCACATGTTGAAAAGTGCACCACTTAAAGATCATTAGAACATAATATTTTGTCAAAAAATAATAAATTGTGGCTCTGATTGACCTGTCGAGTGGGATGGGATAGGGGTATGCTGTGTATGTGACACGCCTAATCTCCATCAATCATCGGCCTGTGACAAAACAATGTAAAAAATGTCCAAGCCACCAGACAGGCCTGGTCAAGATGGCGCAAAGTATTCAGTTGAGTAATGATTGCATCTGAGGGACGGAGGAATACTGTAGGGGAACGCATGGAAGCAGAACATAATGAATCAATCTCTGAATGAATCCGTATCGGGGTTAAGGGTGAGGGTGAAGAGCAGTAGACTGTAGATACCTGAGCAGAAGAGAGATTTCGTGTGGAAAAGGAAGGTAGAAGGCGGACACGTTCTTACAGGTTCTAAAGAATGTGTATAGATTAGAGATCTATATGAAACGAAGGAATGAGCAAGAATGAATGAATGTCCAAAGCTAAACATATTTGTCTTGTTGAAATTGAAGAAGGAGGTATCCATAATCAGGTGTACAGCTGTGAGGAGTTTCACCTTTCTTAATGTTAAGGTTCAAGGCCAGTGAGTTTCATGCTGTAGGAAAAAATCGCAGGAATGAGCGGAGCACCTGTGTTTAACCTGAGCCAAGGAGAGGGCATCTACATCTACATGGAGATTTCTGACATCGTAAACATGTCTCCCATACACATCCTAAATCTTGCTGTGGATGTTATGACCTGGATACTGATGATTTGGACTTAGCTATCCCAGGACTCTTCTCACATCCGCTTGTAGAAAAGTAATCCTATTATCCAAAGTCACCCGGGAAGACGATGACGGGTATTGATTTAGCGTCTGGTTCTTGTCAAGGTTTCTTCCTCGGGTTACTTCTGTTTGTCGGGATTTTTCCTGTCAGAATTAAATCTGACTCAGTCAACCTGCTTTGTGACAACAATAAATGAAATGAATAGATGCGAGTGCTGGGAAGATGATGGGTTTGATTTTGCGTCTGGTTCTGGTCGAAGTTTCTTCCATGGGTTAGCTTTGTTTGTCAGATCTCAGCTCTGGCTTGTCTTTTATTCGAACTAAACCTGACTCGGGATTTCCATCAACCTGCTTTGCGACAACATCATTTGTTAAAATAAATAAAAATGAATTCATGATGATGGTAGAAGGCAGAAAACATGATTAGTCTCATTATGATGCAAGTCACTAGCTGATCTTTAAGGCGTAGTAGCTGTTAAAACAGATTGATATGTGTGTTGTGTATGTGTGTTGTGTATGTGTGTGTATGTGTGTGTGTGTGTTCATATTACCTCTCAGACTTTTTTTTTTAAACACTTTTTTCACACCTCTGTCAGATCCTGTGACTGATACTGTTTGTAAAAACCCCACAATCTGTCCAAACCCTTATTTATCTGTCAAACCATATTTATTAAGCTCTACTGTTTTCTTTTCGGATTTGAAGCCTTTCAGGAGCAGTGTATACACTGAGAGCGTGACAGAAGGGCGGGGAAAAGGAATCATTTGGATAGGATGTATTGTCTTGGTAGAAATTCATGTTGATTCAGAGAGATCTGTGGCTTTGTGAGGGAATAATAAAATCACGATTTTGAATTTACTCATAGCTTCATAGCAGGCTTTTGTTGTAACTGAACATCAGTTTTTTAATATATATATATATATATATATATAATTTGGTTTTAAAGACGGAATTTAGTTGCTAGTCAAAAGAGCATTCTCATACCTTTCAAAACAAGACATTTTGACCAATCATATGTTTTGTTATTAAGTCTCTGTGCAAATTCTGCATTCTGCTTGAGGCATCATTTAATATAGAGCATTTACACTGACCAGGCAAAACATTATGACCACCTCTCTAATATTGTGTTGGTCCCCCTTTTGCTGCCAAAACAGCCCTGACCCATTGAGGTATGGACTCCACTAGATCCCAAGATGTTAGCAGCAGATCCTTTAAGTCCTGTAAGTTGCGAGGTGAGGCCCCATACTTACAGGACTTAAGGGAATTACAGGACTTAAAGGAAACCTTTGATTTAACTGACCACTGCAGACCAGGAACACCCCACAAGAGCTTCAAACTCCTTACGCTCGTCCATTTTTCCTGCTTCTAACACATCAACATCGAGGACAAAATGTTCACTTGCTGCCTAATATATCCCACCCACTAACCGGTGCCATGATGAGGAGATAATCAGTGTTCACCTGTCACTCATAACTCATAATGTTATGCCTGATTGGTGTATAATTGATATTTTTGGATTCAATTAAAAAAAAAAAAAACAGACAGGTAAAAATAGGTAAAAACAGACACTGGCTAAAATATTTGATGCCCCATGCACTGGCTTCCTTCATTTACATATGTACTAAATGCAAACTGAACCAAATTTGTGCCTACATGTGCCTCTGGGAAGTGGAAGATCAAAGCCTGGAGCTATTGTTGGTGTTCGCGTGATTCTCTTTAACCAGAGTACCTTGTGTATTTTTGTGCATATGAGCGCCTCTGTTCTGTTTATAGGGTAGGAAGTATATTTCCTCTTAGAGAAAAATGACGAGCGCCGACTATTTCTGAGCACTGGCCGACTAATCACCAGAAAGCACTCAAGCACAGGGGCCCGGTTAAACACTAATCAAGTGAATCGGGACAGGAAAATATGCTTCAAAAAGCCATTGTACAAAAGCTTTAGCATAAAATGGCTTTAGATTATTATTATTCTTTTTTTTTTTTTTTTTTTTACAAAGACTTCCTCACGCTCGCCAGATGAATGCGAAACAGGTAACGGTAACTGGAGAAGAAATGCGTGTGCATGTTTAAATAGAGCGTGGAATATGTCTGGGATTTGTGTTGCCATTGGCTGGGGTCCTAATTAATCAGAGCTTTCGAGGAATAATCCCTCTGGCTCAATGAAACCTTCAGAAACATTCTTTATAGCGGGGAATCTAAACAGACCTTTCTTCGGTTCAGCGCAAAAAAATCATTAGAGCGGATGAAATAGCTAAAGCAATGGTAATATATGTGTTTGTGGTTTTTAATAATGAGTTTATTAAAGCAAGATTCTTTACGTCTATAATAAACGAGTTATTATTATTATTATTATTATTATTATGTTAAACCTGTCAAGAGTCAATTATTTAAGCCTACGTCGTGTTTGACTTGGATTTGTTTTGACATGGAATGGATTACAGGCTAGTTCGTTATATGCATGAAGGCTGGCTTTTTAAAGCTAGAAAAATTCCACAAATTCCAAACACAAAAGTGGTCATGCTAGTTGCAGGTTATTAGACTTGTCACTTGGCTTTCATCATATATATATATTTTTCTCCTTTTTTTTTTTTCTGGAGGTGCTGATTGAGATTTGGATCCTCTCAGTTCCTATTTGCACCTCGGGGATTTTAGGATCTTCACATCAAAACCCGCTAATGACAGATTTCCTCAGCGAGAGCCGAACACACAGGGAAACGGAGACCACTCCGGCGCAACGCAGAGGTCCTGAGTATGGGTTTGGCTGGCGATATTTTGGTTCAAGTCAAGTCAAGGTGGTCCGAAAGCAGCTGCATCCTCCAGGGTTTTCATCACCTACGCAAAACAGGTTTCTGCCAAGTTCTCCACAGCAACCAGTTTCCACTTGTGGAATATCAAAAGGACTCATCAGAGGTGGCAAAAACAAGGCGTTATCAGATAAGGCTGTCTCTTAAAACTGTGATAAAACATGTCTATTTATTCACTCTTAACTTTAGATTACTGACCCTGAACACTGTACTGTACACGTCCCTCATTCCATCTCGAGGTCATTGTTTTTGTTTAACTCTTCAGATGTCACTTCTAAATTCTGTTGAAACCTGATAAGTTTTTTAAGCCAAAAATAGAACCGACGATTATGTTATGTTGTTTCCTTGTTCATCAAGAAACGACTTTCATGTCTCACTCCACAGTGGTGATTAATATGAAGTTCGTATGAAAGCAGACACTCAGGACTTTGTAGTGTTTCATAAGGATTTCTGTTCTATCTAGCCTACTTAGGGCAATATATTCATAGCAAAGTTCCAATCAAAGAAAAATTTCCACACAAATGTTGATATCAAACCCATTTCTGCTCTCTGACGCGCCCCAAGTGCTAAAATTCTGTGTAAGCTAGTAAAAACACACGTCTCACACGAAAGCCAACCTCATTTTATATGACACTCACAGCCAGAACATCATTCGTATGTTTATACTGATTGAAAAAGTGTGGATCAAATGGTTAAAAAGTCTCGTCTCGAAAAGAACGTCTTTCTGGACCTAAAGGGTTTAGTTCTCATACCTACAAAACACTGGCCGTATTATTTAAGAAGCATGTTAAACTGTGCGCTTCAGTAAATGTTAAACAGTTCCCATGCTGTGGACGGAGTGTGTAATTACGAACAGTGGTGTGGAAACATTGGGGTTAGAAGTAGTGGCAATAGGGTGTATGAGAGAAATTGTCATCTGGTGGCTTGCTGGTTTGGTGGGTTGTATATTTTTTTCCCCCTCAGGCCCCACAAAAGTTTGAGCATGTGTCTGGAAATGTATTCATCCACCTGCAGGCAGCATGGTATTCCACGCTTCACCATCACGCCAAACCAACTCAGAGCGAACACGGGAATGGCAAATGTAAAAGGGAGATGGTTCATGGAAACGCAGAACCAAAAACAGAACATAGAAACAAACATGGAAGATTAAAAATGAACATAAATCATGAAACGAAAAACCATGGAGGATGAAAATAAGCATACGCAAAACAAACAAACAAGGAAATGAACATACATATTAACATGGAACACTGAAACAAACATGGAACACGGAAACAAACAAGGAAATAAACATGGAACACAGAAAGAACTTAGAACACAGAAACAGACATGGAAATAAACATGGAACAAGGAAATAAACATGAAACACAGAACCAAACATGGAACACAGAAATGAACATGGAAACAAACATGGAACACAGAATCAAACAAGGAAATGAATATGGAACACGAAAACAAACCTAGAAATAAACATGAATATGAACATGGAACACCGAAACACACATGGAACACGAAAACAAACAAGGAAATGAACATAAATATGAACATGGAACACGGAAACAAACAAGGAAATAAACATGGAAAACAGAAACAGACATGGAAATAAACATGGAACACAGAACCAAACATGGAACATGGAAACAAACATGGAACACAGAATCAAACAAGGAAATAAACATGGAAAACAGAAACAGACATGGAAATAAACATGGAACACAGAACCAAACATGGAACATGGAAACAAACATGGAAATGAACATAAATATGAACATGGAACACGAAAACAAACAAGGAAATGAACATGGAACACAGAAAGAACTCAGAACACGGAAACAGACATGAAGATGAACATGGAACACAGAAACAAACATGGAAATAAACATGGAACACAGAACCAAACATAGAAATGACCATGGAAGACGGAAACAAACAAGGAAATGAACATAAATATGAATATGGAATACGGAAACAAACATGGAGCACGGAAACAAACGAGGAAATGAACATGACTATTAACATGGAACACGGAAACAAATAAGGAAGCAAACATGGAACACAGATAGAACATAGAACACGGAAACAGACATGGAGATGAACATGGAACACAGAAACAAACATGGAACACAGAAACAAACAAGGAAATAAACATGGAACACAGAACCAAACATGGAACACGGACACGAACCTGGAAATGAACATGGAACACGAAAACAAACATGGAAACAAACATGGAACACAGAAACATGTTTGACGCTGTTAATATTAAGAGATAAACGTAGAAGATGGAAATGAACAATTAACATACAACACGGAAACAAACAAAACCAACGAACAAACATGAAACACGAAAACCAACATTTGAGAAAATTCTGATCACAGGCAGAAAAACTTGCGCTGTCAAAAAATGCATACTTGCTCGAAGATATTTCCAGGAAACTAAGGGAGTTTCTGGACATGCTCTAATCTAAAAATCCGATCATTTCTTCTTCTGTTTCCGGAGTCATTCAGTACTTGTAACTACGAATGCATACTGGCCACTTCGGCTATTTCTTTTTTTGTTATTTTTTGTCTTCATACATAGCTTCTCAAGAGACATGCGACTCACATGGCTTAGAATAATAACACTTACGCTCGAGTCAATTACAGCATGAGACACATAACAGGAATGGGAAATGACCAGTAATGTAAACACAAATCACTGAGAGAACACGCAATAAAACACAATGTACTATGAGAAAACGCAAAAGGCCAGTTTTAACAAGGGTCCAGACATGGGATATATCCTTACTATGCAGAAAAAAAAATAAACCAAAATGGCTGGAAGACCAAAAAGGGCAAGAGCAATTGGTGTGATAATCTCAAAGCAACGACTTCCTCTTGGCTCAGTGCTGCATATTCAATGCCAGCCTGCGATTTTACCTCATTATGCAAGTGGATTTAGAAGAAACATGTTCCCGGATAAGATTAGCCTGTAATCAGGGTTTTCTTATCGGATTAGTGAAACCCTGGGAAGAGGGAACGTGATGAAACTCAGTTCGTGGATTTGCTTCAAAGTTTCTCCGCAACGGCATTAGCCTAAAGTATGAAGCTCGTGTTTGTTTGTCGTGTACGTTACGGCACAGTGAAAGGATTTTCTTTGCATATTCCAGCCTGTGTGGAGAGCAGATGGGGTTCTAGTCTCACGTATCCAGACCTTGAGACTGACTGCAGTCTCCATGACAGCTTTTAATAGCCAAGGTCCGCCCAAGAGGGAATCTGACTGACATGTAGAGTGACCAATCACAGTTGGTTTTGTTGAGAGTCATGTTAAGAGGCTTGGAAAATCCTACAAAAGTTAATGTGCAAATTAACTACATATCATTTCGAAAATTCGGCTGATCTTCAGCTGGAAATACAACGACTTCCTTCTTCCATGAGGGAAGTAGAGCGTCACGATGGCTTTGTGTCCAGGAAATCCTGTAAAATCAGATGACGACTTCAAAACTACTGAAGTGTTTCCAATTTTGTGTGGCTCGTGACGTCGGACGTCTGAGACCCAGGGAAGTGGCAGCTTGGTGGGGCTGGAGCTTCAACCCAGACCTTCTGATCCATAGCCCAGAGCCTGAGAACTGTTTGAGCCTTACACAGCCCCTACACTCCTGCCTCTAGAATGTTAACAAAACACCTTCTGCAATCTAAACCGCTTATTTTTAACGTCCCACATCTATTTTTTGTCTTTTACAAAATTGGATGCGCCGCGTCAAAACGACAAGCGTATATCAAATTGCCCTGAGTGCTCATTAGTGTGAAACTTTAGCTTCGTTCCTGGTGCACCTCGCTCAGTTTACCCGTGCACCCACCACTGATGGGTTTCCCCATAATGCGAGGTCATCTTTAGCCGCGTGCATCGTCTGAGAAAACACCCAAGTCGATTAGCATCCCTGCGATAAAGCGTGCGATTAGCTCCAGAGATAAACGTCTCGCTAACACTTAATCTCATTGGAAGCCATTGGCTGAAGGTGTCCTGCTCTTTAATGAACACTCAAGCGGCCGTCATTTGCGAGCGATCCCTAGGCCGAGTGCGTCACCGCCGGACGGGTGATATCGGTCGTGGCTAGTGGAAGTGAGAAAAATGGACTCTAACGGCCCTGTTTATGCAAAATTAAGGAAAAAAAGCGATGAAAAGAGGTGATAAAGGAAACACGTGGAATCTGATTATCTGTGAGCGTAACAGGAAGTTAACAATTATTGGAAACCTGAAACCGTGAGCTGATGGAACTACAGCACGAATCATTTAATGCCACTTTGGATTCGGATAGGTTTAATAAACTGATTGTTTGACTCAAGAACATTTTGTGTCATGTGATAGTGTGACATTATAAAAGAGAGATTTTTAAAAAATCAATAAAAATCATTTAAATGCTAGCTTTTTTCCCCCCTCATGGACTGCAACGTTTTGATGCACTTGTTTCAATATCTGAATCCGCATATCTCCGTCCTTCCTTGTTTTTTTTTTATTGTGCAGGCATGCTGGCGCCAAAATCATGATGGTCCAATGAAACAAGACAGACAGAAATTAAAAAGCATGATTCACATGGGTTCCATTTGAGTTGCGAGAACATGCAACCACATGCAGCAGTGTGGCCTTGTTTGCGTTTAAATAACAGCTTCTAATATTACACGCGAGATCTGTGCGTCAGGTCTGCTTATTTCCTTATTTGCTATTATAACTAACCTAGCTGATTCTTTGATTGGAAGTCCGCATTTAGAGGTCTGGGATTAAAGATAATAAAGGTATAAAGATTCAAAATTATATCCAAAATGACTTTCACTTCAGGTTTGATTGTGATCTGAAAAAAAAAAAGTGTTCTGTGATGAATGGTTCAATTTTTAATGCAGGATAATCGACTCGTCATCCAACTCGTACACCATCTGCACATTCATGCAATATATTTGGAAAAAAAAAGATATTTTTTCTGATATTCATCTGCTGCTGACTGAAGTCTCAGGTTCCTGTGTTCGGCTGTGACATGATTGTGGTTGCACAAATTTATTTCAGTTCCTGCAGTTTTCCAGTCATTGTTTTGATGATGATGATGATGATGATGATGAAGATGACTTGTATTCCTCCATGTTGCTAATACTCAGTTATCCACCATTTCAGTTTGTAAGCAAGGAAAATAAAATACTTGCAGTTATAGGAAAAAAATTATGAATAAGATTTATTTCCAGTTTCAGGGGAGAAAATCCCTCCCACTCAGACAGCATAGCCATGACCAAAACATAGAGAAGAACTATCCTTCTCTTACATTGCTTGCACTTAAGGGCAGTGGTAACCCTCAAGAGGTTAAGGCCCTGGGTTGAAGGTTGGCACTGGGAAGCTGTCACTTTTGGGTCCCTGAGGAAGGCCCTTAACCCTCTCTGCTCCATCATGGCCTCCCCTCTGCTCTGACCCCAACTTCCAAAGCTGGGATATGTTTACCATCTTGCCCGTCGTTCCTACCTCAGGATATATGTACAGCATATGTGTTTGATTCCGTCTTTATAAAATCTTGTTTAGGAAAATGAGGACATTCAAAAGAGGCGGAACGGAAAACAGAACGAACAAAACAACCTGAGTGTTCTATTTTAAATACCCGAGTAATAGAACAGGTCCTTGCTTGCCGGCCTGCATCTACTATTTAAAACACAGTCAGTGTTCCACAACAAGCGGGTAGATGAGATGCTATCGGCGTCTACCCTCCCCTCGTCCTTCTCTCTTTCTATCCTACCTCACCACTTCAGGGAGCGTGTCCCCGTTACGCGCCCTCATCAGACATAAAGACATGCCCTCAGTATGATACTTTTTTGTCTCTCTCGCATAAGCTGTCTCTTTCCTTTGCAGATGTTTATCATGGCATCTACTTGCCAAGCTGGATTCCTGTGTTTTTAAACACGGAAACCCAGCAAGCCTGTCTAAGGAGTGCCACAAAGCTCCGTTCTGGTTCCATTCGACTTGAAATTACAGTTTTATTTACCTTACAATTTACATCCATGTCAAATTGTTTATCTGGCAAAATCTTTCACCGTTCCTTACATAACCAGTGAACTTTTCCTACTTCCTGTTTGATTTTTTCCCCCCTCACTATTATCAGTAATCAGTACTCTGATCGCTTATTATTATTTCAGGTAAAGCTGGCGTCAGGGCGAACCTCCAACCTGCAGAATTTGTTTTTTTCCATAGCTGATTGTCAAGGCAGACAACATGGCACCAACATCAATGCCAGAGTCACCGAGTTCAGATTTGTATTAGCAAGAGTTGATGTATTTTTTTGCTGACATGTGATTGGCTGATGGGATAATTACAAAAATGAGAAGGGTTTCAAGTACTATCCTGACCAGTCCACAAGCATGGATACTGAAAAAATGGGAAAATGGGGCAGTGCCTCAAAAAAAAAAAAAAAAAACCTTATTCCTGTTCAGTCTACTCAACGATTTCAAGCAACAAGCTCAACACCCTTCAGTCTCATTAGATCAGTAGCTTCTTTTTGCAATCGTATTTTGCTATAGGACACTCGCTGCCGATCCTGAGGTCACATTCTTCTTCGTCCTGCAGCTGTTTGCATTTTTTCTACAGAATCTAGAGATAGAGATTTCTGAAATACTCAAAGCAGCCCATCTGGTACCAAGAACAATGCATCAGATCACAAGTTTTCTCCGTTTTGATGTTTGATGTGAACATTAACTGATACTCCTGACCCATATCTGCATGATTTTATGCCTCGTGCTGCTGCCATATGATGGCTGATTAGATAACCCGGTAAAGCATTTGTACTGGCAGAAGAGCAGAAATACAGGTGTTTCTAATAAACTGGACAGGTAATGTGTTTGTGTAACACGAATGGGATGAGTTGTGTGCTGTTTTACACTTAATCTGAATCATGCTGTTAGGGGTAGTGTAGGGGGTCAAATTTCCAAAAAACAAGGTCAAAAAAGGTGACGGGATCAAAATACTTGATGTAATCATACGGTAATCAAACAGTCATCACTATCATCAAGTTCTAACAGCTACAATGAAGAATGAAGAAAATGGGAACTTCTTCAGAAAGTGTTGACTCTTACATAGCACTGACGTTGAAGACTTCACTTATAAAAGGTAAATGTTAAATAAGTGTCTGCTTATGGAAATCTTCCTCCACAAGCTTGCTGAAGTTTATCAAAACATCAGCTAGCAGCAAAAGAGTGAAGAGTAGATGAATAGTTCTGCCCTCTTCCGCATACCTGAGCTCACACACCACAGCTATGATTGGATAGTGCTTTGATTGACAGCGGAGAAAGTCCCTCCCACCCAGACAGTATATCCATGACTAATACATGAGGATGAGGAAACCATGAAGACGGCTTACTCGGGTTTACTCTTTAGGCATACATTTCCAATTTATGAATTACATCCTGAATTTATATTCGTATTTCTGTAAGGCTGCTTTGTAATAAAAGTGCTAGACAAATAAAATAACTTTGGATTCCCATCGAATGGACGGGAAGCCAGAAGTGTAGTGACGACTTTCAAAGAGACTGAAATTACCTGCAGGAAGTGAGCCGAGAGAGATGATCTCCTGTCCTGGAAAATAAAAATATAACTCTCTATAAAGTTTATTCACCTCTTAGGCCATTAGCTGAATGAGTGCAATATACTGTATATCAATGTGAAAAGAAAAACAAATTCATGCTAAGCTGCCATGTTGCATAACTGTCATATCATGCAAGAGTCTGATTATATTCTCTGCGGGTTCGTTGCTTTGAGCAGAGACGAAAAAAAATGTCAAATAAATAAAGCAAGAGAGAGAGAGAGAGAGAGAGAGAGGCAAAACTATATAAGTTTACACAATAACTTAACACAACATTGGCAGTAGTATGTAACAGCATGTTGCGTGCGAAAGCAAGCCAAAACTGCGGGGATGGAATGCCCTTATCAGATCAGAGCATGACATGAATGTGAACGACTCCTCTGCAGTCCCTAGCATGGACAATCAAATGAAGACTAGCTAACGAACAGTTACTTTGGAATAACTGAAGCCACTTGGATCTCTAGGAAACCCGTGAAAAGGGAAGTTACAGGAAGCAGACCAAATCGCATGACAGTCTTGGGAAAGTGAGATAAGGGGATGTAAAATACACAAATTTTGCATATTTAGACTGTTTCCTTGCTTTAAATAAACAGTTGAAAACTCTGAACATGTCATTTTTTTGCTGCAACGTTTTAAATTTGTTATTAAAATTCCATGTTTGGGCTGTTTGTAAATAAAGATGATCAATCTTACGTTATATTACGTAATCTTACGTTATATAAGTACCAGATTAATTAGGAATTTGAGAAAATAAAAATTAAAAAAAAATTCCAAAAAGGACGGTTTTCCTATTAGAATAATAATAAGTAAGGAAATTTAATAATAATTAAAAAAACAGGAAATGAGGAATAAAATATCAGAGGCAGAATGGTGTGATTTTTTTCAGCACGTTCTGTACCATTTTATTTCTGTTCGATGTTTTTTTTATCATCATTTTTTATCATCAATTTAATGTTGCAGCACTTTCAGAAGATCCTTTCTCCTAGTTTTACATGTTTATTTAAATTGTATTTCTTATATTTTTATATTCTAGTTTCACATGTTTATTTAAATTGTATTTCTTATATTTTTATATTCTAGTTTTACATTTTATTTAAATTCTTTTTTAATATTTTATATTCTAGTTTTTCATTTTTATATAAATTATTTATTATATTTTATATTCTAGTTTTACATTTATATGTAAATTGTATTCCTTATATTTGTATGTTCTAGTTTTACATTTTTATTTAAATTCATTTTTTTATTTTTTATATTCTAATTTTACATTTTTATTTAAATTATTTCCTTATATTTTATATTCTAGTTTTACATTTCATTTAAATTCTTTTTTAATATTTTATATTATAGATTTTCATTTTTATATAAATTGTTTATTTTATTTTATATTCTAGTTTCACATTTATATGTAAGTTGTATCTCATATTTTTATATTCTAGTTTTACATTTTTATTTGAATTGCATTTCTTGTCTCCTCACAGAAAACGACACCACATCATATCAGCTTCTGTCATACAACACAGTAGAACATATAAGAATATAAAGCTGTGATGTGAAAGACAGTCAGTGCTGAATAAACAAAAAAAATAAAAGAAAAATAAAGAAAATTGTGTTTTTTTATGTACTTTATTTACTGAAGCTGTACAGAGGGTTATTACAATAGCGTAAGTCGGAAATAATGGACTTTTTTGGAAAAATATGTTTAAGATGGAAATGTTAAGATGAATTCGCAGGAATGAAAGCAGGCGTGTTTGTGCTGTTACTGAATTAAACCTCAAACTAGAATCACTTCACTTTAAAGCTCAATGAAACGAAGTGATAATCAATTGAAAAAATAAAAAATAAAAGATTCTGTGCCACTCTATATGCAGAAATACACACCCTCATCCACGCTCGCATGTATATCAAGACACGCCTGGTGGAGTGTGAAGGCCCGTTGGCTCTGGTTTTGACAGGTCATTATCACAGCTGAAACATGGCTGGCGTTGTAACTCCAGAGGACACGCAGCTAATCACCCCACGCGCAGGCGGAGATAAGAGCTCATGGCCTCGACCCTGCTGCTGGCCTTCAGCGGGAGGGAAAATCCGACAAAGAGAAACCTGGATGCTTTGAGCTGTGGGCGTATTTATATCGGTATGGAATGCTTCAGTGAATACAGAGCCATAGCTCAAATTTCTGTGGATTAAAAGAGATAGTAATGAGACAGGACTTTCCTAGTAACATGTTTTTTTTTGTGTGATTATATGATTCACCACTAAAAACGGTTCGTATTTACAATTGCAATCATGTAAAAATCCTACATACAACAAACTCAGATTATTAGGAACACCTGCCCGCATGCTCAGTCGTCAATTCGTCAGCCAATCAAGGCAGCAGCACAAAGTATAAACAGGTGTTGTTCATATCAAACAGGGAAATAATATGTGATCTCAGTGACTGACTTAGATTGTTGGCGTGAGCTGATGATCACAGCAGTCTCTAGATTTTCCACACAAAAACATACTGTATAACCACCGGTGAGGGTGACTCTGCCTCGCTGATTTGATCTTGTTGATCAGAAGACAACCTGCTTCAAGCTAATGAAAAAGCTAATCAAATCTGAGATCACTCTTTACAACCGTGTTGAGCAGAATGTATACTGTCGGTGCTATTTTGTGCATTTTGTGTACCTGTCCTGTACTGTTTTTTATTTTGTTTTGTTTGTTTGCAGTGGCTTTTGACTTTAGGTTGCACATGATGCACTTTATGTGGCTAGGACAACTTACTTTCAGTCCTTAGCTCTATGCTGTTTTATGTAGCTCTGTGTTGTGTTATGTAGCTCTGTGTTGTGTTATGTAGCTCTGTGTTGTGTTATGTAGCTCTATGTTGTGTTATGTAGCTCTTTGTTATAGCTCTATGTTGTATTATTTAGCTCTATGTTGTGTTATGTAGCTCTTTGTTATAGCTCTATGTTGTATTATGTAGCTCTATGTTGTGTTATGTAGCTCTCTGTTGTGTTATGTAGCTCTATGTTGTGTTATGTAGCTCTCTGTTGTGTTATGTAGCTCTTTGTTATAGCTCTATGTTGTATTATGTAGCTCTATGTTGTGTTATGTAGCTCTTTGTTATAGCTCTATGTTGTATTATGTAGCTCTATGTTGTGTTATGTAGCTCTCTGTTGTGTTATGTAGCTCTATGTTGTGTTATGTAGCTCTCTGTTGTGTTATGTAGCTCTTTGTTATAGCTCTATGTTGTATTATGTAGCTCTCTGTTGTGTTATGTAGCTCTATGTTGTATTATGTAGCTCTATGTTGTTTTATGTAGCTCTATGTTGTGTTATGTAGCTCTATGTTGTGTTATGTAGCTCTATGTTGTTTTATGTAGCTCTCTGTTGTGTTATGTAGCTCTATGTTGTATTATGTAGCTCTCTGTTGTGTTATGTAGCTCTATGTTGTGTTCTGTAGCTCTCTGTTGTGTTATGTAGCTCTATGTTGTGTTATGTAGCTCTCTGTTGTGTTATGTAGCTCTCTGTTGTGTTATGTAGCTCTATGTTGTATTATGTAGCTCTATGTTGTGTTATGTAGCTCTATGTTGTGTTATGTAGCTCTATGTTGTATTATGTAGCTCTATGTTGTGTTATGTAGCTCTCTGTTGTGTTATGTAGCTCTATGTTGTGTTATGTAGCTCTATGTTGTGTTATGTAGCTCTCTGTTGTGTTATGTAGCTCTTTGTTATAGCTCTATGTTGTATTATGTAGCTCTCTGTTGTTTTATGTAGCTCTTTGTTATAGCTCTATGTTGTATTATTTAGCTCTATGTTGTGTTATGTAGCTCTATGTTGTTTTATGTAGCTCTCTGTTGTGTTATATAGCTCTCTGTTGTGTTATGTAGCTCTATGTTGTATTATGTAGCTCTATGTTGTTTTATGTAGCTCTCTGTTGTGTTATATAGCTCTCTGTTGTGTTATGTAGCTCTATGTTGTATTATGTAGCTCTATGTTGTGTTATGTAGCTCTCTGTTGTGTTATGTAGCTCTATGTTGTATTATGTAGCTCTATGTTGTGTTATGTAGCTCTATGTTGTGTTCTGTAGCTCTCTGTTGTGTTATGTAGCTCTATGTTGTGTTATGTAGCTCTCTGTTGTGTTATGTAGCTCTTTGTTATAGCTGTATATTGTATTATTTAGCTCTCTGTTGTGTTATGTAGCTCTATGTTGTGTTATGTAGCTCTCTGTTGTGTTATGTAGCTCTCTGTTGTGTTATGTAGCTCTATGTTGTATTATGTAGCTCTATGTTGTGTTATGTAGCTCTCTGTTGTGTTATGTAGCTCTATGTTGTTTTATGTAGCTCTATGTTCTTTTATGTAGCTCCCTGTTGTTTTATGTAGCTCTATGTTCTTTTATGTAGCTCCCTGTTGTTTTATGTAGCTCTATGTTGTTTTATATAGCTCTATGTTCTTTTATGTAGCTCCCTGTTGTTTTATGTAGCTCTATGTTGTTTTATGTAGCTCTATGTTCTTTTATGTAGCTCCCTGTTCTTTTATGTAGCTCCCTGTTGTTTTATGTAGCTCTATGTTCTTTTATGTAGCTCTGTGTTCTTTTATGTAGCTCCCTGTTGTTTTATGTAGCTCTCTGTTGTTTTATGTAGCTCTATGTTCTTTTATGTAGCTCCCTGTTGTTTTATGTAGCTCTATGTTGTTTTATGTAGCTCTATGTTCTTTTATGTAGCTCTATGTTGTTTTATGTAGCTCTATGTTCTTTTATGTAGCTCCCTGTTGTTTTATGTAGCTCTATGTTCTTTTATGTAGCTCCCTGTTGTTTTATGTAGCTCTATGTTCTTTTATGTAGCTCCCTGTTGTTTTATGTAGCTCTCTGTTGTTTTATGTAGCTCTATGTTCTTTTATGTAGCTCCCTGTTGTTTTATGTAGCTCTATGTTGTTTTATGTAGCTCTATGTTCTTTTATGTAGCTCCCTGTTGTTTTATGTAGCTCTATGTTCTTTTATGTAGCTCCCTGTTGTTTTATGTAGCTCTATGTTCTTTTATGTAGCTCCCTGTTGTTTTATGTAGCTCTATGTTCTTTTATGTAGCTCTATGTTCTTTTATGTAGCTCCCTGTTGTTTTATGTAGCTCTCTGTTGTTTTATGTAGCTCTATGTTCTTTTATGTAGCTCTCTGTTGTTTTATGTAGCTCTATGTTGTTTTATGTAGCTCTATGTTCTTTTATGTAGCTCCCTGTTGTTTTATGTAGCTCTCTGTTGTTTTATGTAGCTCTATGTTCTTTTATGTAGCTCCCTGTTGTTTTATGTAGCTCTATGTTGTTTTATGTAGCTCTCTGAGCACCATGGGCCTCAAGAAATGCATAACACGTTAAACTGTGTGGTGGATGAGCTACAACCCGAGGAGACCATAGTGGTATAAACAGGAATCTGAGGCTACAGTGAACACACAGCCTCAATGACACTGAGTCAACAGATTAAACCTCTTACACTGAGCAGATGTACAAAATGAAGTCGCTGCTTTAGACTCTACACACTGATGTAGACTGATACACACTGGCAAACAGTAACAATCAATAACTGACAACTGATCAGTGTTATTTAGAGCCTGTCACTGCTAACAGATTATTAGCTGTCATAATGTAACACAAAGGATGTTTAATATTTTAAGATATTCAGCCATCTGTTTCCCTTGTTTTTACATTTCTGTAAAAACTTTTCATGTGATGAGGAACGACATAAAAGCCAACTTGACTTTCAGAAGAAGATGCATAAAGATTCGTAGCAAATAAATTGTTGACACAATCTATCACAATTTTACACGCTGATTATTCTGGCTCTTGAGTGTTAATTGTATGGGTGCTCTGACTTCTCTTAAACCCTCTGACACATTTAAGACATATAGCACACAGTACTGTGTAAGAGTCAAAATGTTCTAATATTCATTTTGTCCTAGATGTTTATGTCATGACTTTAATGACATTATTGGGATAGTAAAAAAAAAAAGAAGAAAATAGTTTCAAAGCATTTCTTTTCCAAACAAAATTAAAAGGAACAGAAAATGTTTGTCTGTCAGTTAATAAAACAAAACAAACAAACGAAAAAAAAACCCCAAAGCAGATTACCTTTTAGACCTTTTATCACCTTTTAGAAAATAAAACCCTGAGTGATGACAGTGAGGGATTAGCTGCATAAAACGAAAGCAAGTGAGACGAGCAAAATCTCCAGAACTGTATCAGATTCTCCACAAATCTACCAGCCAGTTTCCTTTAAAAACCAAATATGTACAGTATCTGAGTCATATCCACGTGTCTGAGTCATATTCATGTGTCTGAGTCATATTCATGTATCTCCATTCATATTCATGTATCTGAGTCATATTCATGTATCTCCATTCATATTCATGTATCTGAGTCATATTCATGTATCTTAGTCATATTCATGTATCTCCATTCATATTCATGTATCTGAGTCATATTCATGTATCTGAGTCATATTCATGTATCTCCATTCATATTCATGTATCTGAGTCATATTCATGTATCTCCATTCATATTCATGTATCTGAGTCATATTCATGTATCTTAGTCATATTCATGTATCTCCATTCATATTCATGTATCTGAGTCATATTCATGTATCTGAGTCATATTCATGTATCTCCATTCATATTCATGTATCTGAGTCATATTCATGTATCTTAGTCATATTCATGTATCTCCATTCATGTTCATGTATCTGAGTCATATTCATGTATCTTAGTCATATTCATGTATCTCCATTCATATTCATGTATCTGAGTCATATTCATGTATCTTAGTCATATTCATGTATCTCCATTCATGTTCATGTATCTGAGTCATATTCATGTATCTTAGTCATATTCATGTATCTCCATTCATATTCATGTATCTGAGTCATATTCATGTATCTTAGTCATATTCATGTATCTCCATTCATGTTCATGTATCTGAGTCATATTCATGTATCTTAGTCATATTCATGTATCTCCATTCATATTCATGTATCTGAGTCATATTCATGTATCTTAGTCATATTCATGTATCTCCATTCATATTCATGTATCTGAGTCATATTCATGTATCTGAGTCATATTCATGTATCTCCATTCATATTCATGTATCTGAGTCATATTCATGTATCTCCATTCATATTCATGTATCTCCATTCATATTCATGTATCTGAGTCATATTCATGTATCTGAGTCATATTCATGTATCTGAGTCATATTCATGTATCTCCATTCATATTCATGTATCTGAGTCATATTCATGTATCTCCATTCATATTCATGTATCTCCATTCATATTCATGTATCTCCATTCATATTCATGTATCTGAGTCATATTCATGTATCTCCATTCATATTCATGTATCTGAGTCATATTCATGTATCTCCATTCATATTCATGTATCTGAGTCATATTCATGTATCTCCATTCATATTCATGTATCTGAGTCATATTCATGTATCTCCATTCATATTCATGTATCTGAGTCATATTCATGTATCTTAGTCATATTCATGTATCTCCATTCATATTCATGTATCTGAGTCATATTCATGTATCTTAGTCATATTCATGTATCTCCATTCATATTCATGTATCTGAGTCATATTCATGTATCTCCATTCATATTCATGTATCTCCATTCATATTCATGTATCTGAGTCATATTCATGTATCTTAGTCATATTCATGTATCTCCATTCATATTCATGTATCTGAGTCATATTCATGTATCTCCATTCATATTCATGTATCTGAGTCATATTCATGTATCTCCATTCATATTCATGTATCTGAGTCATATTCATGTATCTCCATTCATATTCATGTATCTGAGTCATATTCATGTATCTGAGTCATATTCATGTATCTCCATTCATATTCATGTATCTGAGTCATATTCATGTATCTGAGTCATATTCATGTATCTGAGTCATATTCATGTATCTGAGTCATATTCATGTATCTCCATTCATATTCATGTATCTGAGTCATATTCATGTATCTCCATTCATATTCATGTATCTGAGTCATATTCATGTATCTCCATTCATATTCATGTATCTGAGTCATATTCATGTATCTGAGTCATATTCATGTATCTTAGTCATATTCATGTATCTCCATTCATATTTATGTATCTTAGTCATATTCATGTATCTGAGTCATATTCATGTATATCCATTCATATTCATGTATCTGAGTCATATTCATGTATCTGAGTCATATTCATGTATCTCCATTCATATTTATGTATCTTAGTCATATTCATGTATCTAAGTCATATTCATGTATCTGAGTCATATCCATGTATCTGAGTCATATTCATGTATCTCCATTCATATTTATGTATCTTAGTCATATTCATGTATCTAAGTCATATTCATGTATCTGAGTCATATCCATGTATCTGAGTCATATTCATGTATCTGAGTCATATTCATGTATCTTAGTCATATTCATGTATCTCCATTCATATCCATGTATCTGAGTCATATCCATGTATCTGAGTCATATTCATGTATCTGAGTCATATTCATGTATCTCCATTCATATTCATGTATCTGAGTCATATCCATGTATCTGAGTCATATTCATGTATCTCCATTCATATTTATGTATCTTAGTCATATTCATGTATCTAAGTCATATTCATGTATCTGAGTCATATTCATGTATATCCATTCATATTCATGTATCTGAGTCATATTCATGTATCTGAGTCATATTCATGTATCTCCATTCATATTTATGTATCTTAGTCATATTCATGTATCTGAGTCATATCCATGTATCTGAGTCATATTCATGTATCTGAGTCATATTCATGTATCTAAGTCATATTCATGTATCTGAGTCATATTCATGTATATCCATTCATATTCATGTATCTGAGTCATATTCATGTATCTGAGTCATATTCATGTATCTCCATTCATATTTATGTATCTTAGTCATATTCATGTATCTGAGTCATATCCATGTATCTCCATTCATATTCATGTATCTGAGTCATATTCATGTATCTGAGTCATATTCATGTATCTGAGTCATATTCATGTATCTCCATTCATATTTATGTATCTTAGTCATATTCATGTATCTGAGTCATATTCATGTATCTCCATTCATATTTATGTATCTTAGTCATATTATGTATCTAAGTCATATTCATGTATCTGAGTCATATCCATGTATCTGAGTCATATTCATGTATCTGAGTCATATTCATGTATCTAAGTCATATTCATGTATCTCCATTCATATCCATGTATCTGAGTCATATCCATGTATCTGAGTCATATTCATGTATCTGAGTCATATTCATGTATCTCCATTCATATTCATGTATCTGAGTCATATCCATGTATCTGAGTCATATTCATGTATCTCCATTCATATTTATGTATTTTAGTCATATTCATGTATCTAAGTCATATTCATGTATCTGAGTCATATTCATGTATATCCATTCATATTCATGTATCTGAGTCATATTCATGTATCTGAGTCATATTCATGTATCTCCATTCATATTCATGTATCTGAGTCATATCCATGTATCTGAGTCATATTCATGTATCTCCATTCATATTTATGTATCTTAGTCATATTCATGTACCTAAGTCATATTCATGTATCTGAGTCATATTCATGTATATCCATTCATATTCATGTATCTGAGTCATATTCATGTATCTGAGTCATATTCATGTATCTGAGTCATATTCATGTATCTCCATTCATATTTATGTATCTTAGTCATATTCATGTATCTGAGTCATATCCATGTATCTGAGTCATATTCATGTATCTGAGTCATATCCATGTATCTGAGTCATATTCATGTATCTCCATTCATATTTATGTATCTTAGTCATATTCATGTATCTGAGTCATATCCATGTATCTCCATTCATATTCATGTATCTGAGTCATATTCATGTATCTGAGTCATATCCATGTATCTGAGTCATATTCATGTATATCCATTCATATTCATGTATCTGAGTCATATTCATGTATCTGAGTCATATTCATGTATCTCCATTCATATTTATGTATCTTAGTCATATTCATGTATCTGAGTCATATCCATGTATCTGAGTCATATTCATGTATCTGAGTCATATTCATGTATCTTAGTCATATTCATGTATCTCCATTCATATCCATGTATCTGAGTCATATCCATGTATCTGAGTCATATTCATGTATCTCCATTCATATTCATGTATCTGAGTCATATCCATGTATCTGAGTCATATTCATGTATCTCCATTCATATTTATGTATCTTAGTCATATTCATGTATCTGAGTCATATTCATGTATCTCCATTCATATTTATGTATCTTAGTCATATTCATGTACCTAAGTCATATTCATGTATCTGAGTCATATTCATGTATATCCATTCATATTCATGTATCTGAGTCATATTCATGTATCTGAGTCATATTCATGTATCTGAGTCATATTCATGTATCTCCATTCATATTTATGTATCTTAGTCATATTCATGTATCTGAGTCATATCCATGTATCTGAGTCATATTCATGTATCTGAGTCATATCCATGTATCTGAGTCATATTCATGTATCTCCATTCATATTTATGTATCTTAGTCATATTCATGTATCTGAGTCATATCCATGTATCTCCATTCATATTCATGTATCTGAGTCATATTCATGTATCTGAGTCATATCCATGTATCTGAGTCATATTCATGTATATCCATTCATATTCATGTATCTGAGTCATATTCATGTATCTGAGTCATATTCATGTATCTCCATTCATATTTATGTATCTTAGTCATATTCATGTATCTGAGTCATATCCATGTATCTGAGTCATATTCATGTATCTGAGTCATATTCATGTATCTTAGTCATATTCATGTATCTCCATTCATATCCATGTATCTGAGTCATATCCATGTATCTGAGTCATATTCATGTATCTCCATTCATATTCATGTATCTGAGTCATATCCATGTATCTGAGTCATATTCATGTATCTCCATTCATATTTATGTATCTTAGTCATATTCATGTATCTAAGTCATATTCATGTATCTGAGTCATATTCATGTATATCCATTCATATTCATGTATCTGAGTCATATTCATGTATATCCATTCATATTTATGTATCTTAGTCATATTCATGTATCTGAGTCATATTCATGTATCTGAGTCATATTCATGTATCTAAGTCATATTCATGTATCTGAGTCATATTCATGTATATCCATTCATATTCATGTATCTGAGTCATATTCATGTATCTGAGTCATATTCATGTATCTCCATTCATATTTATGTATCTTAGTCATATTCATGTATCTGAGTCATATCCATGTATCTCCATTCATATTCATGTATCTGAGTCATATTCATGTATCTGAGTCATATTCATGTATCTCCATTCATATTTATGTATCTTAGTCATATTCATGTATCTGAGTCATATCCATGTATCTGAGTCACATTCATGTTCAGTATGATGTAATGACAAAGGCTCATCACACCAAATATTCCCCTTCTCACTTTAGTGCTGTTATGGTCTTTATCCAAGATTTATTTTATGTAGAAAACTTTTCATTCATTATTTTTAAAAGCATCTTTACTACATTTCTTAACACATTAAAGAATTTTGCACACTACTGTACATGTTGGGGAAGGTGAAATCACAGTGGCCACAGTACAGATACACCACATACACTCACTGAGCACTTTATTAGGAACACCTGTACACCTACACCTCAATTGACAGTTATCTAATCAGCCAATCACGTGGCAGCAGCTTCGGGGTAACCTTTACACCAACGTGATTGTTGGTGTTCTGGGATTTCAAAACTTGTTTGCGTCAGTGGAAAGACAAGTGATGCCAACCCAAGCGAGTTTACGATTTTTTTTAGTCAGCGAAAGCTGTTTTGAAAGAGTCAGCCCACGATACCAAAGTCTGTTCTATTTTTTAGCCCACGTTTGGTGGCACGACTTCCTGTGAGGACCCTTGACATGGAATGCTTGTCTTGGTTCACTTCTTTGTAAGCAGCCATACAGTTCACATACGCATCGTATTGGTAATGTTGGTAATGTCATTCGGTGGCTGGAACAGATTATCTGTATTTACCTTATTTCTTACCGGAAAATTTGTTTAACAATATTAATTTCTGCCCTAAGAACTCGCCTTCAGAATGAATTCAATTCGTATGTCACGGTTCCACGGTATACAGCATATAGCAGGTGGACAAAAGTTGAAGGCCAATTTTTAAACTTTAAAAATCTCCTGTTGTTTTCATACTTTGGGCTTTTGTCACGTCTCCATTCCACAGCACACGTCGCCATCGACCAGCCAGTCTGTCTGTCTCTGTCTCTCTGTGATTAGTGGCATCAGCCCTGGTTTTATCTCTTCTGATCTCTATGCTTGAGCTAGACTGAACTGCGCTAGCTATTTATAATTTGCTTCGGCCGTACGGCGTCCCGTAAATGCCACTATTAATAATTAGCTACCGGCAAATTACCATAAAAAAAAGACCCAGTGAGGAAGAGATGGTAATCACTGTGAGAGCTGGTGAAATGCTTGATAAGTAAGAGGAATAGACACAATAAACAAGTGATTAGGTGTGGGGAATGGCATGAATGGTGTTTGTGTGTGTGTTTGTGTGTGTGGGAGGGGAGGTTATGGGGCTCACGTTTCTACTACACACAGTATTTACTTTATTGAATGAAAGGCAAGTTCACCTTTCTAGCCATCTGTTGCATTTGCCCCCACACACACTCTTCGCTCTGTCCACCCAAAGGAGCCTCACGTCATCACGTCACGCACGCTTCTTTCAGGCAGTCAACGAAGCCTCTGTCCTGCTCTATAAAGGTATGCTGTGTTGCCATACCATGACCACCATACCATAAACACATTATCATATCTGAGAGCTGACACGCTAATCAATGGAAGGGCAAGAGGGGATTTCAGACCAGACCGAGCATGTGTAGGAAAAAAAGAATGTTCATATGTGCGCTACGCTTGATTGACAGGCCGGCTCGTACAGCCAGGTTTGCTAACAGTGGAGGCATGAGCTTGACAGCAGCCTGGAAAGTAAATAGCCTTTCCTCCTCTCTTCATCCATCCATCTCTCTCTCTTTCTCACTCTGTCTCTCACTGTGCTAGGTCATGTCTACAAGCCAGAATATTAAACATTTTTCGAGAGTAAAGTGAACAGGCACAGGCTATCCAGTGAGGCCTGGGTGAAAACATCCAGCATCACTTTGACAAGTCAGACAGTACATAAACTCGCTCAGGTATTTATTTATGTAAGAAGTAAAAAAAGAAGTCCAGACAGATTGCTCATGTGTGCAGCTATTTTCTGGTTACAGTCACACATGAAATCGATTAGAAGCATATTAGTGCTGAAGGTTTAAATGCAGGTCAGATGTATCTGGCCTGGGAAAAGCCTTCACGTGGTACAACCCAGACATTTTCTACTATTTATAAGTTTATACAGAATTTTTTTAATTTTCTTCCCAGCAAAAGTAACTACATTCAGCATCACGGGTAAAGCTAATTACAAACTAAATTGATTTGGCTTAGGTGTGTAAACGACTTGATCATGCACATTACCTCAGAAATGAGACATCGGAGCTTAGGATAATGTCATTTTTAATTGCCTGAACATTCGGGCTGCAAAGTGATGTAGAAAACATGTCAGTCTTGTTTTAGCATCAAGCTAAGTAGCAGCTAGCAGCTAGTGATTTCTCAAAACAGCTTATATGTTTCGTCAAAGTTACAGATTACAAAGCGAATATGTTTGTATGCTAATCGATTTAAAGAACATACTTACAGTATATACAGTGGAACTGTCTGTGAGCAGTCCTGTTGATTTGATGTCACTCAAGGAACATGGAGGAACTTGGATTTGAAGAGATCATCCCGGGTTCCTGAGCAGGAATTCCACGTAAATCTTTTATTTTTGATGTTTTTCCTGTTAGGAGTTTTGAGAATTACAGGTTAGGAATGCAGCATCGCTGTGTGAGGAAATTATTTTGCTAGCAAGGTGGCAGCCATCTTTAAGTACACTGACTGTTTGTTAAACACTTTCATATAATTTGGGGGAAATATCTCTATTTTTAGATGGTGTTATATACAGAAAAATGATATTTTTGGGTGTTCTTAACATGCCGTTTTTGTAAAACATGCTTTTTGAGAGAAAAACCTGAAGTATTGTAAGTGCTAGCTAATGAGGAACATTTAGTTTATTTAGCTAGTCAGCTAGCCAGGTTTTATTTGTTTGGGTTATCTGTTTTTACTGTTGTGATTCTTAAACTAGCTGCTCTGTGGTGCTTTGCTAGATGCTAGCAGTTTAGCCTAGTAAATAATCACAATCCTGTGTCCATCCTCCATAACAGAAGTAAATGCTTAAATATACTGTGGGTGATAAACTGAAAATAATATTTTATTAAAATCAAGGTTTTGTCACCAGCTACGGATTAATGGTTTTCTCAGCTGGCCACACATATGTTTTACTGCTTAGAATAAATAACGCTGTTAGCATGCGGCACAGTCTGGGACAGCATGACAGTTGTTACTTGATTTTAACAAGCCTACAGGATATTCAAGGATTTCAGGATACAGGATTTAATCCTCAGAATGACAAGGAAAGGTGATCATTCACAGCATATACAGCTCTGGAACAACAAAAAAAAGAGACTACTGACCAATCTCCAGATTTGAACCCTATTGAAAACCTCTGGAATGTCATCAAGAGGAAGACGGATGGTCACAAACCATCAAGCAAGTTTGCTTTTTTGCAAAAAAGAGTGGTATAAAGTTGCCCAACAGCAATGTGTGAAACTTCTTAAAGATTTTCTGACAATTTCTTGCTGTATGATGTATATAAAAATAAAATGGATTTTACTTTTCAATAATCCATCACATATGTGCTGCTCATTTTACTGCTCATTGCCCCCTTCGTCTTTTGTCCGACGCCGCTGCAGAAAAGCCGCTTCCCACAGGTTCTCCAGCCCATTAATGTCAACACAAACAGGATGCTTAGCGTTGACTGACACTTTACGGCTTCTTTAATGGCTCTTTTTGTGTAGAGTTGCGCTATTTCTCACACAATACCATTGATTCTTTACAGATGTCAGTTTTTACTGTGTCCTTTGTCCAAAAGTAGAGATTTAACAACAACAACAATGACGACATTCTTTAGTGTCTAAAAATGGTTTCTTTGATTGCAGCACCGAAGAGGTGTTATGGGTTTGGTTGTTATTGTAAAAATGAGAGAAATTACGTTTCTATAGATGATTCTTCTTGCATACATGACCAAGGATACAGTTCTCTAGTTTAACTAGCAAGTAATAAATCAGTTCAGCTGTTCAGTTTTAGTCCACATTTCGAATCATCCACATAATTGATTTTATTTTATTTATTCATCTGGAAAGGCATCATGGTGGATCCAAATCCTATAATAGTAATCTATGTCCCTGGGTGGCACAATAGACATATTCAATCATATTTTAATTAGCCAATAAATCCCCTAAATAAATAAACCAACTCTTAAGTAGATGTAATGATATAAGTAAATATAATTATAATTATAATTTTTAAAGCTTGTTTCCCCCCTAAATGTTATTTGGTACAACCAGCACATTCTAGAGGCTCCAAAATAACATAATGAAAGACATGATGAGTTTATACCTCAAATAAAGTCCATATTTGAACAAAGATACAGGAAAAGCAGCATTTATCCATTTATAATGAATTTTTCTTTTTACATTTGGAACATCATTTTGAAAACCCATTTTAGAAATGTCATTTACGACTGATGTTCCATCTCACGCGTGCGATCGAAGATAATTCACTTCCAAAATATATTACGGCATTATGCGCAAGAATAATGGCGTTCATTCATCAGCACCTACAATAAAAAAAAGACTGTTTATTAGCTTTTATTAATGGTTTAATGTAGGATGATGTCAGTTTGTAGAAAACAACAATAATAAAATTATTATTATTATTATTATTATTATTATTATTATATGAAAAAGAAATGTAAGAATGGATAATTCATTTAAAGAAAATAATTATTTAAATAATAATTTAAAGTCAGTTGGCTGTGGTTTTTCTATTTCGTTCTTTTTCTCTTTTAATGTTTTATTTTTTCTAAACCTTTTTCTCATTTTCTTGAACCTCTTCTTACTCTCTGTTTTCCCCTCTTTTTTTCTTTCTGTTTTTTCTCTCTTTTATTTTACCTACTTTCTCTCTATCTTTCTTTTTTCTGTCACTTTCACTTTTTCTCTCTTTTTCCTCTCAATCTTCTGTCTCTCTCTCTCTCTCGTTTTCTCACTTCGCTCCATTAACAGCTTAGAGATTTGAATACGTCTCACTTGCACATCGCTTGGGATAAAACTGTCTGTCAAGAAGACACGTGACTGTAAACAAACACCTCTGGATCTCATTCTCAGAGATTTGGGACGCCGTGGGTGTGATTTCCAGCAACAAAGAACGTCCTGTCTTCACGAGCGAAATTGCACAAATCAAAAAGTTCCTCATGAGGTTGACGTGCCTTACGTTTCCAAATGTTTGTGCATTTTTTCCCCCCCAAATGTCCCATTCTACCCGGTAACCTGCTTCCCTGCTTCTCCCTGAGCAGCTCTGCAGTGACCACAAGCTTAATCACAAAGCCAGCTGTGCTCCGATTCTCTCCTCCAACACTATCCGACTTCTGCGAGGTCAAAACATAACCAAAAAAAAAAATTAAAACATCAAAACCATCATATTTCTCAGGCACATCATTTATCACTGTCAAAGAAAACGGACACGAAGCAGGAACCTGGTCCAGCAGGAAACGTTATAAAACCATGGCAACATAAACTCATACACATTCACCATCACCTAATGATCACATTATCATGAACATATCTAGAATAAACTTCGGGGAGCATAAATTTATATCATGTAAAAGCACAGTACCTCAGGGTAACTCTGTCAGAAACCAAGCCTGTGGAACTTCATTACAGTTGGGGTTGGATCTGTGCTGCATAAAAATAAAGTCAAAACATCAGTCAACAAATATTTGCTAATGTTAACGGTGAACTGACCCGCTGTGGCGAAGAAGTCTACGCTTTATATCATGACATTTTCCATTTCCACTCCTCACTGCAGCTGACTGCTTTATAATCTGCGCTAAGGGTTCAGCTGACCCCTGAATAGACGTTACGCTGCGGCGCTTCTGACGTCGCCTTATTATTGTTCTTCCCTTGACTCTGAGTTTCAGGTCACTGAGCTCATGCGAGCAAGTTTAGCCATTAAGGTGATCAATGTCTTCATTACTATATTACCCCTCATCCATTTTCCTCCTCACCTTCAACCTTTCTGTCACCCTGACACTCTTTCTCAGCCCGCTTTTCATCATTATCTCCGTCTCACTGCTTTTCCGCTTCATGGATCACGTGAGCGTAAAGATAGCTCAGTTTAACATTTCTGACCATTTGGTTGAGATCACATACAAGAGCGTGAAGGTTATGATTATTTAAGTAATAAAGGAATAAAACATGCTGTGATGGGAAAATGTCAACCACCGGATGGTGGGATGCAGCCCACACAAAGTGGAGGTACTGTTTCCAGGCTAACGTTGAGTCTCAAAATGTTTTAATCTACTTTGAAACACAGCAAGTCTCTGAACTGTTTATCCTACACAGGCTCAATGGGAACCTGGTGTCTGTTCCAAGGGATTCAAGGGAACAAGGAAGGGGACATCGTGGAGAGGGTTCCTAAACCCTTCACATGGCACACACGCACACACTACAGACAGTTTAGAGATACCAATCAGCCTGCAATGCATATTTTCGGACATCGGAAACCCGAGCACCCAGAGAAAACCCTGGAAGCACACAGAGAACATGAAACTCCATGCACACATGAGGGAGGTAGGGTTCTCAAACCTCGAACCCTCAGGGGTGTGAGGTAAAGGACTTCAATATGTAAGTTATCAAAACCTCCAAATCTCTTGAGACCATTTCTGCAATTTAACATACAGTATATCATGATGCTTTTTTAAATTTCTACTGTTGTATTTTTTAATTGGTATATTTATTGAACAGTATATCTTTACAAACCTTCTAAACAAAATTGTAAAAAATAAGTAAAAAATATTTTTGTGCCAGCCTCCAATGCCTTGCTGTGTGAAAATTATCCCGTTTTTTTAATAAAAATTTTTCTTTTACCTCAAAAAAATCAGCCCAAGTTTTTTGTCAAGAATATTACTATGCTTTGTGCACAGAAAAATTAATAATTAATTATTGTTCGAATTTTAATCAATTAATAATTTTGTCTAATAATCACTATTAAATGTACATTTTAGACCTGAATTTTAATTTATTATATAAAAATATTTTGCTTTATTTTTATTACATGATTCATGGTCAGTCTTGGGGTGGAAAAAATCTGCAAAATGACGTGCTTTGTACCCATTTATAATTACGTTTTAATGTTGTGGAATGTCCTTGAGACAAGTCTCTTCTGTCCATAGCTCTTTTTTCCCCTCTGCTGAATTTAATAAGATTAAAAAAATGCAGCCTGTCTTGTTTCCATAAAACCGCAAAGCTGTCTGTCCTGAAGACTTTCACGTGCCTTGTGACCGATACTGGAGACTCCTTCCAAAAAAAAAAAAACCCTAACTAACAAACAAAAAACAAAAACAATTCTGAATCTTCCTCATACTCACACTGAATCTTTCTAATCTGTTTATATGGAAAATGTGTTGCTCAAGTCTCTGTGTAAGTTACTAAATAAAGACAAACACGTTAGACTGAGCGCGCTGGCATAAACGTTGCAGTCAGAGGAGTTTTAGTCAGAGGGAAAATAAATCCACCAATCAGAACAGAGAATTCAGCAACACTTTACAGTAAGGACGTTATGTAACCATTCAATTAACCCCAAGGAAATCAGATGTTCTGCAATCTCAAGTTTTCCCTATAATTAGATGCCACCCACACTCTTGTTCCTTCCTGCTCCTTCCCCCGGCTCGAGAAATGCTCAGAAAACCTATGACTAAGTGTTCTGACCCTTAAGCCTCTAAAATAGACTTGTAAACATTGATTAACTGATTACTCATCCATCGAGTTAATACAGCAAGCACATTAACACTGAATCACACAGTAATATTACATTAAATAAACTCCTTTGTTAAGAAGTACAGACTGTTTGTAGACATCATAAGAACTTATCTTTATTTTCTTTCATCCCCACAATAATATTGTAGAGGAACTCTTTTCCTCTGCTCCGCTGACACATTTGGTTGTTTAGAGGAAACACAGGAGGGGCATCACCTCCCTGGAGAGTGTTATCCCACCCACGCTGAAGCCAGAGGCTTGTCACGCACCTGAACAGCGAGAGCTAATTTTAACTCCTGAAGCACATGACCTGCTTCCTTCACTCAAAGCTCAACCTGAACCAAGCAAGAAGGAACATGACAGTGTCCACTGCCAACACCGCTGTAATCAGATCCCGCTCTGACTCTTGGCTATGCCACTAATCTTTCTACTCAACCTGGTATTCGTTCGGTTTGAAATCACACCTAAACCCCCACCAGCCAAAACAACCTCAAACCCCCCCCCCCACCTCCAACACACAGACCCTCCCCCACAGCCTACCCCTACAATCACCACCAACCGACTTTCCAAAATATCACATATTAAAAACTTTATTTTACTTTTCCTTCTCCTCCTCCTTCATGTTTCCAGCTATTTTGATCTTGTTGACCTATAGCTTGACCCCTGCCCCATTTAAAAAACAAAACAAAAAAAACCCCAAAACAATCCAGAACAACTTCAGGCTTCATAGCAACAAAGTTAGCAGACGTTTATTTAATCTTCCTCGTGCGCTAGCATGAATATTGCAGGATATTTATTTTGCAGCTAAGTAAAGATATTAATAGTAACACACACAAAAAAAAAAACAGGAAATAGTAGCATTTTATTCACATTTGATCAATCAGAAATGCAGAAAAGTGGCACATAAATCCTTCAGCGAAACCATAAACATTGGCACCTTTATAAAACTGAATATTCCCTTTGCATCTATAACAGCGTTCAACCTTTTCCGTGTGTCTCCCCACATTCTTCAAGACACATTTTCCTTTCCTTTTTGTTCTTTTTTTTTTTTAAACTGCCAGATATCATATTCCACCGTCTTCAGATCTCATGTTACGGCTTGTCTTAGTTTGTCTTAGTTGTCCTAGTTTCACCATCTCACATCTCAGATGTAAATAAACCGTAATATACAGTTACTTCTTCTTGATAAAAAACAAAAAATAAATCCCTCAACCGCTATGTTTTCCATCGTATAAACCAGAACACGGACTGTTGATACTTCTGTATCAGACCCATTCCAGATCAGTTTAGCTGTTGGAAAGATCTTATTCGTGTATTTATTTATTTGATCACAAAGTGCGACTTTTCACATTGTTTCTAAAGGTTTGGTTGGAATTTGACGTCCTTCTTTAAAAATACAGCTTGCACTCGAGTATTTATTTCATTTCCTACTTCGTCCCTACAGACGGATTTTTCCATATTCCAGATTCAATAAACAGATTTTATATGGAGATCTGAGAGTCCAGGCTCGGGAGAAAAATGCTGCAAAGAATTCTGACACTGAGCGAAAGGTCTCACGATAAAAAAAAGTTTCATGATGATGATAATAATAATCTGCAGCTATAAATGTACAAGTCCAGAAACAGCAGGTCTTAACCCAAGTCATAATCAGTTTGTATTCAATTTTGTTGCAGAGAGCATGCCGTGAAAAGACCAGATACACATCCTGACACACACACGGAAGGCAGCTGTATCTCCAGACATCTCTCGTGGGTTTTGGCTCCAGGAGGAAACTTGTTATCTATGACTAACGCTGCATGAGATACTTGACCGTTGAAATTTGTTGTGTGTGTGACTTATGCTCTTTCTCTTTCACACACACACACACACACACACACACACACACAACACATACACACAGTGACACCCTGCTGTAGGAAAACACATGCCGCAGAGGCCTGGTGTGCACAGATGTACACAACTTCAAAAAGCATTTGCGCTTGCATCATATCTGTTTGTCTGTCTTTGTTTGACACACACACACACACACACACACACACACATACACACACACTTCCCATTTGCAGCCCTGAATAGCAGCATTTAAATCCTCCACTTTGGGGAAAAAAAAGTCCCTTAATTCTCCAGATAAGACTCAGGTGTGCAGCGGAGCCTTAACGCCACTCCACGCCTGCTTAACATTCAGAGAGGAACCATCTGCAACCGTTTAAGCATTTAGCAGTGCCATTCTGATAATATTTGTTAATAATGTTACATTCTCACTTGGCACGCTCCCCCTTCCTCATGGGACAAGCTCTTAATGTGTAGAGGGTACAGACAAAACCGAAAGGCTTTTCAGTACAACACCGTCTGCTCTAAAAAAAATAAAAAATAAAAAACCCCAGCATGTGGTTCCACTCCCCAGGAAATGAGTGTGATTTCCTCACAACCTGATGGCTACAGTGCTCCGAATCTGCCCTGGGTGTCTTAAAAGCAGTGATCTCATGCTTTTCTTTGAGTCCAACCCTATCAATTTTTCCACAAGTTTAATTGACCGATCTGCTCTTCCTCGCTTTCGACTCCGGAGCGCCTGTGGAGCTTCTGTGGAGCTTTTATGAAATGGGGCTTGTGTGTTGATTTGTAAAGCTGAAATAAACATATGGAAACTTTGTGCAGCCGGGCTTCCCATGACAAAACATGCTAGCATGTAGAATGCAAATACGAGCCGTGTGGCATCAAAGCCCGGTCGCCAAATAAAAATCGGAAGGGGAATAAAATCAAAACAACAGAAGGCTTTTTGAAATCCCTTGGAGGTTGCGGCCTTCCCAGTGGCTTGCGGTCTTCTCATGCCCTGCTTCAAGGGATATGGAGCAACAGTGCCAGGATTAGACTCTTCTTGCCCTGCTTAACATCCATCTCTCTCTCTCTGTCTCTTTCTGTCTATCTTGATCTCTCTCTCTCTGTCTCTCTCTCGCTCTCAGGGAAAACAACAAGAGCCTATCGATCCCTGGAGCATTTTGGGATATATACAAGTTCTGTGTGTAATAGGTGACCCTGTGTGTAACGGATATAATTCGGTAACTATAATGAAAGGAAGGAATGGGTTTAATGTAGAACATCTACAAGCGACGGAACCTCTATCCATCCATCCATCCATCTATCCATCCATCCATCCTCTATATCTTACACAGGGTTAAGGGGAATATAGAGATTGTTATAGCTGATATAATATAAGAGATACGCTTCATATCAAAGAGTGTTTGAATGAATTCTCAAATCTGATTGGTCAGAATGTGTCTTGTTTTTGTTTAACAGCAATGCTCAGACATTAGCTCCAATTGCAGCATTCAACTACAGGATAATATTTATGCACTCCTACGTTAATGAATACATCATAGTAACAACTCATACACAGGGGCATATACTACATACTCAGGGGCAGATACTACATACTACGTACTCAGGGGTAGATACTACATACTCAGGAGCAGATACTACATAATCAAGGGCAGATACTACATAATACATAATCAGGGGCAGATATTACATATGCAGTGGCAGATACTACATAATTAAGAACATATATTACATACTCAGGGGCAGATACTACATACTACACTCAGAAGCAAATACTACATACTATATACTCGGGGCAGATACTACATAATACATGCTCAGGGGTAGATACTACGTACTCAGGAGCAGATACTACATACATAAGGACAGATATTATATACTCAGTGGCAGATATATCATATGCAGTGGCAGACACTACATACTCAGGAGCAGATATTAAATACTACACTCAGGGGCAGATACTACATACTCAGTGGCAGATAATACACACTACATACTCAGGGTCAGATATTACATACTCAGGGGCAGATACTACTTACTACATATATAGAGTAGTGGCAGATATTACATACACAGGGACAGATACCACATACTCAGGGGCAGATATTGCATTCTCAGGGGCAGATACTACATACTACATATATAGTGGCAGATACTATATACACAGGGAAAGATACCACATACTCAGGGGCAGATATTGCATACTCAGTGGCAGATACTACACACTACATACTCAGGGTCAGATATTACATACTCAGGGGCAGATACTACATACTACATATATAGTGGCAGATACTACATACACAGGGACAGATACCACATACTCAGGGGAAGATATTACATACTCAGGGTCAGATATTACATACTCAGGGGCAGATATTGCATACTCAGTGGCAGATATTACATACTCAGGGGCAGATATTGCATACTCAGTGGCAGATACTACACACTACATACTCAGGGGCAGATACTACATACTACATATATAGTGGCAGATACTATATACACAGGGAAAGATACCACATACTCAGGGGCAGATATTGCATACTCAGGGGCAGATACTACACACTACATACTCAGGGTCAGATATTACATACTCAGGGGCAGATACTACATACTACATATATAGTGGCAGATACTACACACTACATACTCAGGGGCAGATACTACATACTACATATATAGTGGCAGATACTACATACACAGGGACAGATACCACATACTCAGGGGCAGATATTGCATACTCAGTGGCAGATACTACACACTACATATTCAGGGGCAGATACTACATACTACATATATAGTGGCAGATACTACATACACAGGGACAGATACCACATACTCAGGGGCAGATATTACATACTCAGGGTCAGATATTACATACTCAGGGGCAGATATTGCATACTCAGTGGCAGATACTACACACTACATACTCAGGGGCAGATACTACATACTACATATATAGTGGCAGATACTACATACACAGGGACAGATACCACATACTCAGGGGCAGATATTACATACTCAGGGGCAGATATTACATACTCAGGGGCAGATACTACATACTCAGGGGCAGATACTCCAAATAATAAAAGACTAATAATAAAATGGATTTTTAACACATGTGGTGCTGTTTAACAAAGTAAAACCAGTGACATGGTGATCTTTTTTTTTTTTTTTGGTGAGGCATGGGGTGGAGCTAGCTGATTGGTTAAGACACTGTACTTCCTCTTGGAGAGTTGCGAGCTCAAATCCTAGGACCACCAAGCTGCCACTGCTGGGCTCGAGTAAAGCTTTTCATGCTTAACTGAGATAAATGTAAGTGGCTCTGGATGAGGGCATCCACCACATGCTGTACAAGTATTTAAAATTTATGGCTTCGGTTGTCAGTCTTTTGTAAAATTCTATCCAAAGTCTTCAGAACAGGGGATTTTACGCTTCTCTGTAAACTGACAAGCTGCATTTTTTGTGAAAGAGTGAGAGAAAAGGAAAGAGGCTGATGAGGAAATGCCTGTTCATCGATCGTTCTATAGTGTAAGTGATAACAAAAAACGTTCAATCTGATCCACAACAATGAAGCATTCAAATGCACAACATGCTGTTTATTAATAAACGAAACATCGTGATCATTGGCAAATCTGTGTAAGCAGAATAACACACTCCAGTCTGTGCGATTGTACAGAAATAAAGTGTTTATTCCGCTTCACGTTTAACTTAATCACACAACTCCAGAGTGCGTTAGCTTAGTGTAACTGCCCGAACTACTGGTCATGTGTTATTCGTTACTTGCGATGTGCTTCTACTGGAAAGTCAGTAATTCAATAATGCATAATAAACCATAATACATTTCTTTGTACATGTAATAAAAACAAGGGTATTTTTTTACAAAGCTAACTGACTTGAAATCTTATGAGAAAACATATTTAACTAATTTCACTGAGTGTCTTATCGGTCCGTTTAAATCCAGTTACAGTTATTTCACTGACGGATACAGAAACAATAACAGCGCACTCTGCTATTTCTTTCTCTTGGCAACTGCATTGCTTCACAAAGTGATGAAATAGGGAGCGTCCACCGATCTCACAGTAAATCACAGGGATTTGGGCTCAAGTTGAGTCTTTGGTGGACGTGTTGTTGTCAGTGCAATGGTAGATAGATAGGTCGTTGCTTCAGAAAGTCCCGACACAGTGAGAGACCACGTGCTGACGGTTCGATGCCAAGCTGCAGAGGTCACTTTTCCTTCATGGCATGATTGAAAGATTCCAATCTCGGCCCGAAGAAGAGATAAACACACGTTATGTAAGTTCTAACACAAACTGTGCAGCTATAAATGTGCTTCTTTTAAATTCTTCCCCAAGTCCAGTAACACAAATTATAATCAGTCATAATCAGCTCGTCTGCTGATATGCATATCAGCTTCCATGCAAGGTTTTTTTTTTTTATTTAGAGGTTTTTTGGATGACATTTGAGATAAAACACGGAAGCCACAGGCACGTGAGTCATACGTTTTCACGTTCTGACTTTTCACATGGGTTTTACTTTTCACAGCATTGTTTTTAAGACTTCATTTCTTTTATAATTTTATCATTTAATTAATAGTTTATTTAATTTTTTATAAATATACGACATATTTTTAGACATAATTTATTTTTTACATGTGATTTTGTTTCCTGTTTCATATGCTCACATTAGTTTTAGACATAGTTCGTTTGTTTTTACATCTTTCAACATGATTCATTTATTTTTGTGAGATTTTTTACCCCACACACAATTTATTTACATGTGATTAATTTACTTACAGATAATATTTTTATTATTTTTATTTTTTCATCATTTATTTAGATATAATTACATGATTTTTTCTTATTTAAATATTGAGACATAAATTATTTTTTCACTATTTATGCTTATTTTACTGGCTTACAATGTATTTATTTACATGCAATTTCTACATGTATTTTTTCCCCCCACATTTGATTTATTTTCACATGGTAGTTTTCAGCCTAATTTATTTTTAAAACATATATGTATATATATATATATTATAGAAATGTAAAAAATAAAATTTATTTATTTTTATTTTATTTATATTAATCTATATATATATATATATATATATATATATATCTTTTGTTATTTGTCACTCCTTATTCATCCCATTATTTGCATGAGGTTTGACGTGTTCAGTACGGTGTTATAAATGACTTCACTTCTTATCACATATTACTCACAGGATCACATGTAAAAAAGATCAGATCTGATCCCTGCAGTGAATGTCATTTTCTCCCCTAATCTTTATCTTAACAGACTAATTAATTAATGTAGCGATTAGTCATGAAGATAAATTTATCCAGATCATGCCAATCATTCATTTCCTATTCGATTATACGTTCAGAAGACTACAATGACATAACAAACACGTTCTTCCCGAGTCCCAAACAAGTTTTTTTTTTGCTCTAGCAGAGTGGGAGGCAGATCAGTGTTTTGCTCTGAACATTTCCTACTTCCTTAAGCGCTCTTGATTAGCCCCTCATGCTAATGGAGAATTTCCGGTGTTAAGAAAGAGCCCTGCAAACAAACTGAGGCAGGGCAATGCTAAATTACACATAAACAGCCCTGTCACGACAACCCTCAAACGAAAAGCCTGAGATAGAGCCAGAGACAGAAATATGAAAACTTCGTCCAACATTTACACTGGCGTTCTATTCCACCGTGTGGAAATATTGTCTTTAATAATTTCTGCCGTGGCGAACCCTTTGTTAATGTTTAAGAAGGATTAATAGTGTCTCAGTACCTGATATGGGAAGGGTCTGAAACGATGCAACATAAATAAGCCTTTCTACTCTGAGTCCCAGGCCACCCAGACTCTTTTCAGTTCAGATCCACACATTTCACTGTTTTTGTTTTTTTTCTTCTTTTTTTTCTGATAAACACACCTGGGATTGGTGGGAGGTTTTCTGAAGCAGTAAAACTTTTGCGCTTTTGTGAAGACTACTTCCTTATTCTCCGTTTCTGGACGTTAATAACACCAACTAAAGATATACAGCCTGCTATGTTGTTATAATATTATGACTGTTTATAGCTGTTATAACTGTGTTATAAGTGATAACAGGAACATATTTGAACATTAATTGTGGCGATAAACAGACAGAAAGTATGACGTTCATTTATAAACAACAACAAATATATCAATGGCAAACTGCTGAGGTGTAAAAGAGAAATAAAACACTCTAGGATGTTTTTGGAAAATAGTCAACTTCCTGGTGGAAACAGGAAATTTTGACGTTGTTGCAACCAATAAATTTGCCAGGATTTAATTCCTTACATATAGCACATCACACAGCAATGTCAAATTCTTAGGAGGTTTTTTTTTTTGCTTGTTGTTTTTAGAAGAACTGAGGGCAACAAGCCTTTATAATCACCACACATACATTACAGCACAGAGGAATTCCTTTCTTCAAAGCTCCCAGCTGAGGAAGTTGGGGTCAGAGCGCAGGGGCAGTTATGACACAGCACACCAGGAGCAGGGAGGGTTAAGGGCCTTTCTCAGTGGAGCTTGGTGGTACTGGGGCTTGAACGCCAATCCTCCGATCAACAACCCTGAGCCTTAACCAGTCGAACCAACCTGTCACCTTTTCCTTCTGATTTTCCCTTTTGAACAGGTTTCTTAACAAAACCTTATAAACAAGCTAAGAACTATCAAAGAACCGTAGGTTTTCTAATAGGCCCCCACCTTTTTTAACATTTCCGTTTATTTATTTGTCAGACACTTTTATATAAGGCTTACCAAGGAGGAAAAGCACAACCTGAGCATGCTGATGAGCTGGTAATGAGTTTGCACCTCAGACAGCAAAAGCATTCAATGGTGGTGTGTGAAAATGTCCATAATTTTCATATCTTATCACCAGAATTCACATGTGCTTTCATATTAAAATTCTGTGACTCTACAGACATAGCGAACGCACATGCAAAACATTTTTATTTCTTCTTCCTCCTTTTTTGCACGTAAAGTCAATTTAAGCCATCTTTTTAAATCCTCCACGTCCACCGTCTCCATGAGCCAATCGATCAGGTCAAAGTCTTTATATGGGATTTTAGTCAGTCAGGATATGGCGGCTGTGTGCAGCTTCTCTCTCTTGATACACTTTGGTATTTCTATAACAGCTTATCTCTGATCTCCAAGTTCTATACCTCTCCCCAAGGACAAGGATCAACTTGCATTTTACCATCTAGACCGGCCTCTAATTCACTCCCAATGTCCGAACACATTTTCCCTGCTAATTAACCCGGCATTCCCATGAGGAACCTCCGGAAGGCGTTTGGTAAACATAGAGCTCATGCCGCGAATGCCCTCATAACTCACAGGCCCAGGGCTCGCAGCATCGAGCCAACTTCAAGACTTGTACTCTTTATAAGGTGTGTTTCCTTCCTTTGAAGGACAGAAGCACAGGCTTGTAAACCTCCCTGCTTTAGATGCTTTCTAAAGGCAACACTGGGAAAGTTCCGATATGGAAATGGTTTACATCCAGGGAAGAAATAAAGAGTTTACGAGGCATTCAGACAATGTCGGATGCATGCTGATTTGTCATCAGAGGTCGGCGAGGCGTTTTTCCTTTTCCGAGACGGCGTGAACTCTCCGGAGCGGTGCGTCCCGACTGACCCAGCTGAGGCATCATGTGTTGAGAAAGCTGTCTCAGGAGTGTTAAAGCATAAACATGAGAAGGTCTTTAAGTGTGTGTGCTCAGAGGCAGGCTTGTGTAAGAGCTGCTCTTGTGCTCGTTGTTAGTACATGTAATACACTTGTACGAACTCCCAGAGGTATGACTTCAAATCAGCAGAGGAATCAAAATGCACGTAGACCATCACCCTTTTATTGCACAAATGCGATCATTATCATTTTAGTCCCTTGGTGACCAAGAAATAATTGGAGTAATGTGCAAGAACCCGGACACTTTGTCAAGGAATGATCAACAGCTTAGGACTGGGTGGAGGTGAATTTTATTTCTGCCAAGATATAGCTGAAGGATTTACATGTGTCCAGCTGTTCAGATAAAAGAAAATGAAATAAAGTGTATGCTGGACTTTATGTCTACATAACTGTAAATCACTGAATTTGATACATTCCATATGTTAGTTAACACATTCCTTTGATAAGACTTGATAACAGCAGCAACAAAAAACTCATTCAATTATTGTACAACATACTCTCACTAGCCATTTTAATAGGAAGTTCATGCCACTGCTTGTTCATGCTACTCTCCAAATAGCCAAATGTTTAGTAAACAGACTACAGTCTTTAATCTGTAGTCTGTAATCTCTTGCCTGAGATTCCTCTTCTTGTCTGAAAGGACTGGATCCCCATGTGCTCTTGTGATGTTGGGGCAGTGGTGGATCAAGTGGTTAAAACTTTGGGTTAGTGGCACCAAGCTACTACTTCTAGGCCCTTGACCCTCCTCATAACTGCCCCTGTGCTCTGACCCCAACCTCCAAAGCTGGGATATGCGAAGAACAATTATACTGTAATGCATGTGTGGCAACAATAAAGTCTTAATCTTTATCTTGTCACACATTCATCTCATTGTTTGGCATGCTATACTTTATGAGATGTTTTACTGATCACCGCGGCTGTAAATGATTTCCTGTAGCCATCGTCTCGGGCTATTTTTCCCCCTAACATCTCTCAACAATGATATATAGAAGATTTATATAGAAGACTGCTGTACACTGGATGGATTTTTTTCTTTGGATTATAACCACACAATTATATAATTGCATGTAGGGGTTCCTATTAATGTGGCCAGGGATGTTCATTGATTTTTTACGTCATTCATTATCAGATTATAAGATTGCATATGTATTGCAAGTACGAGCGAAAAACATCACCAGGATCTCAGGACCAATCGTGTAGCAGTCCAAACAATGTGCTCTTAAACTGCTTTGAGGTTTCTTGAGCAGTCTAGTCTTCTTCTTCTTCTCCTCTTTTTTCCAGCTGTGAGGCCAAAGCCAACAAACTCTAGACCTAAGACTTTTTTTTCTCACCCTGGTAGTCCATTTCTTCTTCACTTGTCTCAACATTTTCATTAATTACGCAAGTCTAACTACATAATAGACGTGGCCTAGTTTCCACAAACGATAGTAAAGTGAAAATCCTTTCAGAGAGTAAACTCAGTGATCAGTGTGCAGCTTTATCACAGCCTGAATTAGTGCAAAGCCCAGCATTTTCACACAGACTCAAAGAGTCCACAGAGTCCAAAACTCAGTCATTGCTAATGACAAGGCTTCTAATTAGAATTATCTAATCTGAAATTTTATTTATTAAAATCTGAATTTTCATGACAAAATTTATTACTGACAACAACTTGACTGAAAAGTATTTCAGAGTTTCTTAGTATTTGGTTTGTTTGGCTTCAATGACAGTTTGCCCTCGAGTTTGAGCACGGACTCCTAATCAGCTGAGTGTCGTCTGATCACATGCTTTTGTAGAAGAGATTAGACATGAGGAAAATCTGACACCGTGAGTTGCACATTTGTTTATATTTAAATAGGGACCTAGAAATGGGGCAGGATCTTGAATCTTTATTTACTTTTAGTTTTGTTATATTTCAAAATTGCTTTTATTTCTGTTTTGAATTTTAAAAAAGGTTAGTTTTAGATGTTTATTATTATTATTATTATTATTATTATTAGCCCTTTAAAGAATTAATTAATTGTTATTAATTAACAATTATTTATAATTAATTCATTAATTAATAGTGTAAATAAAACAATAATAATAAAAAAAGGAAAAATCTTCATCATAAAGCAAGCATAAATTCCCAAATAGATTATATACAACTATAAAGTTGTGTATAGCATTAATTATTAATAGTATTAAGACTATGTACAACTATTAAACATGCCGGCTAGTGTCACACAAAATTATGTAAGATCCTGTTGTTTTTAGTTGCTGCTCCGCCCGGATCGTCGACCCTTACATCAAAACACTTTCACACTCGTCATCGATTCATGTTTTTCAACCACGTTGATTCATACGAATATTTAAAGCCGTCCAGCATACAGCTAACAGTTGACTAGTCACTAACTGCTGAGATGAATCAAACATCTCCAAGCACTGCAATCACCCAACTCATCTCTGGATTCCGGCCTCGACCCCATCCAAGGGTTTGTAAAGCCATCCAAGGTTACAGTAGCTGAAGATTTAGCCGTTTTTCACTTCATTCCTCTCCAACCGTCGACCTTCATGCATGATTTATTGCTGAGGATTTTAATATTAAAAATAAAAGAGAAAAATCTGCTTTCTTAAATCAAAACTGGGGCTTATCGGGTTTAACTTCAGGTTTCATCATTCAAACCGACGCCAGCTTTATAAATCATGTAAGCGTTTATAATCATCTGGTGGAATGTTAATGAATTAAAGTGTTCCTTCCACTTTGCTAATCACTTTGATTTATTCCGGTCGGGGTTGTGGTGTGTTCCAGTAACGGCAAAATTCTGACCGTCCCTTTCCTAAGATTATCCAAGGACTAAATGCACACACACACACACACGATTTAGAGTAGCCATTTAGACATGAATTTTGTTGTTTTGAAAACCATGAAACAAAATACTGGTGAGACAAATCTGCTGCTTATATCAAATATTAATGTTTAATATTATGATTTCTTTCTTTTCTTACACACTACACCTCAGCAGCAGCAGAGGTAGGTCTGTACAGAGCTGCGAGAATCTAAAAAAAGGGATTTTCACACTAGGATAACCTTAATTCTCTAGTCAACTACATAACATACTTTAAAAGCCCCAAAAGATGCTATGAAAAAGATATCAATGACGGGTTTTTCCTCATTGGTACCGAAGCGTGAGACAAGCCGTTATGTAAAACGATCTCAGGTTGTGTTTATCTTATCCCGGTGGTTGACGGTGCAAATATGCAAATAACAAGAAGGTTAACCCATTGTGTTAGGAATGTACAGTGTTAAGCGTCAGATTATGAAGAGACAGGATAGATTGTAAACCCTGGGAAAAGTATGAGCAGTGGGAGGCTCCAAAACGAGATAACCTAGGATTCCCAGGGTTTCCCATCACCCAGGGTTAAAACTATTTCACGTGTGAACAGCCCTTTAGTTAAGCTAATCAGAAGGAAGTGTTAAGGCACACGTGTCATGCACAAAGCCTGCAGACTGATACACGACTGCTTGACATTTTGACACTATCCAGAATTCACAGCAGATCCGTAACACGGCCATTGAAAAGGTAGTTACTGTAAACTGCTCTATATACAGCATGTGCGCTTCATTTTCTACGGCAGCTGGGACATGGGTTAAAATAAACTCCTGTGTGCTACACAGACTTTAATTAAAATAACTAAATTAATGTTAGTTGCATGAATTCCTCATTTGTACTTAACTGAAGTAATCAATAAAGGAACAATTAAAATCAAACAATCTTTCCATATTAATAATTTGTAGAAAATACATTTGTTTTGTATGAAATTATTCAAATAACATGTAAATAATAGAATTAAATGACATTTTACATGAATAAAGCCTGATCTACGTTTCTTACGGAAAATAAAAAATATTGCAGCAATTGTATTTGATTGATTTCTGTTGATTATCTCATCAGTATTATCACGTCGTTTCTTACACTAATCCATCCACCAGCACGACCCTGGAGCAACAAATGTACGTTTATTTCCGTCTGTTTTAACATTAAAGACTGAACGGTTGACCCAGCATTCGAGATTATTCTTAATCCGCATAGCAGACAGACGTTTTCATCATTTACGCATATCTTTATACGTTAACATCACTCCGTGTTCCTTAGAATCATATCCCAGGAGAACAGGCCTTACGATCATTCACTCAGTGGCTGAGATGAAACAGATCTCACGAATGATTTCTGCATATCACATCTCTGTTATGTGGAACAAGGTGCACGTAACGCTCTTATGAAATCTCACGAGGACGAGCTAATTCCGTATCATTGAGATAATCCTGCCCGAGCCAAGAATAACACTATTCTGAGAGGGCTGTCAGTAATCCATCCTCTCTACAAGCATTTCTATCCGTTTAGCCATGCACAGTCTGGAAAATATTCATGGGCTATTCCAAGCATTCATATGAAGCTCAGGTGCGTGGAATTCACAATGAAGTAATTTAAGATGAACAGGCAATGATTTCTTTTTTTAGACTTAAAAAAAAATCAGTTTGGGATTAAGGCACGTATTTGGAAATATTCATTAAATTAACATCCGAAAAATAATAATTTTGTTAAAAAATAATAATAATAATTTTTGCTTGGTTTCCGTGGCTAATTCCCAACTGGGACTTCTGACTGCTATTTTTGGCTTTGATAAATGTTTCTTCGTGCCAGCGCTTCACACAGCAGAGCAATGAACGAGTGTTGTTTGTTATACAGGTATTAACTTTACAGCCTGAAAACATACTTTAAACGATGTGCTCTCGACTTTGTTTACATTTTAAGATGGCAGGAATTTGTCTACCATCACTGCCGCAATAATTTAAAGCGTGGAAAGAAATCTAAATGAAATAAAAATAATTTTCGGCTTGTCCTGTACAAGATGATGCTTCTTTTTCATTTAGATAGCAGTTCTTGTGTAATGCCCGTGTCCAGGGTTTAATGGACACGATACAGACGCAGTTTGGTGTGTGATAGGTTTAAGAGGAGCTCCAGAATGATTAAATTATCAACAAGTATGTCGTAAATCAAATTTATATTCACAGAACTGCATTACTAATAAAAAATTCCATCTAAGGCTATGTGTTGTTTATATATAACGCTGTATTATGTGCTTCAGAAAGGACAGCTTTTGTCCCGCTGTAGCCACGGCGTCTATTATCTGTGATTTCTTGTAGGTGTGTAGATGTCATACCAAAAATCTGAAAAGCACTAGACCTCGAACACACTTCATTCTCACAGTCTCAAAGTCTGAAGGGGGAAATGTACTGTTTATTGCAGTACAGCTGAGATCATGAGAACTTGAACTGCTGGTCATCTCAGGTGATTTACCTTGCGATATCCCTACACAACTTTCTGATCTCCTCTTTAGCCACCGCTTGGGGTAACTATGGACGATCAACTGTCCTTTTCCTCCTATGTTGCTAATGTGACACTCTCACTTCGGGTTCTTCTGTACAACATTAGGCCATTTTTTTCCACACAGGCTGCTCAGGTGCTTTTTCAGTCACTTGTTATTTTGAGACTGGGCTATTGCAACTCTCTACCTCTGAATGCAATTCGTCCTCTGCAAATGACCCCAATTGCAGCTGAGTGACTTGTTTTCAACCTTCCTAAGTTCCCCCACACCACCCCACTGCCGCATTTCCTCCACTGGCTTCCGAAAGCTGCACACATCAGTTTCAAAACACTGACACTTGCCTACAAAGCCAAAAATGGACCAGCTCCCTCTTACCTCAATGCTCTTATTACTCCTCGCACTGCACCTCACTCCCTCAGATCTACTAGCACTGCTCAACTGGTCCCACCTTCTCTCAGGGTAAGAGGTATGTACACATCAAGACTCTTTCTGTTTTGGCAACGAGGTGGTGCAATGAACTTCCCCTAGATGTCCGAACATCTGAGTCACTGACTGTCTTCAAATGAAGGAAGACAGTTTTTTAAGGCTAAGTCTGTGACCTATTGAATCACTGTTAATTTATTTATTAAAACACTTCTTCTACATTGCTCTGGACAAAATGCCAGAAATGTAAAATGCAAAAAAGTCAGAAGTTTACATATGGATCTGCAAAATCTTCAAATTTATATTTACATCGGAGTTCTAAATTCACAAAACCAGTTCAAACGTTGATGATCACACGACCATGTTTATGTTTTGTGAGAGTCGTTCATGAGGCCCTTGTTTCTCCTGAGCAGTTAAACTACCCACTGACCTGCAGAAAAATCCTCCAGCTCCTGCACATTCTTCCAGCATCTGCTGCAAATCTGACCCCAACGGCGGCTATACGATGTTGATATCCGTCTTTTCACCGACGACACCCGAGGGACTCGTACACAACTGTAAAAAAGGTCCAAACATTCACTGCATGCTCAGGATGGCGATGACGTACTGTATGTTAAGAGCCGAGGGGGGTGTAAACTTTTGAACAGGGTGATTGTGATTAATAAATTATTTTGTTTCCCGGGAAACATCTGGATGCATGTTTTGTGTAGCTTCTAAAGGGGAGGACAGCATCTAAAAAAAAAGAAAAAGATCTTTAAACAAATTAATATCCATTTATAATTTATTATCCTGCTCAAAAGTTTACACCCCCGGGTTTTAATGTATGGAAGAGCAAAGAATGTGCAGAAGCTGCAGATCAGTGGGCAGTTCACAAGGGCCTCATGGAAGACTCTCACAAAACAAAAAAAGCGGTCGTTTATCCTCCAGGTAACTGCACACATTATTACGAATCAGGCGTGTGTAAACTTTTGAGCTGGTTCATTTGTGTAAATTCAATTATAACTGAATCTTGTGTACTATAATGGAAATATCTATTATGTGAAATAGTTTATTCAGGACTATATTAAATAATAAAAAAAGCATTTTTTATTAAAATGCAATTCTTCTTGTTATTATTATTATTAATTAATTAATTAATTAATTAATCTATTTATTTATTATTTTAAGTGATTTACATTTTACAGATTTTTCACAGTGTATGTAAACATATGAGCTGTATAAACAAGCATGTGTGTGTGTGTTCATTGCTTTTTTACATTCATTACCTTTTTTTTTGGTATAAGAACTTATAGGGGAAAAAACATCAGATTTTTTAAAATTCCACTTTAGTGTCTTATGTTTTTGTGAATTTAAAACTTTTAGTAACAGTTGAAAAGGTGACAAAGGTTTCTTTCTCACAGAAACAAAGCCAGAAAGAGAAAAGCCATAATCAGATAAAACAGAAGCAACGTGATTGCAACAGAGGAAAAACAGCAGTGGCATTAACCAGCTAGAGACGCAACTGTATCTCTAAATCAAACACTGGTACATATACATGACCTCAACTGGTTGTGGTTGTGCTCTTGAAAACAAAAGAGCGCTAACCACAAAGTGCTCATGAGAGTTTCACTATCTGCAAGTTTTTTTTTTTTTGCATATTTGATATTCGAATAACAAACGTAAAGGTTTAAGTAAATATCTGCAATGCTGAGAGCTCTGTGTACACATCAACAAGCTGATCAAATGTTTCGATGTTTCAGTTTACCACCTCTTCAGGACCCCGTTAAGATTGTGGCTCTCATCCTGGACGCGACCTTTCCGATGCACTCCACTTCCGCAGAAGACTGCAGTCCGTCAAGACAAAAACCTCACACCATAAAAACAGTTTCTTTCCATGAACAACTTGCCTCATCAGCAACATGCAGGACCCACCATGATCTCTTATCCGCCTACATGGAGTTGCGTAAAAAAGCGACACAGTAACTCTCAGACAGATATACTGCACCTTCCTACCTCAAACTGCAAGTTTTTGCACTGGTCGCTAATAAACAATTAATGTACAGTTAATGTTTCCATCTGCACTGACTGTAGCATGAGTAATTTAATGGTTTGCACTGGTTCACTTTTTTTTACTGCGCTATTACCCACTGTATATATTTATCTATACTTTCTATAGATATTAAAATTCTCAGATTTTACGTTAAATCTTTTTGTTTATATTTTTCTTGTTGTGCACCAATACAATTCCTTGTATGTGTAAAACCCACAGTACTTGGCAATGAAGCTGACTCTAATTCTGATTTTTTCTAAATTCTTTTTAACTTGAAGTTCTGTCAGACTTTGGAAACCGTCGTTGCTTTTCCAAATTTATTTAAGACTTCGATTCTGAGTCTCGAATGCTTGTAGGGTCACCACATGTTAGCAGTTATGTTATGTTTCTGTTGTCGCTGCTATGTCTCCCAGCAGGTCACAATTGGAGCTTTAAAAGCTTAAGACCACATTCCACACTGCTGCTGTACTGGAGTGAGATTTGAGCTTAATTCAATGCCAGACCTATTCTCTTTCCTCACTCCTTAAGACTGTCCTTCACTGGCATGCTACCCACTCATTACTTCCCATGTGAGAAAAGAGGGGGAGCCTCCCTGTGTTTTTCGCTGTGGGAAAAAGGGCCTTGAATTGAGCTCTGCCATTCCATCTCCTTCAAAAAAGGTCCACTGTCTATCAACAGGTCCAGCTGTGCCAGTCTTCGCCCGGCCTCTTGACTAAGCACGAAAGCTATGCCATCTTCTCACGCATGGACTAATAACCACCTGCCGAGCCTGTCAGCTCCGCTACTAATGGCTGCTGGACTGACTTGCTGTTATCACCAACATACCCGGGATACACACATAAACATGCAGAAGTTTACAAATCTCTAGATCCAAGAAGACAGAGGAATGGCTAAGACGGTACACAAACACTGGCACTATGACAGAAAGGATAAGCTGTGATCCATACTTTCCCTCGACTGTGACAGATGCATTACGTAATAGGTTACTGCGATGAGAGACATGACTAATAATTTATAACGCGAGGCCGACAGAACGGCTTGCTTTCGGGGCTCAACTGAATTAAATGAGTCTTTCGATTCTTTTTCCGTTCATTTGTTATAAAGATCCTTCAACTTGAACACCAATAGGATTCTCCTATCTTCTCCTAAGATTTTCCTTTGTTAGGTACGCAATCCAGTACATACTGTGCAGTGAAATGAAAAACCAGACCCTCCTAGACTGCACCTCTAAATAAACAAAATTTAAGAACTTGGTTAAAAAAAATTAGAAAGAAAAAGAAAGTAAAATATTAAAATTTGATGTGTAATATGTTCACGTTATATATAGTAGCATAATGTGCAATTATGTTACAGGTGGTAACAGTAAAGTGCAGCATGTAGAATTATAATGAAGTCTTTATGGAATCCAAAGAGAGCGATGCGGCGGCGCTTTAGTCCTTTAGTCTATCCTTTTCATCTGTACACTCTGATCGAATGGATACGATTCCAAGCCTTGATGTTTCATTATCAGTATTAGTAAACAATTAATCAGATTATACAAGCAATTATACAGATTACCACATTATACAGTGTACCACAACACTGTTGAATTCTGGCACACCGTGTCTTGTGTTCTTCCTTACTTATATATGAAAACATTTCTGCAACCCAAATGGTTTTGCAAAGCAGAACAACCATCACCACAATCTGGGTCATGTCTTCTTCACACGATTCATTTCTCAGCATGTGAACCATAAACTCATCATTAATTCACGCAGATCAGCTCCGTCAGGTTTAAAGCTCCAGCATTAATATCAGTTCTCATGGGCTGAAGCTTCGATTAATCATATCAACCCATCGTGATCATCTGCATGTTTGCACACTGATCTTGCTCAGTGGTTTTTGTGGTCTGCAGCAGGAAGCAGGATGTGCAATGCATACACCATTCTCACACTGTCACTTATCTGGTGGGAAAAGCGTTTAAAAACATGAAGCTGGCAGATGCTGGTGAAAGTTTCTCAACATTGAAAGGGATAAGGAGGATTGGATGGTATACAGAAATCATCAATGACTCATGAAATCTAATAAATCAGCCACTGCAGCATGTTTGATCAGGATCCCTCCGAACTGCTTATTTTCTATAACAACAGTCAGTATATTAGCTTTTAATGAAGAGCATCCTGAATTGATGATCAAGCCTACTCCATGGCATGCTGGGCAAATTACACTCCATACTAGTTTAATTGTCTGTTGTTGCACATAATTGCATTTCCAGACGAGGAAGATAATGAAGGAACGAGACTAATGCTTCTGGTTCTTCTTTGCACGTGCAGCTTCTCTGCTCAGAAGGCCGAGCCAAGCACATAAGTGAGAGATGAAGTCATGTAGTCAGTGTTGCAAAATAATCCCTAGAACACTGGATACTTGACCCTGATGCAAAAATGAAGTGCACGTAATCCAGTTAATGTCACGGCTACTTGTAAGAAAATTACTCTCCAACAACTGTATTTATTTTGCACAAGAGGCAATTTCTGCTAGCAAACCTGCCAAGATGAACATACCACAAGCGCAATATAACAAGCAGACTGTATATGGTGGTTTTTACTGTACACACCACTCAAAGGTTTCTGAGTTCTGCCGTCCTCCATAGCAGTTTATCATTGCACTGAAAATGGTAATGTTTTCCCAGATATCATGTCAGACTTCAAACAAGCAGTGAAGAATATAAACATTTATAAATCACTAGAATTTTGTTTAGCCAAATAGCTAGCATGTACAAAAACGAACGAAAAATATGGCCTAGATTCTTTTCATACGTCCTGTCAAGTTCGCTCATGTCAACCATTCAAGTATTAAAAAAGGAAGAAACGTCAACAACAAAAAAAAAGAACGCTGTTAGAAAGCTAGCGTGTGCTAGCAGTGAACATGAGGGACATTTCTGACTAGCTACCCAGCAAGAGTTAACAGCGAAGATATAAGCACTGATGAATATATATATTTTTTTTTAAATATCCATTTAAAAATCATGTTAGTTTATTTCAACCAAACAGGAATCTGATCAAATTAGTCCATGTTAACTAACTAGCTAGCAATAAAGATTAATAAACAACATAAATGTACTACCGTGATTAGATAATGCTACCTATCTACAGTTGTAAATATCAGACATATGACTAGAAGTAGCACTAAGGCATGATAAACATTTGTAAATATGTCAATTTGTAAACCTGTAGATCCTGTCAGGTTAGCTTATTTTAGCTATTAGCTACAATTAGCGACAGGAAATACTTTTCAAAAACATTTGTCATTACATCTTTAATTTCCTCTCAGAAATCCTGTCAGGGTAGCTTATCTTAGCTGTTAGCTAAACATTTAAAAATATGATTTTAAAATCCTGTCAGGTTGCCAAAAGTCTAGAGTTAGCAGTGTAAAAGGAATGACTTACAAATCCTCTGAGAAATCCTGTCAGGTTAGCTTCTGTTGCATAAATAGCTAGAGTTAGCAGTAAAACAATGCTAAACATTTTTGTAAACATGACTTCAGTTCATGTCAGAAATCGTGTCGAGTTAGCTTATGTAAGCTAGAATTAGTAGCAAGAAATAAAGAAAAAAGTAGGACTTTAAATTCCTGTCATGTTAGCCATGTAGCTAAAGATAAACATTTGTAAATATGACTTAAATTCCTGTCAGGCTAGCCCATTTTAGCCATTAGCTAGGATTGGCAGTAAGTGAAAATGTGTAAATATGACTTAAAAATCCTGTTTAAGTTTATCTTACAGGACGTTAGCCAAATAGGTAGCAGTAAATAAATAATGAACATTTATAAATATATATTTAAAAACCTCAGGTTAGCTTTGTTTGTTAAAATAGCTAGAGTTAGCAGTGTAGAATGATAAACATTCTTAAATATCACTTCAAATCTTGTCAGGTTAGCTTATTTTAACTATTAGCTAAAATTAGCACAAGAAATACTTAACATTTGTAATAACGTCTTTAAAATCCTCTCAGAAATCCTGTCAGGTTAGCTTATCGTAGCTATTTGCTAAACATTTGAAAACATGATTTTAAAACCCTGTCAGGGTCTCTTCTCTTAACCAAATATCTGGAGTTAGCAGTGAAAAACAATTAACAAAGGAATGACTTACAAATCCTCTCCGAAATCCTGTCAGCTTAGCTTATGTTGCCTAAATAGCTAGAGTTAGCAGAAAACAAGCTAAACATTTGTAAACATGACTTCAGTTCCTGTCAGAAATCCTGTCAGGTTAGCTTTTGTTAGCTAACAGCTAGAATTAGTAGCAAGAAATGAAGAACATTTGTAAGACTTTAAATACCTGTCATGTTAGCCAAGTAGCTAAAATTAGCAGTAAGGAATGATAAGCATTTGTATATATGACTTGAAATCCTGTCGGGTTTGTGCAATTAGCTATTAGCTAGGATTAGCAGTAAGTGAAAATGTGTAAAATCCTCAGGTTAGTTTCTGTAGCTAGAGTTAGCAGCAAAAAAAAAAAAAAAAAATGCTAAACATTATCACAGTAAACATGACTTCAGTTCCTGTCGAGTTAGCTAGAATTAGTAGCAAGAAACAAAAGTAGGAAGAGTAGGTCATGTTAGCCAAGCAGCTATTATAATATAAGCAATAAAGAATGCAAATATGATTTCAAATCCTATCCGGGTAGCTCATTTAAGCTATTAGCAATAAGAAATACTTAACATTTGAAGGTTAGCTGTTAACTAAACGTCATTTTAACTGTCAAGTCATATTCCCTTAACCGAATATCTAGAGTTAGCAATGGAAAAAAAAAATATTTAAATAAAGAATGACTTACAAATCCTCTCAGCAATCCAGTCATGTTAGCTTCTGTTAGCCAACAAGCTAGAGTTACCAGTATTGGGAATTTATAAGAATGACTTCTCAGATTTCCTGCCAGATTTGAATCTGTATTACAACTGGGAGTCCACTACAACAATCCTAATGGATGCAAATGTTGCAGATGGGACATTCCTGACAGAGAGTAACCCGAGCTCATGGTCCAGACCCTGGAGCTGTACAGAAATCCAGTCGAGTTTTTCTGACATACTTTTGACTTCACGCTGAATATTGAAGGCTATATTTCTTTGCCAGAATCTTCCCAGTTTTGGTACTGGTGTGGCACGGACATGATGACATTTCTGGCTGCATTTTTTGGGGTAGGATTAAGTGCTGAAATCTAGGCCAGGATTCAGTGCATGGTATTGCACATAGTGTTCTGCTAAAATCTAGCATTCATCAGTGCTGGACAGATTAGATCAGAGTTCAGAATTACTTAGTGATGCATAGGAAATCCTGCCCTGAAGGTTCACATGTGAAAACAAACACACACGCACACACACACACCCTCCTCCATATAACAATGCCTGCTCAAAAAATGAGAATAAACATCAGAACGAGGATTTGACGTGAAACCTGTCAAAAAAAAAAAAAAAAAAAAAAAAGGACCAATAATGTCCACTCGCACTGGAATGCAGTTTTGGTAGTAAATAAAAGTGACAGCTCTTTTTGTGCGTATGTGAGTGAGTGTGTGGAGTGAGTTAAAAAGGAAGGAACTACTCGAGGCTTTCTTTTCAAGACTACCCACTGAGCCCAGTTTTATGCCAACCATCTGCCCTGATTGGTCTTCCTGGCTGTAGCCGGGTTGGCGTGAGTGGCAGATCTGATAAGCATCAATTATTTTTAGTTCTGTGAGTGCGGGGTGGGGTAGAGTGGAGGGGGGGGGTGAGGTGAGGAGGAGGAGGAGGAGTATGTTGGTGTGCTGATGTGTGTGGTGTGACTACTATTGTATTGCAACACCAGTGAGACATTCTAAATACATCAGGGCATCAGGTACCAGAGGTGTATCGTGACTAATAAACAAAAAAACAAACAAACAAAGACAGCGAAGTGTGAATAAAAGTGAATAAAACCAGTGTAGACGCCAGTTCATTTCAATTCAATTTTATTTGTATAGTGCTTTCAACAACAGACATTGTCTTAAAGCAGCTTTACAGAACATACAGAAATATAGTACAAAAAGTTAGACAAATAATTTATCTTCTTGTACTGTGCCTGAAATATTATTAGTAGAATTAGTGGTTTATTCCTCTTATATCAAGCAAACTCTAACACTTAATGAAATACCTTTTTATCCACTAATTGTTACATTTGATGTTGTGGAAAGTCCAGTTTCATTTCTAAACAGTATAAACTTCCATCCAGCGTATCCTGCACAGGGTTGGTGGCAACACCCATCCTCACACACCCATTCAGCCAGTTTCGAGATGCCAGTCAGCCTAGAATGCATGAGGGAGGAAACCAGAGCATCCAGCATGATCTCTTCTACTCCAGTATAAACATTAAGGATGATCGGGAGGTCGGAGTTCAAGCCCCAGCACTGCCAATCTGCCACTGTTGGGCCCTTGAACAAGGACCTTAACCCTCCCTGCTTCAGGGGCACTGCATCATCGATGCCCCTGTGCACTGACCCCAACATCCTGCTGGGATATGCGAAGAAAAGAATTCCACTGCTGTAATGTATATGTGGTAATAATAAAAGGCCTCTTCTTCTTCGTTTTCTTCTTCTTCTCTTACCATTTGGTCATGTTCGAGGGAAAATGCAAAACCTAGTCATAAAGAGGTAGAGTTACAGCTTGGAGACCTGTAAAATAAACGTCTTCTCATGACTATGTGCATTTTTCATATCTTTTTACATTCCGTGTCCGAATCGCTGTAAATTAGCTCTTAGCCATAGAAACTAAAGGTTTCTAAAGGTACTGAACTAAAGGTATTGAAACCACAATTATTATCAGAGCCCCTGTTACAGGAAATGAATCATCGCGACCAGGCTTGAGAGCGAAAGTAGAAATACACAAAGCATGAGCAGACTGAGGTTTGGTTGTACAACGTTTGTTATCAGAATTTCTCAGACGTGTGTGTGATTGATATCCAGTTGAATTAGTCTGATGCAAAACAAGCAGCTCGGCTGAGTAGGCTACAGGTGAACAGGTCTGTCCAGTTGTGGCCGGTGTCTGAGGGTAAATTTTTAATCTTCGCAATCAGCAAATAACGAATGACTAACAAATGAGACACCGAAACTGTTCAAACCTCGTATTTTTTTCAAGCGCACTTTGTGCAAAGTTGTTGTTTTTCTCTCTCAAAAAAAGTGAAATCTGTACATCAACAAGAGTAAAATAAATAACTAGCCTTGTTTAACTGGTCATGTATGCATTGGGCTGTGAAAGAAACAAACACAGACACAGTTCACAGCTGTCTTCATCACCCCGCAAAATAACCCCCCACCCCCCACCCCCGAGCGAAATACTGCACGCTAAATGTTACATCCACTGAGAGAGAAAGAGAGAGAGAGAGAGAGAGAGAGAGGGAGGTGGGGGGAAAGCGGAGTGGGAGGGAATAACCAAGAGCGAAAGAGAGCGTAAGGGTGCAGTGCCACAGTTCACTCGTACATTCGGAGCAGGAGTGTCACTGCTCTTTGAGCTTTGGCAGTCGAATCACCTTCACTTTATTGCACTCAAGCCACAGCAAAACAAAACAAAAAAAACATCCCAAGCAAATGGACTACGTCTACAGGATCTGCCTTTCTTCTGGAATACATGAAGATCTTTTTTGTTTTCTATATATCTAACAAAAAGTAAAGGCACTTTTTTTTTAATGACTCTCCACAGTACTTTCTCACCTGGACTAGTGTTTCTCCAGCAGTTCGTTTTCTTCAAGACATCTAGAAGATCTTCAAGACGTCCACTGCATGAACTTTTCTTTTACCTCTACAGGGGCAGATGTATTCGTCAGGATGAGTGATGGTGAAGTTAAAAGGAATCATGTGTTGTGTGACACTGTGGTAATTTACGATCGCTCAAATATGTCTGTGTCAAATCAAGCCTCGGTCTAAAGGATCTCCTGCAAAACGCCTGACAAAGAAACCATCTGTGGTCGAGCTCACACGTTAGGGGCCGTAAACGCATATCAGGAATGCCATCGCTGGGACTTGTTCACTTTCTAAATGTCAAAACGAAGAGTTAGCTTTTAGTCTTGTAGGTGCCTTTCAACTACGAAGATGAGCAACGCGACCAATATAACAAATTCAAATGAGACTATGGAAGGTTACAGGTTCCTGATACCTGTTGTGATTATCATCATCATCATCATCATCTTGGGCAACCTGCTGGTCATCATTGCGATCGCACGGACAGCCCTGCTCCAGACTGTAACCAACATCTTCATTATGTCCTTGGCATGCGCCGATCTCATCATGGGGGTTATGGTGGTGCCCCTGGGTGCCACTATAGTCGTAACAGGTAAATGGCATCTCGGTGAAACATGGTGCAATTTATGGACGTCGGTGGACATCCTGTGCGTGACTGCCAGCATTGAGACACTGTGTGCGATCTCAGTGGACCGATACATCGCGATCACCAGACCCCTACGCCACAAGGTGCTGCTTAGCAAGTGGCGCGTTCGACTGATCGTGTGCGTAGTGTGGGTCGTGTCTGCTCTCATCTCGTTCCCCCTTGTCATGACCAGGGTTTGGCGGGCTGACCCCATAGATGAGGTTGCTAAAAACTGCTACGAAGATCCCCACTGTTGTGATTTCATCACGAATACAGGTTTCGCAATTATATCATCAGGCATTTCGTTTTACATCCCTCTAGTCATCATGATCTTTGTGTATGCCAAGGTGTTCGTCATTGCTGCAAGGCAGGTGCAGCAAATAGGGAAGAATCGCCAACGTTTCCAGAAGGAAAATCCGTCCAGCAATGGCAACAACAACCTCCCACGGAACACAAGCAGTAGCAGCCTTACGTCGGGCAAAAGGAAATCCTCGCGACGAAGGCCTTCTAGATTAAGCGTGGTGAAAGAGCAGAAGGCCTTAAAGACGCTGGGGATCATCATGGGATGCTTTACTCTGTGCTGGCTGCCCTTCTTCGTAGCCAACATCATCAACACCTATGATCGTGACCTGATCCCGTCGGACGTTTTCCGATTACTAAACTGGCTCGGCTACATCAATTCCGGCCTCAACCCCATAATCTACTGTAGAAGCAAAGAATTCCGTACAGCCTTCAAGAGCCTCCTAGGATGTCCCTGGCTGCAATTGCCCAGCATGAACTACCTTTATAAGGAGCTTAGGACTCGATGTCCGTGTTTCCTGGGCTTGACAGAAGCAGGCATGAATGGAGCTTTCCAGAAGCCTGTCAGCTCACAAGGGACAAAACCAGATCCTGTGCCGCAGGAGGACGGAGAAGAAAGTCTAGGAAGCAGTCAGAGCAGCTACAAGAGCGACAAGCCGTCACCGGGACTCGTTCGCTCCAACAGCAGCACACACTTCAGTTATTGCTCTGAAACGGAGATCGAGTTGTAAGTCAAACTTTTTTGTTCTAGCTGGTTAATAAAAAAAATAAAAATCCACCTTTTCACCAGTAATGCTAATAACGAGCTTATAACTGTCTTAACTTGGCTTGGCAATGTTCCAAAAGCTACATTTATGCATGTCATCAGCATATCCAGTGCAATATATTAATTTAGGCAGTGATCTTGTTTTATTGTGCTTAGTTCTGGGCAAATTTTTTACTCTGCATGGTAAACATGTCCAAATAGAAATGTATACATCTTCACCTGTATCACACATGTGAACATGTTTAAGAGGTTTAGCTTCATGAGTAAAGCACTTTAAGTCGCTACAGATGGGGGGGGGGATTCTTTGAACTTTTTGTGCAACTTGTCATGTTGTGGCCGAGAAAGTTTGTGAAAGAAAAATAAGTACAGGGTTCATAAGCGCCCATGTTTGCGGTCATATAAGTGGTGGAGTGTTGTTGGACACACATGGTTTTTAAGAAGCCACTTGCTTCCCTCTGAGTTCTCTCTCTCTCTCTCTCTCTCTCTCTCTCTCTCTCTCGATAAAAGCCACTACACAGTGAACCAGCAGTGCAGAATAGTTCCTGTGACTCACCGTTTAGCAGCCGTTTATCAAAGAATATTACACAAGCAAGGAGGAACACTTGGCCCAGTGTAAACATCACCACCTGTCCTGATGCCTGCCATCTTAATATTCATTATACTCATTTAGAATTTATAGCTTTTAATAACGCATTAATACGACGGGGAGATTTCACCAGGCACGTATCGGATGCTCTATCCATGGATCAGAGCTACAAGCTGAAAAACAGAAATCCGAACCGGAAAAAATAAGAGGTTGAGAAGAGGCGGCTGCTGTGAAATAATTCATCTACAAAATAAAACTGATTTAAAAAAAAAAAAAGGGATTCAGGATATGAGCAGACGTTTGTAACCTGCTTGACCGTAAACTGTTTCAAAAATTATTTACTGCTTAGAGGATTTAACAGATGATAACAGAGGATAAACACGGACAGTTATAGAGGGGGGAATAGAAGAAGAATATTTTTTATGGCAAACTGTCTACTCTCTACTGTACTTGCAAACTTTTAAACTGAGAAAGAAAGAGAGAGAGATGCATAGAAAAAAGAGAGAAAAATAGAGAGACAGAGAGAGAGAGGGATTATAGAAACAGAGAGAAATATAGAGAGATCTTAGTGAGAGAGAGAGAGTGGAGAGAGAAACAAAGTGAGATAGGTATAGAAAAAGAGAGAACAGAAATAGAGAGATAGATAAAGAGAGATTTGAGAGAGAAAAAAGAGAGACAGATTTAGAAAAAAGAGAAAAAATTGAGAGATATGTAGATAAAGAGAGAGAGAGAGAGAGAAGAAAGAAAGAGCACAAGAATGAGAGAGATAGAAAAGAAAAAAGACAGAGATTTTAGAGAAAGATTTCATTTTCATTTCATTTCATTTTCATCACCATTCATTTTCCCAGTAGGGGTGTACAAACTTTTGCACTTGCTTGTATTTCTGGAAAGATCTGACTGTTAGTTATCTACACGCTCCTTTACATCTCATTACTTATTATTTTCATTGTGTCCCACATTTACACGGATTGTTTTGATGCTCGGTGCAGTGTTTTATTTTAAGTTTGAAGAAGCTGACCTGCGAGACGAACGTTAACCCTTTAGCGTTTTTTTTTTTTTTTGGTATCAATACGACGTGTTTAATTGCAGACATCGTAGGATGGAGATGTGTAAGTTTGCACGATTAAAGTGAAAACGATACACGGCTACAGGAACCAGCAGCAGAGACTCTTCCTAGAAACGGCAGAGGAGAGGCTTTAACTCAGATGTTAAAGAGGGGTAGGCGGGCAAACCCTAGAGACCACTGCCTAGCTGAAATGAAGCGGAAAAAATGTCCGCACACACACACACACACACACACACATACGGCCTGGAGGGAGGAGGTCTGATTTAATCGACAGTAAGAAAGTAAGAAAATAAACACATTTTTTTCACTCATTTGGTCACTAAACCAGCAGCTAAATGTAGATCTCTTCCATCATAAAGACTAGAAAAAGGATTCGCCTTGTTTTTATTATTTAATTCCCCAAAACCCAGAAGTTTAAGCCAGGAGCTCAATTCGGTTTATTAAGTAAATCCACTCCACATCTGTTGAATTCTTAATTCCGGTCAGATACGGCAGCCGTAAAGTCGTGTTATTTTAGACGGCGTTTGAGTAACGAATGATGATTGATGTGGCTGAAGCTGTCTTTAAGGAGGATGCTTATTTATTTATAGATTTGTGGAAGGAGTCTCCAGTGTCAGGAGTTTTCTGTGCTTTCTGGTTTCTTAATAAGATGACGAAGCAAAAGAGAGAGAGAGAGAGCACAAGAAAGAGCGAGAAAGAGGGGGAGAGAATGGCAGAGAGTGAGAGAGAACGACAGAGAGAGAGAGTAAGAGAGAGAGAGGGAGTAAGGGGGAGTAAGAGAGAGAGAGAGAGAGAGTAAGGGGGGAGTAAGAGAGAGAGAGAGAAAATAGAATGCGAGAGGGGGGGGTAAGAGAGAGAGAGCCTGAAAGAGAGAGAGTAAGAGAGGGAGAGGGCGCAAGAGGGAGAGAGAGAGAGAAAGAGTAAGAGAGAGGGAGAGAAAGAGGAGGAGAAAATGACAGAGAGAGAGAGCACAAGAGAGAGAGGGAGAAAGAGGGAGAGGGAAAAAATAGAATGCGAGAGAGAGAGAGAGAGAGAGAGACTATTTATAGCTAAGTGGATGTTTCACAACATTAAATGTAATTATAAAGGGATAAATAAAACACTGTATGATCATTAATTCAGTAAAAATAATCTTAATGCTCTGTAAATAATCAGCTTCAGGTTTAGAAGTGTGACTCCAGCACTTCATCCCACTCCTGATTATTTTCCTATCACATCATTGGATTTTTTTTTTTCCTATTTCGGTGCATACTTTTAAGATTGCCACTATAAGGACTATTTGACCTTGGCGGATGATGTCACTCAACCTCCGAGAGCAATAAGCTAGAAACCAATCCGAGTCGAGCGACCTTTTTTTTTTTTTTTCCATTTGCAGAGATGACAGAATAATTTGTCTCGAATTTTACTGATTATCTAATCACCATGCTTGAAATATTATGTTACCTGTAATTTGCGTCTAGAAGAACATCTGTTTTTATCGTCTATACGTATACAGAAAGAAGCAGACGCTCACTCGGGTTTAATAAACAGCAATCGCGGACAAGATTAGACTCTGATCTCGTTCCAATTTTAACATTTCCGAATACAAGCAACAGATTGTTGTCCAGCAAAAGATTTTATCCAGACTGGAATTTGCCGGTTTTGTTTTGTTTCGTTTTTGTTTTGTTTTCCAGCAAAAGGAACAAAAGTCACATTACTGGTCAGTGGCACAGATCCCTCACGCACGTACCAGGTGTCGGTGTGCTGAGTGAAATCAAATCAGTGCTGTGAACTGCGAGAGGCCCTCGCATATCCTCACGTATCAGCCGTGTTAAAAGGCTGTTTGCTGAACGCTGATCCGTTCAGACGCCATCCGTCGCGTTAACACGCCGAGCCGTGTGGATGCTGTTAGGAGCTCGGCGCTGTTCCTAATCATTCGATGCCAGAGCACGTTGAACGCGTTTCGCTAAGCAGAAACGCCTTTATACTTTTAGGCCCAACGTTCGGTTCAGCTAGTTCAAGATGGTGCTGATTATTGACACTCATATTCTGGATGAGGTTTGGATAATGGAAAATAAATAAATAAATAAATCGATAAAAAACAGCAGAAGTGTCGGTCAGGATCTCGGCGTGCGTCACGGATAATAGCTCCGGCAGCGGTGTTGATTAACAATAAATGGAAGGGCATTTTCACGAGGCCACTTCTGCACTCGCAGATGGAACAGTGATTATTTCAACGCTGCCTCGACAACAACAAAAAAAAAAAAACGTTCGGTTATGAAACGACTGGAAAAGGAGGTCGGGCCTGGACGGCTTGTGACTGACTGCTGCGTTCAAACTTTAACGTGCTTGCTCTGCACCGAGATAATATTGAAGTGTGTTTAGTAGCGTGAGTGTATTTAGTGGCATGAGTTTGGAAGCACTCCCAACAGCTGATAAACGTTATCACTGAGCCACAACACTTCCGCTTCTCAGGAGAGGCTGTTTACCACCTAAAGAGAACACCAGCTCCGCAAACTAAATGTTAACGGATCTTCAATTACTGCTTTAGCAGTGAAACGCGCAATGATGAAGCAAAACTGATTCAGAAATATTCTCTAGTGATTACACAACATGGATTTCATCCATGGGTTAAAATGAAGATTTAATTGTTACAATAATAATAATAATAATAATAATAATAATAATAATAATAATAATAATAATAATAATTATTATTATTATTATTGTATACAATTGTTACAATAATAATATTAATAATAATAATAATAATTATTATTATTATTATTATTATTTACACTCTCTCTCTCTCTCTCTCTCTCTCTAATATATATATATATACATATATATATTAGTGTGCATTTGCATTATATTTTCCTTTTTGTTTATTTATACACAATACACAATACAGTATATTATATTTAATATTTATATTGTATTTATATAACAATTTGTTATATTATTTGTTTAACTGAATATATAGAACATTATTCTTATAATATTATTATAAATAATATATTATTTAAATTATTTATATTATTCCAATTAAAAATATATTAAATAATTAATTATTATTATTTTCAATTTATAATTATAATACTTTTTTTTTTTTACATATTTATTTATTTTTTTTTTTAGAATTTTTTCATTTAAATTTCTTTTAACTATAATCTGCATACAGAAGTATTTATACTTCTAAGAAGTAATTTAGTAATTTTCTTTAGTAAGAAAGTATTTATATATTAGATATATTATTAAACATCCATTGTTTTTAACAATATTATTAAATAATTGTTAGATATTAAATTAGATATTAAATAGTTATTAACTATACATAACTGTCCAGAATTTTTTTTTTTTTTGTAGCATTATCCTCAAGCTTTCTGATACAGTCATGTAAAGACATTTCTTCTACATATCGACGTTTTGTTTTGACTCATCGGGTTATTCCTCCCGCGCATGATTAGCAAAAAACTTCACCATCCACCACACGGTAAACAGACCGCCGCATTGGAAAGAGTAACATCACAGTAAAGAGCTCATCTGTCCAGTGCTGAGACATAAAGTACAAGCTTTTCTAAAACGTTGTGTCAAATCAAGCGATCAGAAAAGCAGCACCTCGTTTACATATCACAGGAACAAGCATGGCTTCATCCAAATCGACTGTTTGGCCCTCTGTGGTCATTAGCCATTTTTGTTTTTTGAACACAGTACAGCTAAATAAATCTTTATCTCTTTATCGTTTCAGGTTTGTTTTGATTCGCTGTTTAGGTGCTGGGCAGTTTCCAAAGAAACCAGAGTGACTTAACTACTGGGGTCGATCTGTCTACACCCAGTATTTTAGACACATGAATCAGATTCCTGTGTGATATTAAAAAAATAAATAAATGAATAAAACACCAGTCATTTAGGTTAATCAGTAATGCTAGAGAAGTGACGCAGAACTTTATGTCACACTCACGCATGTCTACTTGCTCACTCATATTTCACAGACTACACAATGCCAGAGCGAGGCGTCGAACCCGACACACTTCCTGTCGGACTGTTTCATACAATATTTCTGTTTCTGCATTGATGCGAACTGGAGTAAAGTCGTGAAGAAGAAAAGAAGTAGTCATGTTCTGTAACACTATCTGTCCCGTGTGCACTAAAGCATATGCTGTGCATTAACAAACACATGCCAGCCGCTGATTACAGCACCGGGCAGTTTAAAAAGAAAAGGAAGGAGGGAAGGAGATATAAGCAATGAGGTCATGCTTTACTTCAGGATATTAATACAATATGGAGGAATTCTTTCAAAATCAGACGTCTGGGAGGATGCCAGATCTTTCTTAAGCAAACATTTTGAATATATATATAGAGAGAGAAAGATATTTCCAAAAGATGACATTGGACGTGAGATTTACGTAAAAACGCTGGTGCTGGCGCTTCTTACAGATGGATAAAGGGAGGTGATGGTCAGTCAGTCAATCAGTCAGCGAGTCATCATGCTCCAGGTGGTGTGTGTTAAACTGTTTGTTTCAATCTGCTATGTTTCCAAACATACTAACACATTACTTCATCTAGCACATGGTCTAGCGCCTAGTTTCCAATTGGGGTTCATCATACAAATCAGATGATGCAGAAGGATACGCGCTTAGCAGGTGTGCGTCTCAAAACGATTCCTCATGCGATCGGCTTCACGGTTTATCTGATATTACTGTGTAATTATGATGATAAAATGGCAGGATGAAGGGCTTCAGCTTTCGGGTTGTAGGAAAACCATCAAGGATTTCATTTTTATCCATTTAGAGCTACGTTGTGGGACGTCCGTGTGAATTACCACGTTATAATGGCTTTATCGTCGTCCCCTCATCAGATTCTTTTACATTAATAAGACAAAACCTGAGTGCAGTTTGTCCTGGACACTCTATTTATCTTTCGGGACTCTTGACAATCCTGTGCAGAAACCTTTAGCATATCAACACTGCCAGCTGTGTCACCATAGAAACGATAGACTGCCCTTATAGAAAAGCGAATCAACCAATCAGCTGTATTCGCGGTAAACCTTTTAAACGGTTTTTCAAATCCTCCATGTCCTGATCTTTCCGTCCGATTTGGCAGACAAATTTGAGACAGCGTTGAATAAATATTTTAAGACTTGTTTATTTGTACAAGGGCCTCTTTAGCCATTAGAGCGCATTTGCATTCGAAAAATAAACTCAACAGCCAACCTGCTAGAGTGCTTTACGAGTCGCGAGTTGTAAAAAAAATAAAATAAAATACAAAAATGTAATGATTGATCCAATCAACAGTATGCTGCTATGCGTGGAAGGAAGTCCAGAGAGACTTCAGTTTGGACGATAAACACACACGCTGACTTCAGGTTTGGACTCTCATCACAGTGGTGGGATTGGAAGAGAGAGGACACATTATAAAACCATTAGCACCCATTAAAAGCAAAAACATAGAAGGACGTCTTTTGGAAATCAGGCGGGTGTCTGCAAGAGCAGTTATTCCTTGTAATAAGAGGAGGCAGGGGAGGTCTGGAGGCTGGACGAGGCGTGCCTTGGCGTGGGATGGATGGAGATTTTGGGTGGCTTTGAAAGCGACTCTGTGCACCACTGGGAACTGCTCAATTGGCTGGTTGTGGGACCGACGCCTCACTCGTGCCAAGTGAGTGTGAGCAGGCGAGCGTTAAAGCAAGTCTCGAAGCAAAGGACATGATTCTCTTTTGAAAGAGCAGGCAGGTCACAGCTTTCCTAGCCTGCATTGCAGAATGTTTAGTAACATGATGAAGGAAAAGTCCGGGTGGAGGTGTGGGTGAATAGGCTTTATGCTCTGGTTGAGTGAGTAGGTGTTTTGCTAGATAGAACTGTGCACCTTCCAGTGAAAGCAGAGAGTCTGATCTTCAACCGCAGATTTATTTTCTTAGACAGAGATCTAGGTATGCGTCCACTACCCACATCAACACACAGGGGAGCTTGCCGTGTCAGTCACGTAGACACGGATGAGAGTGCAGAATTGGCCGGCTTTAAGTGTTTACCAAAGGAGACGTTTTAACACATAGGGGCATTCCAACAAATTTCCTAATTTCCAATTTTAACCTTTTCTTCGTTCATTTCAGTTATATTTTTAAACCTTTCTGGTGGAAATAGACTTTTTTTTTTTTTTCAATTTAAAAAAAAAAATTATTTATAAAATTTATTATTGAATATTTGACTTTTATACTTTGTGTGGTGAAACAAATAGAAACAATTTTAAAAAGGAGCCCAAAAAATGATGTTATGAATCTCCATCTCCTATTTTATTAAATAAATAAATAAATAAATAAATAAATAAATAAATAAATAAATAAATAAATAAATAAATAAATAAATATGTGGCATCTGCTTGATTTTATTTTTATAATTAAAATGGGGTAAAGTAAATAAATAATTAAACATTTATTTATTTATTTATTTATTTATTTATTTATTTATTTATTTATTTATTTATTTATTTATTTACTTTTCCCAATTTTGATTTTAAACCTAAAATCAAACAGACGCCACATATCCAGATCGTGGAAGTCCTCTCGGAAACATCATACCAGAATAAAATCTACAGCTTAAGTAATCTTTGCTACTGTAACCCGTTATTAAAGGTATATGCGAATTCCTTCTCTGGAACTTCCTAAGACTTTAAAAGACCTTGAAAGACAACAGAGAGTCTGGAGGGAAATATTTTTCTATGGGCTATAGTTGGCACAAAGCTCATAACCGAATACCAACCATAAATCCTTTCTTAAAGGTTCATGGAGTACATCCACCTGCTGGCCTTTACCGTGTTAAGTACATAATACATTTTGCAGACTTTCGCCCAAAGGCACGATTAGACAATTAGACACACTACCGCAACCGCCACACACAAACCAGACGGTTCTATGGAAGGCTGATTCAGCTGAGATCCTGACGTCAACTCTGGAACACGATGCCAAAGTCACACTGTAGCGAAGAAGCAGAAAAAAAACGAAGCAATTAATCTGGCTTTGGACAAAGACATAAGACATATAGGGACGTTCTGATCTCAGTCACTAAGAGACTGCCAGCAAAATAATGAAACTCTGTTTATGATTCAAATCAAAACAAGGCCAACAAACAAACCTGCCAAAGTACTCTTTGTCTCGGGTCTGGGGTTTTGCCTTTCTCTCTGGAAAACAGGTCCAGTGTGGATGTGTTCAGAGTTCATGCACACCGCCTTCATAAAGTTGTTTATGGGATGCAACTGATCTGTAAAGCAAAGCCTGAGAAATGTCTTCCCTCATGCCGTAATTATCATCACGTAGCAGGACCAGCAGTAACCTGCGGCGCTCAGGATTTCCCCACTTCAACCGTATTCTCCATGTTACTTATTGATTTTTTTATATAAATCCACTGAACCTCATTATGCACCACTTCACATAACCTGATCAGCAAATCCCTCTTACATAATCTCCCTGGCCTGTGTATTATCAACTTTGTACTTTGCTGCAAAACATTCCTCCAATCACAAATGACAGCAATAGCGAGCTGTTTACATGGTTCCTGTACCTCCTGCCCAGTGCTGTCGGCTTCGATGAACACTGTTTAAATTGTTCAGTATTTCTCAGCTTGAAAAATATGATTGGACTTTTCTGTCAAAAAAAAATGCGCCATATTCAACAAATGGTTCAAAGTAGTTATGGAGATGGACGGTAAAAAAAAAAACAAGGAACGAGGAAAACGTGTTTTTATCACTTCGGAAATCAGATCGATCTGATTTGGGGTTGATCTGATTTGCTGCATATACAAACACGCTAATTAGGTTGGTAATTCTGTTTAAGAATTCTGATCCAAATAGATTTCAGATGAGCGAGGGGCGGGGGGGGAGGCGACGAAGGACTGGAAAGAGTTACAAAGTGCTTTCCCGAGCCAGACAGATTTCCAAATGGAAGTAATTCAGCACTGTTGATGCTCCACCTACAAAGCATGCATAAGTGCAAGGGTATGTGATACAATCCTTAAACTGGGAATTCAGTTTTTTTTTGTTCAGCTTTGTTTCTAGCGCTTATAACAACAGACCAAAACAATATGAGGAGACAACAAAAAGGAAGTGAGAAATCACTAAGGGTCAGGATCTTTAGAATCCGTAAACTTTTGTGATTCCAGACTGAGACAGACGGCAAGAAAGACAGAATATCTGCTTAACGCAATGATGAGCAAGCAGGGGTCAAAAGTCAGCTTAGTGGTTTCGGTTGGCAGACGAGTATATAAGAAGTAATCTGTACCCTCGAGGCTGGACTGGTTCAAACAGACCAGGGGAAATATTTTCCAAATTCTGCCGGCATTTTGTTGACAGCCGCCAGTGCCAATGCTACTTCTGTCTTATGTCTCAAAAGACAGACTAGTACAAAAGCTCCTTCAGAACTCCTTCAGAACGATCTGTTTGGCCACAAAATCATATTAGTCGCATTCTTCCCCAAAACGGATGATTTCATTTAGAAATCACATGAAGTCCACTGTACTCTGACGTTTGCCGTAGCTGTAACTGGCCCTATTCAATCCTTGTATGAATTTACAGCCATGGCATATGTAACATGTCACTTAGTTGCTGACAAAGCTTGGTCAAACACGCCAATGTTGTGGTTGGACGGGGCGGAGCAACTGATCTCAGCCGTCCGGATTCCAAAGCAAATTCGCAGCGGCTATTTCGAGACCGGGGCGAGCGAAATAGTGACAGTAAAAAAATCTACAGATGTGTTTACGCTGAAATTGGACCTAAAGAACACCGCATTAATATCTTGGCTTCTGGTCGAGGTGCCGTAACGGTGGCTGGTGAGAAGACAGTCTTGGAGGGTTAACGTTGTGCAGACTGTGCGAAACGCTCAAGGCTAGCTAAAAGTAATCGACGTATTAGCAGAACAGTCTGAGCAGAAGGGGTTCTTGGGAGAAAATGACAAACATGCTACACATCAGAGATGACGTACACAGTCTTGTTGTAAAAAAAATAAATAAATAAAAGGGACAAAGGTGTGGGCAAATAATTTTGAGATTTGTTGAAGATATAATATTTATATATTATAAGATATAAAGTTTAGTATTTTATGAATAGAGCTACTTTTAGTCTAAATCTTATAAACTAGTGATCCTCAAGCATTCTTTGGTAAACGGTTATAACTTCCTCAAGAGCTTGTACCTGAAACTATTTCTCGAAGCAAAAAACTCTGATGTTGGTTCTACCCAGAACCGTTAACAGTAAGAAAGTCAGACCACAAAACCCTTTTTTTGTTTGTCCTTGATTGACCTTCTTTTCTAAGCAAGCCCCTGAAGAGCAATAACGAACTTTCTTTTCCAATTATGTTCATATTAATACACATGAGGCGGACGGTTAAATCTGTCTGTTTGTCTCTCTGGGTCTAATACCTCTCTAATCTGTCAAAAAAAAATCGGAAAGTCCCACAGAACCTTCGCTCTGTTGTTTTCCACCACTCCCTGTGGTTCCTCCCACTATCCTCGGCCCAGCACAAATATTATCGGCGCACCATCCAGATCAAGCCTGAGGACTAGGTACAGAGTAAATGTATATAAATGGCGATGTGTTTAAACTGGGTCTGGACTTTTTTCTCATGATTAATTTGAAGAACAGCAGGAGCGAGTTCATATACTGTTGCATGTTATGCAATTCCCAGTTGCATCTGTGTCCCGTTCACTTTCTATGCTCGGGGTAAAGCCTGGCACCATGCGTCAGATTTCCTTTCAATGTGTGGGCAATTTTCTCATGAGAAAGAAGTTCTTTCAGCGTAACAAATCTAAACGCAGTCCGATTGTGTCTTTTTTGTCAATCCAACATTCGGTTATATTCAGGGGGAGTGAGGATTGATGAAAACTGTATGTCCTCCATCACTGCCTTGGGTATAAATAATGTCTTACAGGAACACAACAGGCCCTCCAGTGTACATGTAGAACCTATTTAATGTAACATAAATCATCCATGTCCATTGTTGGGCCGCATCAACACGCCGGTAACCTCGTTTCCCTCTTAGATGTACTAAGTGACAGGTATTGTACTGGGACTATATGGTGGTCAACTCAGTAAATCACTCGAATTTCTCACTGGGGAAACCTGAATGCGGAAGTGACCTCAGAGAAATATTTCCACTCTTGTTTCTTTAGGCGCAGTCATAGATGGTGCTGATTTTTTTTTTCCTTTTTGGATAGTTTCGGTCTACGTTTCAATTTGGCTGTAAAAACAGAACAGCGGGTCCATTGAGACTCTCGGCACACGCAGTCACCCGTGTTGGAGTTAATATATAGCCCCTAAAATGCAAACAGAAAGGGTGTGTACTGTTGACTGAGTCAAAGGGCAAAAGGTTTCGTGACATATGAAGAGAGGCGCAAATTAAGTATTGGCTTGTGGTGTGAGGGTTGAGTGTTCTCGTCACGTCTCACCTAGCGATAGCGATGTTAGCTAGGTTTATGCGGCAGTAATTAAATCCCATGATTGCCAGACAGCTTTACGCCTCGATTACATAATTATTATTGCGTCTATGGATCTTTGTGCACGTCTTCGGAAACCGACGGTACGTGTTGCAGTGGTGTAATATGTGTAATCATCCAGCTAAACAACTGCATATTTATTACGTCAATCGAAAGCAATTACAGCTCAGCACCAAGCGACGGCTAGCAAGGAAATGAGTGGGATAATTCTGATTAGCTACAGATGGTTAGGATGTACGCAGTGTCGTCGTTTACACCTGGTCTTTTCATGCGTATTGTATTTGGAGTGAATTCTGGTAGATTTTATCGATACGCAGCGCCGGATAGCCGTATCGCCTTCACTATGCTGATTCCCTCTTAACACTTGTTTCTACTGTATGTCTTCCCTCATTTGACATCGTTTTATGCTAAAAGGATGGAAATCAGGAAATTTGAATTCCTTTGAGATGTCAGATTCGGCCCTCGTGGACCAAAGCCGTTATGTTGTGTTTGGAGACCTTTCACCTGTCAGATTTACACGCTTATGAATCTGATTAAAATGCGTCTCACGCTTCGAGGTACAGCTCGAGCGCTGCAAATTAGATCTGCTTTAAATGCACCGTCTGTCTAAGACACTCGAGTCACAGAAAAAGTCCAGGTTTAAACAGGGTCAAAGCGTCTGCTGGGTGACTAAATGGAAATGATGCTGATGTTTGAAACATCTTAGTGTGTCTGAGCTGAAAATAGCGGTCTGGCTATAAAAATAAAACACGGTGAAGTGATTTTTCACAACTTGAATCGTTCCCCAAATCCTAAATCTTAATAAGAAATCAAAAATGTAAAGATAAGAAATAAAAAGAATAAAGAAAGCAAGTGGAAAATCCACAGGAAAATGAGACGGGTTTTTCTTTGTTGTTGTTGTTGTTTGGGAGAGTTGTATGTAACTGTGAGAAGGGATAGAAACATGACCCATTACACCGGGTTGATACGATTCTTTCTCTTGCTGATTTCGAAAAACGAGTCGCTGATCAAGATCAAAGGTCCAGAGATTAAACATGTGGTTGCACATCTGCCCCTTGCTCTTTTCAATCTTTATGCTTAGAAGATAATAGAAGCTAAAAAAAAAATGTATTGGAAATGTACATGGCCAAAAAAGATAATTAATTAAAAAATAATAATAATAATTCCATTTTAATTATCCATTTTATCCTTAAATTACTATAATTAAAAATTAAAATAGCCCTGATCTGCAAGATCACATGAGTGTTTAATAGAGTACTTTTTATTATGGATTTTATTTTTGGAATAAATGGCAGGCACACTTATCTAGCATTTTTTTTTTTTTTTAATTATGATTTATTATTTATTTAAACAAAATTTATTTCGTTTCTTTAATTATTAATTCTTGACATCTTTTAACAAGATGACATGCGCCTATATTTGTTGTGGCTTTATTAGTATAATCGCATTACATATTATACTTTTTTTCAAGCAGTGCCTAAAATTCACCGATTTCACCTCTTCTTCATCAGGAATTTCTTTCTAGAAAGTTCTTCCAATAATTTACGCATATACACAAAGTCATGATACTGTCTATACACCACTAAAGGTATCGTGTTAACAGTGTTTCTTTTTATTAGATTATTTTCTTATCATGGTATAGCATGTGGTGGCTCTGTAGTGCATCATCAGGTGCAGTAGAACTGGCACCTCACAACTCCAAGGTTCCTGTCAGGCTTAGGTTACTGCCTGTGTGGGGTTTTGCATGTTGTTCTGATATCCGTGTGGGTTTCCTCCAGGCTCTAAAGGGGTTCTACGTCCAGTAGGTGGATTAACTGCTTGATGTTGTGAATGTGTGTGAGTGTGCATGAAGTCTTGATGACGGACTGGCATCCCATCCAGCGTGTTTCCTTCTTGCACCCGGTGTTGCCGGGATTGTCTCCAGATCCAGGACACTGACCGGGATAAAGCACTTAAGCTTGATGAATGAAGGAATGATTACAGTTCCTGTACCGTGACCTGTTCTGCAGCTGCTTCTACCCTCTCGAGTCCTGGAGTAGCGCCTCTAGGAATCAACCCTGACCAGGATGAAGCAGTGCAGTTACTGAAAGATGGATGAATGATGAATGGTATACCATTTTACTGATCAACCGTCACACCGTTTATTGTCTCCAAATGATTTTTCAAAATGGATCCTTTACATCATTCCCTCATAACAGGGCCATTGAGTTTAATGGTCTCAGATATCCCTCTGGCCTTTTTAAAGAATAGTCTTGAAAGTAAAAATGAAAAAAAAAAAAAAAAAGCAAGCAGCAGAACTGCAAGTGGGAAAAAACACAGGGAAAGGTTTGAGATGAGTTAGCAGAATGGTAATATGAAGAAACATTAGACACGAGCCAGGTGGCCATTATGGGCCCGGCAGCAAAGAGAGACTTGATTCAAATATTTTCAGACCATCAATCATGGAAATCAGCAGACGTCTGGGTCTGACACCTCACTGGCGCGTTTTACCAAATACAGCAGCAGTCCATGGAACAGCATGAAATCAATCAATTTACTTACAACGGGAACAATTATTCACAATGATTAATTGGTCTATATTTTTAAGTGCGGACACAAACGCAGAGGTAATCTGATTAATCGAGCTGAAAAACGTCAGTAGAGGACTTGGATCAAGCTTAGGCAAGGTCTAGGCAATATATTGTTTCTTGTCATATATGACACCCTACCATTTACTGAAAGGATATATATATATATATATATATATATATATATAAGCTACCAGGGCCAGCAGATTAGCCTTGGCTATGTACAGAGACTTAATTAAAGTGTTTAAGGTCGCTATAGCGGAAAAATCATTGGATATACACCAGGACGAGACCAGGCAAAGTTTTTTGTTTTTTTTTCCTTCAGCCGTCTAGCAGATTTGGTGAGCCTGTAGCCTCGGATTCATGTTCTTGGCTGATATGACTGGAACCCGATGTGGTGCTCTACAGTTGTAGCTCATTCGCCTTATGGGTTTTGGCATGTTGAGATGTTTTTCTGCTCATCATGGTTGTAAAGAGTGGTTACAGACGTTGTGACTTCCTGTCAGGTCAAACCAGTCCAGCCATTTTTCCTTCACCAGTAAACACTTTTCATCGTTTAGATCTGATTAATCCGAAGGCAGGATTTGGTGGTGGTGTAATGTGAAATTATTAAACCTCGATTCTGGAGTGCTAGATCCAAGCTTCTGAGTGCTCCTCTGAAACGAGATCCTGTACACAAACACGCAAGTTATGCAAGCTGAGTTAGCATCATGAGGCCTGTGATTATTTACATATGGCACATGCATCATATTTAAGTAACGTTACCTTAATTATCTTTTCTATTTACGCGTTTACATCCAACAACACGCCATTTTCCCGACCAGTCGAGGGGTTAAGCTCCTTGTTTAAAGACTCCAACCGCAGCCATCTGAAGTTGTGACCCGAGATTTAAACAAGTGCGCAGAAACGTAACCACTTTAGCGTCGCTGTCAGTCAAAAGTCCGCCGCTTCTCTAGCCTACCAGGTGCAAAAACAAGGCTTTAAAATGACATCACTCACGATGGGATCTGCACTCTCTCCTATGCCTTGGAGGATTGAACTAAAGGGCCTGGCCCTCTCTGAACATTTCTTAGTTTGACCTCCCCCGCTAACCCCCCTCCCCCCTCCACCCACCCACCCAAACTTTTCCCTCTGATAGGACATAAACGCTGGGTATTGTTTATCTGTTCCTGTGGAGACATGTACAGTACAGTAGCTGCGATAGGATCGGAATCTGCGGCATTCCGAGTGATGAAGGGAGCGGTGATGAGATCAGCCGTGGAGGGAGGGGAACGGCATGAAGGGGAAAAAGATGAGCGACGGCATATGTTACAGGGACGAGGGATATGTGATATGCTCCCGACACTGTATTGCAGATCACTATAACTTTTTTTTGTTTTTTTTAAAACACAGTCAAATTTCAGACAGGATGCTTGAAGGGAAAAGTAGGAAAGGATATGTGGGAGGTTTAAGCTTTAAACTTAAAACCTAGCACTAATGCCGTAGTCATGTGCTGCATTTTCTGTCATCTCCAAGTCGTTCCCCGGTTGCCAAGTTCAACAGGACAGCCAAGCAGATGAGAAAACTGGCTTTAAATATATGGATGTTTAAGCAATGAGACCACAGATTTGAGATATTTTGACAAAGAAAACAGAGTAAAAGAAAGAGAGAGAGAGAGAGAGAGAGAGAGCTTCAGGCTTTAGCAATAATACAGCATTTTTAGGTCGTATCTATTGGGGAATAAAGTAGGTTATGCACACTATAAAAAAACACTCGAGCATTTAACAGTGTTGCAACACAGTAAACATCTGAGAGCAGTCAGTTAATCAGTTGTTGAATAGAAAGCTCTTTGACAAACACTTGTATAACATGTTTCCTTATTGAATTACGCTGTTTGTGGCCCCACCAGTGATCAGCGCTGTAACTCCAGCGTGTTCCAGTTCTTTAACAGAATTGCCATCATTTTATCATCTCATTACGCCGCAGTTCAGTGGAGCGTGACAGAATTTGTCATTTGTCATTTCAATTGCTTTCTGATTTCTCGTGTGTTTCACATCAAAGTAAGGAACAGAACATGAGTGTTTTATGTCTTTAATACTGTACCACAGTTGCCAAGAATGACTTGATGCTTATTAAAGAATGACATTTTATAGTTTCTAATCTGTTTAAAGTTACAGTTGATGACCACAAAAAGTCCCACAAACAATCCTGCTCACCTGCCGCTCTCTCTCCTCTCTCTGTCCTCTCTCTGTCTGTCTCTCTCTCTCTCTCTTCTCCTTCGTTCTTCTCCCTCTTTTGTCCCCCTCCCTTGCTCTTTTCGCCCTATTTCTTCTCTCTCTTCTTCTCTCTCTCTCTCTCTCTTTTTCTCCCTCCTCTCTCATCGTCTCTCTTCCATTCCTCTTTCTCTCTCTCACTTTTTCTCCCTCCTCTCCCTTTTCTCTCTACTTCTCTACCTTGCTCTGTTCGCCTTCTTTCCTCTCCCTCTTTCTTCTCTCTCGTCCTTCTCTCTTCCCTCTCCCCCCCCCCTCTCTTTGTCACTTTTCTCTTTACCTCTCTCTTCTCTCCCTCATTCTTCTCCCTCTTTTGTCTCTCTCATCTTTCTCTCTTTCTTCTCTCTCATCGTCTCTTCCCTTCTTCTTTCTCTCTCTTTTTCTCCCTCCTCTCTCAGTGTCTCTTTTCTCTCTACTTCTCTCCCTTACTCTGTTCACCCTCTTTTTTCCCCCTCTTTCTTCTCTCTCATCCTTCTCTCTTCCCTCTCTCTCTCTCTCTCTCTTTCTCTCTCTCCCCCCTCCTATCTCTTTGTCACTTTTCTCTTTACCGCTCTCTTTCCTCCCTCATTCTTCTCCCTCTTTTGTCTCTCTCATCTCCCCCCCTTGCTCCTTTCACCCTATTTCTTCTCTCTCTTTCTTCTCTCTCATCATCTCTCTTCCCTTCCTCTTTCTCTCTCTCTCTCTCTGTGTCTCTTTTCTCGCTACTTCTCTCCCTTGCTCTGTTCACCCTATTTCTTCTCCCTCTTTCTTCTCTCTCATCCTTCTCTCTTCCCTCTCTCTCTCTCCCTACTGCAAAATCACAAAATGTCCTCTATCTTGAAGACTTTCCAATGGCAGAAACCTTACTAGTGACACTGGTTTTTCGATTACTGCGGACCATCAAAAAAAGTCAACAAGCAGATGAAACTGACTTTCTGAACCGAGAAAACAGTGCTGTATTAATACAAACAAACAAACAAATAAACAAACAAGCAAATAAATAAAAATTTATTGTATCGTGTCATTTTAAACTTCAGACTTTATCTAGTGCACAGACAACACTTTCTACTTAAAGGTCGACGGCTAAATGGTTAAAAGATGAATAATCCGTCTTCTGTCTTCATTTGGGATAGAAGGTACACGTTAGAAAGCAAAGGAGTTACAGATGGTTTAAGGATGCCTGCTCTTGCGTGCTGCTCATGATTTGTCCATTAATTTTCATGATTTCTCAAAAGAGAGAGAGAGAGAGAGAGAGAGAGAGAGAGAGAGAGAGAGAGCAGCTTTCAAGGAAACCAAGCCCTCCTTTTCAGTTCTGCTAAGATGAAGCTATAGATTAAAAACGAATCATATATGGAAGAAATGCATGAGTGTCTGGCAAAGCTTCTAAGAAAATCTCCTTCTATTTCTTTTCTCTAGTTCCACCGTACATGGGCTGGGAGAATGAGAAGAAGAGAAGCTGAAATACAGAGCGAGAGAAAGAAAGAAAGAAACAGAGAAGACTAATTTCAGCTGAGATTGGAGAAACTTTCTGGCCGGCAGAACCGCGGACTGCAAGGAGCCACAAAAGCAACCTTTTAAATGACTGCGATGAAATACACAAACAAGATAAACCAAATGGGAACGGCTGATCGGACGGTGGCACGCACAGAGACGGCGCGCGCACAAGAGCGGATGGACAGCGGGGAGCGCGTCCAGGCTGCTATTACTCTTGGCCTTTAGGGAAAATAACTGGATTAAACCAGTTAAGCTGGGCCGGTGTGATGGACAACGATCTATAAGGGGTTGGTGGAAGCCAAGTTGGATCCGGAGTAGTCTCTGAGCACTCCGAATTTTCTCACAGGCCGACATCGTTCCAGCAACTTTCTATCTTTTTCCCAAAAAACAAAGACACAAACACTTATGGCGCACAAAACAAGACTTTTTATTATTATTATTTTTTCTTTTTCCTTTTTTTTGGAAGCACAAACAGATGTGATTTTTAGAATACAGAAAGTAGTGGTTGAAAGCAAATTTTGTACTTCATGTTAAATTATTTCCTATTTATTTTTTATCCCCTGATGTTACCTGTGAATGTGCTTTATCAGAGTTTATCAGAACGATACATGTATTCATGTCGTACAGGTTCGCGTCTGTTCACCGACATATACAGCTAATAGTATGGTAGCTAATGTTTTCTGTGTTTTTTGTTTTTGCATCTTTTATAAGCTGCAAACACCATGTGCACAAAAAAAACAACAAAAAAAACAAAAAACAAACAACCCTCAAACCCTTTGGCTCCACAAAAAAAAAAAAAAACAACTAAAAAGGAAAAAAAAGAGGAGAATTTCTTTCTTTTTCTCTACTTTTCATTCCCTTTCAGAGCTGCTAACATTTTTGAATTTCTTTCATAGGCAAAAAGACTGATGATGCGTATCGGTGGTCTGATCCCAAAGGCATGACGCACGATATTATTATTATTCTGTATTATATATATATATATATATATATATATATATATATATATATATATATATATATATATATATTTTACAAATAGCTTTTCATACTAACAAAACATCCTGATATAGAATTTATTCTAACATTAAAAGAAAAGAAAGAGAAAAAAAACCCCAACAACATAGGAAGAACAGATGACGCTTTTTCACGTGTTTCATTGTCAGGTGCAATTGCTGAGGATTTCAATTTCCGCCAGGAAAAGTAAACGAAAATGAATAATAATAGGATAAGATGTATTAAATGCAACGACGGACACACTTTCTGTGGATCTCAGGATATTTGTTGTGCCCTCTGATACAGTTCTGTTTTTTATTATTATTATTATTATTATTTTTATATATATATGTATATATATTTTTTTTTTTCTTCAGAGGAATCAGTCGGTAGCATCCATACTGCTTTTTGAGCTCTGTACATAATTCCTTCTTCAATGTGATTTTCTTGTAACATTATCGGAGCAGAATAATAACAGGAAATATGTAATAAATAAATAAATAAATAAATAAATAAATAAATAAATAAATAAATAAATAAATAAATAAATATCCAGGGCTGCACAATTATGTTTGAAAAATATTATTTTTTATTATATCTTTTATTTTTTCAGTGTTGTCATTGTGGTCTTTATCAGTTTGTTATTGTGTTAGAAAGTGATCTATATATAATAAAGCCGAATCCTGGAGTTATGAGCCGTTCTCCAGAGAGATTGAAACATTATGCTGAAGCTTAAACTCAAGCTGATCCCTTAATGCTAAAACACAGACATGTGACAGAATATTCGAAACCAAAAATGCCTTATTTCAGCGTAAGTGTACCACTATATACAACATCCGGCATTGATTGAGATTGTATGATTAATTATGCAGCCCTATAAAAATATATATTATAAATAAATAAAGTTAAAACTCTTAAGAGTCAGATTCCATTTTGTTGATGGTTGGTTGGTTGGTTGGGGAAAGAGGGAGGAAAGAGAAAGGGAAGGAAAGAAGGAAGAAGGTAAAGGGATGGGAGGAAAAGAGGAGAAAGAAAGGAACTGAGGCAGACAAAGAAAGCAAGCAGTGAAAGAAAGAAAGGAGAAAAGGAAATGAAAAAGGGAAGCAACAGAAAGAAAGAAGTGAGTTAAGGGAAGGAAGGAATGAATGAAGGAAGGAACGAATGAAGGAGGGCAGGTTTAAAGAAAGCTAGGGTAGGAAGGAAAGGTAAGGGAAAAAAGGAAAGAACAAAAAAAGGAGTAGGAAAGGAAGGAAGGAAGGAAGGAAGGGCAGGTTAAATGAATGGTAGAAAGGAAAGAAAGAGAAAGAAAGAAAGAAAGAAAGAAAGAAAGAAAGAAAGAAAGAAAGAAAGAAAGAAAGAAAGAAAGAAAGGGAAGGTTGAATGAATGGTAGGGTACAAAGAAAGAAAGAAAGAAAGAAAGAAAGAAAGAAAGAAAGAAAGAAAGAAAGAAAGAAAGGAAAGTGACCTTGAAGAATGGTAGTTAAGGGAAGGAAGGAAGGAAGGAAGGAAGGAAGGAAGGAATAAAAGACGGAAGGAAAAAATTAGATTGAACTCAAAGAAAGATTGAAGTTAAGGGAAGGAAGGAGGAAAGGAATGAAGGAAGAGAGAAAAGAAGGAAGGAAGGAAGGAAGGAAGGAAGGAAGGAAGGAAAGTGAACTTTAAGAAACAGAAGCTAAGGGAAGGAAGGAAGGCAGGAAGGAAGGAAGGGAGGTGAACTTAAAAAAAAGTTAGAAACTAAGGGATGGAAGAAAAGGAAAGAGGAAGAACTGAAAGTAAGAAATCTGATTCCAATTTGTGTTAGTACACTCTGGTAAACAACAACACAATCTATTTATTTACTAATAAAATAAATGCACTGTTTGTACTCCAAACTAACTGGAGTGTTTTCAGTGACACAGAGCAAGTGCTTGTGATTAGCGCTGTCCACTGCATTGTGTCTAAACGCTGTGTGAAGGTGCTCTGCTTCACCACACACCTCCACACACCAGCCATGGCAGTGCCCGGGCACCAGTGCCAGGTCTGGCCTGATGTTAAACACACAGCTGGAACCTTTTAGCTAAAAATGCTGCCGAGGACACGACATGTTCAGCCTGGTTTTGCTCCTGAACCAACAGGGAAGAGCAGATCCACAAAAACAGTGGGTTATGACAAGGTTTTGAGCCATATGAAAAGTTAATAAATACAGCGCTTCTTCAAATCCAAAAACTTTCATCTCTTAAGAAATCCCATAAATATTGAACGAGTTCAGGTCGAGGCAGATAGCCGTTTGTGAAGATAACCGAACTAAACTGGCACCACGATCTTATCGACGGAGGCATTTTCGTCATCTCGAGACGCACATGAGCCTCGGCTTCATCTCTCCCCGGTCGGGTAAAGCCTGGAGCTTGCAGCATTTCAACGCTGTTACATTTCAAAGAGCAGAATGAAAGCAGACAGGCTGCGTGGAGGACAGGCTTCCTGGAAGAGTACATCACGTTACACTTGAGCGTTGAGTAACAGTAGCCTACATGCAGATTCTCCAAAGCAAATACATGGTTGAATTGGAAAGTACATCAGTGGGCAAAGCGTCTCTGAAAACACACTGTCCGGTTTTACCAGATATGATCAAATTATAACCAAATGTACAGTCAAGACATTTCTTCCTGGACAGAACCAGGCAGAGTTTTCCATTGCAAGTGTCTATTTGCAATGCAATTTGACCAATGTTTAAAAAAAACAAAAAAAAAACTGAAATAATAACGTCCATTTGGAAAGCCAAGTGAAAACAAAAAAGCTGTGGAGTTACTTCTGAAAGAACTATAACGGTGGAGAACAAGGCAAAAATGTTCAAGCAGAAAAAGCAGAGTGAAATTCTGTTCTTTGTATATTCCAGCTTAGGGTATTAAGGTCATAGCACAGGGTTAAGGGCCTCACTAAAGAGGCAAAAGTGTCAGCTTGGAAAGAAGGAAGGAAGGAAGGGCAGGTTGAATGAATGGTAGAAAGAAAGAAAGAAAGAAAGAAAGAAAGAAAGAAAGAAAGAAAGAAAGAAAGAAAGAAAGAAAGAAAGAAAGAAAGAAAGAAAGAAAGAAAGAAAGAAAGAAAGAAAGAAAGAAAGCACAGTGAAATTATTTTCTTTGTATATCCCATCTTAGGAAGCACCTTGCTAAAGAGTCCAAAAGTGTCATCTTAGAAGGAAGGAAGGAAGGAAGGAAGGAAGGAAGGAAGGAAGGAAGGGAGGGAGGGAGAGAGGAAGGAAGGAATTGATTGGTAGGGTAGGAAGGAAAGAAAGGGAAAAAAGGAAAGTCCAAAAAACGGGAGTAAGAAAGAAAGAAAGAAAGAAAGAAAGAAAGAAAGAAAGAAAGGAAGCACAGTGAAATTATTTTCTTTGTATATCCCATCTTAGGAAGCACCTTGCTAAAGAGCCCAAAAGTGTCATCTTAGAAGGAGGGAGGGAGGGAGGGAGGAAGGGAGGGAGAGAGGAAGGAAGGAATTGATTGGTAGGGTAGGAAGGAAAGAAAGGGAAAAAAGGAAAGTCCAAAAAACGGGAGTAGGAAAGAAAGAAAGAAAGAAAGAAAGAAAGAAAGAAAGAAAGAAAGAAAGGAAGCACAGTGAAATTATTTTCTTTGTATATCCCATCTTAGGAAGCACCTTGCTAAAGAGCCCAAAAGTGTCATCTTAGAAGGAGGGAGGGAGGGAGGGAGGGAGGAAGGAAGGAATTGATTGGTAGGGTAGGAAGGAAAGAAAGGGAAAAAAGGAAAGTCCAAAAAACGGGAGTAGGAAAGAAAGAAAGAAAGAAAGAAAGAAAGAAAGAAAGAAAGAAAGAAAGTTGAGGTCATAGCACAGATGAGAGTTAAGCACCTTGCTAAAGAGCCTAAAAGTGTAAGCTTAGAAGGGAGGGAGGGAGGGAGAGAGAGAGAGAGAGAGAGAGAGAAAGAAAGAAAGAAAGAAAGAAAGAAAGAAAGAAAGAAAGAAAGAAAGAAAGAAAGAAAGAAAGAAAGTTGAGGTCATAGCACAGATGAGAGTTAAGCACCTTGCTAAAGAGCCTAAAAGTGTCAGCTTAGAAGGGAGGGAGGGAGAGAGAGAGAGAGAGAGAGAGAGAGAGAGAGAGAGAGAGAGAGAGAGAGAGAGAGAAAGAAAGAAAGAAAGAAAGAAAGAAAGAAAGAAAGAAAGAAAGAAAGAAAGAAAGAAAGAAAGCTGTGGAGTTACTTCTAAAAAGAACTGTAAAGTAAAGTACTACTCAAAAATTTTCACGCTAAAAAAGCAGAGTGAAATTCTTTGCTTTGTATATCCCAGATTAGGAAGTTGAGGTCATAGCACAGTTGAGGGCCTCAGTAAAGAGCACAAAAGTGTCAGCTTGGCAGAGCTCAGGGTTGAAGCCTCAGCTTTCCAATGAACAACCCAAAGCTTTAACCAGTTGAGCCTCCCGCAGTATGTTACTAATTATGCTAGTAACTGTATGCTTCTAATGGTTAGACTTAATGGTAAAAAAAAAAACAAAAAAAAAACAACAACAACAAACGAGGACTAGTCCAGTCTAACAACATATTTCTCATTTTGTCTTCAGAGGCGAAGGGACCGGTGGTTTTTGTCCTGAAAGTAAACTGCAGCGCTCGGCAGGGTGTTGAAGTGCAGATAAGCAGACGCACAAGATAACGGCAGGATAGCGTGAGTCGTGTGTGCACCTTCTGAGAATTCAGTGAAGATGAAACAGGAATTCCTTTTAAGAGTCAAGATAAAAAAAAGTCAGTCAAAGTACCGGCTCGACGGACCGACGGGCTCGGAAAGAAAAAACACGGCAGACAGTTGGTTCGAGAATGCCACCTGGTAGCTGAAAGTCACCCGTCGGCTACGCCCAGGAGGCCGTCTGGAGTTTAAGAATCTGTTGCTTCTCATCTGCATTGGTGCTTCTTGCCGTATGCTTTTAGCAAAAGGGACTTTGAAGTTGAAGCAGCATTACAACCAAACCATAAAGCTAAGCAGTTGAGGGTTAAAGGTCTTGCTCAAGGGCCACACACTGGAATTTACAAGACTGGGGTCCAGTTGTTTCCCACTGATATCACTAACTTTTTAAGTTAAAAAAAGAAATTTTGAAACTTAAAATACTTTTCACTCATCACATGTTCAACTGGGCAGTTACATCAACAAATTTCCTAAATATCATGGAAAAAAACAAGGAAAAAAGATATCTGTTACTTTTGTCATGGTCGGAAATAAATTATTAATTTAAAAAGTAAATTTGAATAAATAATTTGCATTTATTTTTAAAACTTAAATATATGTAAATAATTTTATTTATTTATTTGATTATTTGCTACTCCACTTTATCTTTTTTTTTTTTGTCTTATTCCATTTCATTTCATTTTGTCTATGTTTTTTTTTAATCAAGAATCGATTTTAAAATTGATTTTATTTTTTATAAAACATAGTCGTAAAAAAGCATTTTACTGCATGTGTCAAATCGTGTATGATTTTGTATGTGATATTTCTATATTTCAAATTGATATTTCTATTTATTCCAACAGCTTGATTCTGATATTAACAGACAAATGGGGGGAAAACACATGAGGCTCTGAAAACTCCATTTCAAAAATTACCAGGTGGTGAAAAGAAGCAATCGTAGATTAAATATAATATATAGATATAATAGTAAAGAATAATATAAATATAATAGTAAAGAATAGCCCTTCAAAAAAACATCCCCATGTGCTTGTAATATTAGCAAATGTCTTCCTTATGCAACTTAGGAACAGCCTTCAAAGCTTCTCAAAAAAACGTTCATAGCTATGGGAATAGTGAAAGTCTTCACCCTCCTGCTTGTAAATGTATTAATCACACCTAAACACAAAAGAGCAAAAAAAAAAAACTGAAGACCTAAAAAGTGAATGTTTTGGCTAACTGTCACAGCTAAAGTAATAAACGAGCAATTTACGTAGTCACGCTGCAAAGTATACAGTAGTTTCCCCCAGGTTTAATCTGGCACATCCACATCATCCAAAAGTCAACAATCTCTACTGTGGATCAATTATGCTCTATTCCAGGGCTTCTCAGTTCACCCTTCTCAGCACATTCTTGCGATTCCTCTGCTCGAACACCAGCAGCGAGGTTTGAAATCCAGACTTCCCTGAGAAAAGCACTCGGGTCCACCTCGGCTCCACCAACCTCCATCTTTAGACACCACGTTCCAGGTTCCTGTTCATCTCAAGGCCTCTTCAATCACTTGAACTCTTCTTAGAGGAGCTCAGCACCTGATTCCAATCATTTTATAAAAAAGTACACCTTTCAGCATCACACCAGCCAGAAGAAAAGGACCAATATGCTGGTTTGACGTTTTACTCCTTCATTTATCTTCATGAACCGCTCCAGCTTGGTCATGGTGGAGCCGGAGCCAAACCCAGGAACAGTGGGTGCAGGGTGGGAATAGACTCTGAACTGACACACCAGTTCATCAATTCAGAGCAGCCAACCCACCTGCCTGCATGTTTTTGCAACGTGGATGAAAACCTGGATGTCCCATTTGGGCCAGTTTACTGTTTTCAGAAGAAACCAAACCAAAGGAGTTCAAACCGGATAGCGAACTTTTGAAAAGAAAGCAAAATGTAAAGAAAAATAGCTCAATGCTGTTTTTATAACGTATTCCATTAAAAACATTAGTTCTGAACCAAACGTCATAACTGGAAATACTAAAGAAAATCCTTCATTTAAATCTAAAAGTTGTAACCAAAAACTGCAATATTTCTGTTGGTTGTTTAATTATACAAGATCGTACAAGCAAGCAGGCCGTTTTTTTAAGCAGTAGGTAATCACAGCTGTGATGATATTCAGCACAGCAGCATGACTCTGTTTAGGCAACAAGAAATTAATATCACGCTAACTGACATTCCAGACACAACATGGTCAAGAACTGTGTTTATATTTCCTCAGACAAGGAAAATAGATCCCGGTTGTGTTACCATGCCAGCGCACAGACTGACTGACACATGGTCACAAATTATTACACAATTTTGAAATTGTATGTAGCAAATAGAGACAAGAGGAGTGATAAAAACACATCCCAGTTTTACACAAGTGTGTAGGATAATAGTGTGAGTAGTGTGTTCCTACAAGAAGAAGTACCAGGATGATGCACTTATTCACCCGCAAAAATATTGGACACTCACAGTTTTTCTTACGTTGCAGAAGAAAGGCGGAGCTGACGCTGGGTGAGAAGAAAATTTCAAGATGGCTGACGACACTCTGGCGGATAAGCCAAGACGTCTTTTTTAATGAACTCATATTGTGTGATTGATTTTTTAAACATGTTCTACTATAGCCAGATTGACATCATTTGCTATCCACTGGGAAATGGCTTATACTTCCAGTTAGTGCTCCATTTGAGACGATCCCACCCTTCTGAAGTCCATACATGAGACACTAGGGTACATAGTGTAAGTGTATAGTACATCATTTGGGACACAGTGAAATGCATCAGTGCTGTTATACTTGCAGCACAAACGCTGATGGACCAAACCAATTAGTGGACTGTTGTATAACATACCCTCATTTTTCTGTATGTCACCCTTAACATCTTAGTGTTTAAAACTAGTTACAAATTTTAATACAATGGCCTGTGCCTCATGCATGCAATCCTTCTTTGCACCTTACACACTTTAGTGTAGACGGGGCAAATGAAAGATTTTTACAATCCCAGGGTGACCCCTGATCTCAGTTCCAACAACAGAAGCAGAAGAATTTGCCTCTTGTTATCAGTGCTGTTTTTGTCACTCTTACAGTTGAACAGAGCTACATACAAGATAAACTCTGCATTCCTGCATGCGAGACAAAGTGCTTCGTGTTCACCCCGTGCATCCGGCTGCATGCTCAATGGTGTCCGACTGCTGCATAAACGTACACGGGCAGGTAGCGTGAACAATCTGTTTCAGTGTGAGCCTTTCAAATGACAACGTGGACATAAGATCGTAGTTTTTTTGTGTGTGTGTTAATCATGTGTTTTTATCGACTGAATGCAAGAACCATGATCATATTCCGTGTGAAACCAATTACAGCATTTTTTTCTGATTATTATTAAAGTCAAGCATTGCTAAATAAAGAGGGCAAATTGATGCAAGACAAAATCCCAGCAGAGTCTTCAGTGTTTTTACTGGCAGAAGGGATTACAGCAATTACAGCTCAGACAGCCATATGCATCCAGCTTGTAAGCCTTGTAAGAGTATAAAAAGGTTTTGTTGAATAAGAACGAGAACAGGAACATGCTTTTTCGATTAAAGCGTTGGATTTGAAGTGAACAGGTCCAAATTCGTTAACATTAATATGTTAAGATATGGCGGTTTTTAGAGGAACTACTGAAGCAAATGTTGGAGATTTCTTTTGTCTTCAATCAGCCCCATTTTTTCTCTTCCATTCATTTGTTATGTACTTTAAACAATCACTTAAAGATGCTGCTAGGCTACTGTGGTTTGAATCTCTTTAAGTGGAACCATGTGTATGTGCCATTATAGCAACTTTTATCAAGGGCCCCATAATTAACATTAATAAAAGGCTGATATTTATCAGTGTAGTCGCGGTGGATCACTATGTGATGACCTCCGGGTGGTTGCATGTCTCTTCCGTTTTTGGCAGAACCTAAATGTAGTGCTTTTTTTTATACAGACTTTTGTGTTTTAAACCAACTTTGGATTTTTACTTCAGAACTGCACCAGTGTACATCATGCACACCTCCCAACTTTCCTTCTTACAAAACTGATTCCACAATTCTGATGCCATTTGTGTGAAATGCATTATAAACATAGTCAAATTGTCCTTCACAACAACTTCTTGCTGGCCCACAGCTCCAGGGTCCTGAGTTCAATCTTGAGCTCAGGTTACTGTCTGTTTGTGAGTTTTGCACGTTCTCCTCATATATTTTTCCTCCAGGTTCTCCAGGTTTCTCCCACTGTCCAAAAACATGTAGAGAGACTATGCAACATTCCCCCTAGATGAGCATGAGTGTGTGACAACCTCTAAACACACATAGAAAACAGTATTTTTCATCACCCCAGTCTACTATAACTAAAATTTAATGGTATTTAATGGTTAGAATAGTTCACAACCACTTCACTACTGTTTTATCCCGAATTTCCTCAAGATCATCGGAAGAAGAAAAATATGTTTAGACTGTTTGTAATGTCATCTTGATATTAGCATGGATGAAAGTTCACATTTTGTGTATCTGGTCATTTACTTCAACAATTTTTTGCCTGAGATTAGTTAACACGTTTTTCAATGGTACGGGAATGCTTTTGTTAACTGCTTTTAAATGATTTTTTTTTAGAAGTTTAAAGAGCTCAATGGAACCCCAAAGGAATCAGCAACCTGTCACTTTTCGACGCCAGTCACTGACCCTCTGAAGGAACAGGTAGCCCATACCTGACCTAAGCATCTTTCAACTTCATAATTTAGTTTAAGAAACACTTTTGTTTCTTCGAATTGAAGTCTTTTCACCATGACAAGCAGCAGAACACTAAGTCCGTCCAAAATTCAAACAGGTTTTGTTTTTATTCATTTAACATCTCCATGCTTAGCCAACTCCACGCGGAAGCCATGTTGTTTAAAGGTCTCGCGCTGCCCTCTGGCGGCCATTTTAGTTTATCAGGCTGTTTTACGGCGTTCAGTAAACACCTGAGATTCATTCACTAATTTTTTTTCATTAATCACTCGCGTCTTCGAGTCTGATTTCGCCTCGTCTTTCAGTAAGTTAAAATGTCCTAGCACTAAAATCATAACGATCTAAGTCATTAAGAAGGTATAAACACTGAGCTTAATGAAAACAGATCTCTCAATTGAACTGAATGTAGCATTTAAGTTTGAAGTCACGTGCATGTCATACTTGTAATAATGACTTGTTTAATGTATGACTGCATGGCATATAACGAATGTTTAATCAATTTAAGCTATTCTGTGGCTTAAATGCAACACCAAATACTTTCATAAGTACAACTATCACCCATGAACATCTCTGCATTTTGCTTGTGAGGTCTGAAATTTCAAAGAAATGACCACCTGCATTGCTGAAGACATTTCCATAACTTCAGTCGATTTGTCAGACGTAACCAGCTCTTCATCCATTTCCGATAAAGTCTGTGTTCACTGGGGTAGGACCTGGCTGTTTTATTTCTTACCTTATTTTTTGTTTTCGAATAACTACCACCAGCCACTCTGCATTCATGTGTTTGTCTTTTATCCAGGATGTGAGCTCAGTTCCAGCCAAACCACAGTCGTGTTTGAGGCAGAAGATGATCTTTTGGAGAACCAGTTCTTCATCAAAACAGTAAGATCACTCATCTGTTCATAAGTGACTGATCGTCTGCCCTGGATTGGACCGAAACCAGATTTAGGTTGAAGATGTCTAGAATGTGTCTCGAATAGAGCAAGATGCTGTTTTTCCCTACTGGGCTTAAAATAAAAGAAGATAAGACAGGATAAGTGGACCCGATCAATACTGTGTGAAAATCCGATCCGTTCTTTCCATCCCCGATGAAAAACTCGCATACTATTATTAGTTGTGCCAAATCTGAGATGGCCCAGTGCCAGCCAACCCGTACCACTTTCGTTCGGCCCGCATATGGCCATGGAACAATGGCAACGAACTCATCCAAAACTGGCTCCCAGAACACAGCAACAACTCAACCTTGATGACATCTTTGCTGAAAACATGATATGAACCAGAGCATACAGTTGAGCCCAAAACTGCAATCCTTTGCTAGTACATATGGGTCGATGAATCTGGCCCAGATTCTAGATGCTATTAAAAACCTTAAAAGTGGATAATCTCAAGTCTCTTCATTGTGTTAACTTCCATTTACGTCCCTGAACTGTCTGAAACGTGGGTAGTTGTTCCACGCTTGGTAAATGAATTTGCTGCTGCATGGGTGGAATATTGTGTATAAATTTGCAATTTTGGAATAAATGGTGTGAGCAGCTGTACTGTGAGTAACAAGTTTCAGTGGGAATGCAAATGATCAACTTTCTTACTTCATTCTGTTTGTGTTGAGCTTCTGAAAATGTGCAACAGCTTTTTTTTCCCCATATTTTTTATTACAGGTTAGAGAATCACTCAGACAGCATAATAATCACTTATTCGTTTGGCCTATCTTGGTGTCTCAACTGCAAGTTGTCTATTTTTTTTTTTTTCTACCTATTTTTTCAAGTGGGTTGAAATGTGCTTTTTACTTAAAGGCAAGAGCAGCAAATGTACCCTCCTAAAGTTTCAGACAGTTCAAGATTGGTGATTAGAATTTAATTCCACTTTCTCCGGCTGCTGGTACAGATATGCCTGAGTGCACAGGCAAGTGATGAGCTGCATGTAGTTGCTGTATCTGACGGAGTTGGCGAGTCCAAGCCTATTCCGATTGCGACCCTGCGTCACTGTATGCCCACAGTGAGTCGATCACAATCTAACAAACTAATTTCTCGGTCAGTACATTTATGCAGCATGCACTTGATCACGCACTTTATCTGGTGTTTCAGGTCAGCTTCCCTGCCTTGGAGCTAATGCCGCCTGTTACCTTCAATTTGTGTTCAGGCAAAGGGCCGGTCTTCATCTCTGCACAGCACATTACACGTGAGCACCAAGTATGTAGTGTATATAGCTTGGGTATGGTTTTAATAAACAGTTATATTTTCCATTTTTGTTTTTTCAGTTAATCCTACTGAAAATACAGAAGAGGAGGAGGATGGAGGAGGAAGCTTCTTGGTTGATGATCTGACAGACTGAACTATCATCAATCCAATGTGTGGATGAATTTGAGCATTTTTTGAGATCAAAATGTTGACAACAGCTTGGATGTGTGGGATCGGTGATGTGATGTTTATGATTCGGAATGAAAGAAATATGTCACAGGAAACAAATCCAGAGTCTTGGTATATTTAGGCAGCAGGCTGTGATGTTATTTGTCTGCCTTTTCTTTTAGCACTAATCAGATACAGGCGATGAACCCACGGTCAAGTGCTTACTTGCTGAAATTAATGAATGCGATGCAAATTAGAAAAGAGCAACGATGATTGCCGCACTGAATTCACTGATGCGTCTTAATATATGAATAGAAGTGGGTTTGATCATCTGTCTGACCGTGAATAATAGTGATTTGTATTGTTAATATGAAAAGTGTGACTGGGGTTTTTTTTTGTGTGTGTGTGACGAAAATGCAATTAAATGTCATTTTTATCACTGATGCAAATCAGACTGGGTGTGAAATAAAACATTAAGAAGGGCAGGGAAGTGTGTGTGTAGGGGGGGGGGTGTCCATGAAATCAGCATAACTATAATTGTAAACTAACACTAGGTTTTAAACAAGCTGTAACACGGGCTGCGTCCCAAATTTCCTTCTAAACACTTCAGTTGACCATGCATGGTGTAGTGGACTAGTATGTTTAGGCATATTATGCGGTTTAGGACATGCACCATGGCTGCCGGTTACCGAGAAACGTCTCGTGCTACCTTAGCAACTACTAGTAAACACACGTAGGCCACATTGGTTCACGCGACGCACCTGCAATATCGCGAGAGCCGAATCCTTTTACATTTATTAAGTTAAACGACATTTCACATAGTAATGGTTTCCTGGCTTTCTGCCCTCCGGGACACCCCCGGGGTTACGCTCAACACCGAGGAGAAACTTTTGGCAGATTTTCAGCGTGACTCGCATCCTGACAAGGTCTGCCTCGCGGGCAGGGGTGAGTGACGCAACTGCCGGATTTGCAGGCGCGCGCGAGACATCAATTAACTCAGGGGCTACTGTACAACATCCAAAAATTGAAATAGATTCAGAAACGTGGGTCTTAAATATCATCAGGATTATAAAATGCAGATGGAAATGTCCAGAAGGCAATTTCAAAAAGAGATTTTTTTTTTACTCTGGAATTCGATTTCATCCATCTTAATTCAGATTAAATTCACATCAAAATCCGGGTGTAGATGCACCTCGGAATTACCTGTTCATTTCATGCGTCTTAATTCAGATTTAATTCACATTAAACTCCAGATGTAAATGCATCTGAGACGTTCCTGTTGATTTCATGCGTCTTAATTCAGATTTAATTCACATTAAACTCCAGATGTAAATGCATCCGAGACGTTCCTGTTGATTTCATGCGTCTTAATTCGGATTTGATTGACATCAAACTCCAGATGTAAATGCACCTGAGACGTTCCTGTTGATTTCATACGTCTTAATTCAGATTTAATTCACATTAAACTCCAGATGTAAATGCACCCGAGACGTACCTGTTCATTTCATGCCTCTTAATTTGTATTTGCTTCACATCGAACTCCAGATGTAAATGCACCCGAGACGTACCTGGTCATTTCATACATCTTAATTCGGATTTAATTCACATCAAACTCCAGAAGTAAATGCACCTGAGACGTTCCTGTTCATTTCATGCGTCTTAATTCAGATTTAATTCACATCAAACTCCAGATGTAAATGCACCCGAGACGTACCTGTTCATTTCATGCCTCTTAATTTGTATTTGCTTCACATCAAACTCCAGATGTAAATGCACCCGAGACGTACCTGTTCATTTCATGCGTCTTAATTCAGATTTAATTCACATCAAACTCCAGAAGTAAATGCACCTGAGACGTTCCTGTTCATTTCATGCGTCTTAATTCAGATTTAATTCACATCAAACTCCAGATGTAAATGCACCTGAGACGTTCCTGTTCATTTCATGCCTCTTAATTTGTATTTGCTTCACATCAAACTCCAGAAGTAAATGCACCTGAGACGTTCCTGTTCATTTCATGCGTCTTAATTAAAATAGAATATGATTGGTCGGTTTCTGGAAAGGAAGCAAACCTAATTCTAATTCTAACTGGTTGTCATGCAGGTTCATTTACAGTATATCTGACCTCAGACCTCTAGAAATGCTCTTGGATTTAAATCTGTTTATCCTTGCTGCATTTACATGTGCATTTTGATGTGGTTTATTCAGATATTTTGAGGATAATCACTATGAATGGCATGACCAGTAGCAAAGATATCACCACCGATCTCGCTGCTCTGCTACACCAACTGACCCGTAAACAGTCTGATAAATTGAACCAGGTGAACAGAGAACTGACCAAACTGCACCACCGAACACTGGCACCGTGCATGAGAACCTCTACTGCACTAATCATTAACTTTGTGTTCTTCTACTTCAGAATATTTGGGTGAGAATGGTCAGCCCATTGTGAATCCTCTCATCAAGAAGATCAAACAGCAAATTGCCACTGACCCTACCCTTATCCCAGAGTACCCACCTCCACTCGGAATCCCAGAATTCACCAGCAGGGCGGCGCAGCTGGCTTTAGGACGTGATAGCCGTGCCATTGTGGAGAACAGGGTGAAGTCTGTTTCTGTTTGTATGACACACACCATCTGGTGTAGTCATTGTGATTTCAGTGAACGTTTCTTATCACACTTTAGATTGTCCCAGTAAAATCTTGGCTGGATAATGTGCATTTTTCCATGTCAGATTAAATGACGATCCTCTAAAAAAGTAACGATTCACCAGAAAATGACTTCAGTACCTTTTGCTGATGTCATCAATCAGAGTGATTTGGGCTTGTGTAGAAAACAAGCTCACATAAATGGAAACTCGATTCAAAAAGGCGCTTATGTGTATTTTGTATTCTGTCCTTTAGCTTGTCTCATTTACCTTCACCACTTGGAGCTGTCCTGTGAGTCTCCTGTAATCCTGTGCCATCTTCCTATTGGTGGCTTTTAGACAAGCATAATCACACTTCCTACCAGTGCCAGTACTTGACCGTGTTTAGTCGTAATCAACACCACGTCACGTTTATGCAAAACTCAATTTATTAATGAATTCTTTTACAACGTTTACGTCTGCGACACCGACGCCCTACCGCTGCGGTCTGTCTGTATGAGATACGACTCTGTTTGTTGAAATTGCTCGTTAAAATCCCTGAGCTTTTTATTAGTCGCTGACGACTTGCCAGCTGAATACACTGATAACACCAGTGACAATATCTACACACTGTAGGATGTTTAGACGAGAAACAAGAACACTTTGAAGCCTTTGACTGGATGTTGGTTTGATCTGTAAACCAAAGCCCGGTCTTTCTTATATGTAAATATGTAATCTTGTCGCACCATCATTTGTCATCATCCAGACGGTAATAGACGAACGTGTCTGGGTTACGCGAAATGACGACAACGATGACAGGCACAGCTACAGAGAGATATTTTGACCTCCATGTAATTTCTTTCTGAATTGCTTAATAGTGGGGCCTGCCATGTAAGACTTTCCTCCACTCACATAATTGTAGCTTTCACTAGGGGTGAAATCTCCTTGCTTGTACTTGACATTGGCCCTGTAATTGGAAATCCATCCAGCATTCACAAGGTGGTAGCTGTGAAGCCGTAGGAATGAGAAACAATTCAAAAGCTAAACACTGTTTTTTGGGGTTTTTTTTTAATACCCGTGTTTTCATTTCTGCCAGTCAGCAAGGCTTATAGTAGGAACCTTCAATTAAATCTACTGAGACTAGTCATTTGGCAGTTTTTTCATCTTTCTCATTAAGACGCATTCAAATGGAAGTACAAACCTCATTACAAGGAATATAAGCATCTAAACACACCGAATACTGAACATCAGTTTTGTCCAATGCACAAAGCATCACCTATGAATGCCTACTCGAAAGAAATTCTGTAAATATGACTAATTTTAATCAGTTAATGTGATAAATCACCTATTTTTGTAGCCCAGAAACATAACCCTGTTAATCACAGCGTGCTCCAGTTGATCTGTCTGGGCTTTTTGGCACGAATATTGAATAAAAAAAAATAAATAAATAAATAAAATAAAAATAAACATTCAACACTGATAAAATTTGAGTGTTTCAGGTCTACGAGATGACACACACTCTAACTGCTGCCCCTTAAACATTCTGCTCCCATTGTAAGCAGACAAATATTGAAAATAATAATAGTAAAATACACAGGCTGGCTCTCATTTTTCTTTTCTAGCTCATAAAAGGCAAGCCATCACAGATGAATAAGATGAAGATTATAGGCCAGATAGGGACGTTATTGCACTGGAAAGAAAGGTGAGATGCAATAGACAGACAGAATTGCTTCTTTTGTGACATTTGAAAAACGTGCCATAGTGAAAAGGAAAACCTTCACTGTATTACTGCTATAGTATGCTGTATTATTTCTCAGTGGAAAAACAGTCAGCCGGAGGAGAAGCAGTGAAAGCTTTTTAACAAATCCAGCTTGTAATGTTATGTAAAGGAATGTTGCGTCCTCAGGTTATAGTGTGGAGTTTTTATATCTGGCCGCTTCTTGATATTGCTTCACTTGCTGTAGGTTTTAGGTGTTCAGGCGGTGGGCAGCACCGGAGCCGTGCGTCTGGGAGCCGAGTTACTGAAGCGCTGCTCATCCTGGGCTGGTCATGTTCTCCTGTCTTCTCCATGTGATGGTGTGTATAACAAGAAGCACTAGGATAAAGGTTCGAAAGACTCCCTAGCACCTTGTACCTTCTCAAAGTGAAAGAGTAGACAGAATGTTAAAGAATTCTCCTCATGCTATAGTGGTTAAGGGTTTGAGTTCCAGGTCCACCAAGCTGCCACTGCTGGGCCCCTGAGCAAGGCACTTAACCTTCAGTTATATAAAATGAGATTTACCAATTCTGAGCAGTGACAGGTGACGTGAATAACACTGATGATCTCCTCATCATGGCACCTGTTAGTGGGTGGGATATATTAGGCAGCAAATGAACATTTTGTCCTCAAAGGTGATGTGTTAGAAGCAGGACAAGCGTAAGGATTTGAGCGAATTTGACAAGGGCCAAACTGTGATATCTAGATGACTGGATCAGAGTATCTCCAAAACTGCAGCTCTAGTGGTCAGAATCTATCAAAAGTATCCTTTAAGTCTTGTAACCTGCAACTTAGAGGACTTAAAGGATCTGCTGTTAACATCTTGGTGCGAGATACCACAGAAGACCTTCAGGGATCTAGTGGAGTCCATGCCTCCACAGGTCAGCAAAAGAGGGACCAACATATACTGTAATATTAAGCAGGTGGTCATAATGTTATGCCTGATCAGTGTAAAATGTAAGTCGCTCTGGATAAGGGCATCTACCAAATTCCATAAATGGAAATGTACTAGTAATGAACAAAGACCTTCCATAAAAGGGCTGTTTACTTTAAATAAATGGTAGCCTATCTAGCTCATAAGACATACCAGGTAAAAAAAAACAGAGACTCTTACTGCTCTGTTACAAAAACCGACCCGTTAATGGACTGATAAATTGAACCAGGTGAACAGGGAATTGATCAAACTGCGCCATCAAACACTGTCACTGTGCACTAATCACTAACCTATGTGCCGTTCCTCCTCTTGTATGTAGGAGTAGGAGAACACCTCTATATCGAGGAGTACAATATGTGAGCGAGGATGGTCTAACAACATGAAGAGCAGAGAAAACAACAGTATATAATATGATATTGTGCTGTAGGGTTAGCTTCAGCTTTTCACACAGTCCCACTACTTCATAGATATGAATTCAGACAACTACAAGAAATCTAGACTTTAACATGTTTAGTATCAGCATACAAAATGCACTTTAACAGCTACCACTGATAAGACTGCACTGATACCAAAAACATTTTTATTGTTAAATTCCATTTATTTGTTCACAGAGTCATTACCTGGTATATTCGAGGCAGCCGGCATCGAGACGGTGAAGCGTCACCGCTACTGGGACGCCAGGAATCGCAAAGTGTGTGTGGAGGAAATGGTGGAAGACCTAGAGAAAGCTCCGGAACAAAGCGTGGTGGTCCTGTCTGCCTCAGGACACTGTCCCACCGGAGCGGATCTCTCGCAGGACGAATGGAAACGTGTGACTGAAATCCTGGTGGTAAAGGCACTGCTTTGTTTCTGTTTAGTAACAAACGTAGTCACAATTTTCGAAAAAACATGCGAATAAAATATATTGAAAATCTGATCAATTCTCCCGTAGTATTATTATATTAATATTATATTGCAGTGTAGTCCATTTTTATATGATGCCACCCTGTACAATAAATACTTTATCAAATAAAGGTAAAAAATAATGTTAAAATATTTGTTTTTTTTAATCTTAAAATCATTTAGTATATCACTTTGCACTAATAATTAAACACACCCTTATTTATTATACATATAACCCAAATACACATAAAAGCAATTAAGCTAATTCAGCACTTTTTTTAAGATATTTATAATAGTTAGCAGTCATAAATCTGTAGAAAAATGAGAATGCACTCTTGTAGGGCGCGAGTCTTTGACATGTTATTGTTTAATCACGAATGTTGTATCAGGGTCATCTTTATTCACTTGCTCTCTATTTCACCTTTCTCAGAAACGTCAGCTTCTGCCCTTCTTCTTACTGCCAGCTCAGGGTTTGCACAGCAGGGATATAGATGAAGACTCCTGGCCACTGAGATATTGTGTATCTTTGGGGATGGAAGTGCTGTGTGCTCAGTCTTTCTCCCACAACTTCAACCTGTATGGTAGGAGGAAATGTAGAAATATAGCAGTACACCTTCGTAGAAAATACAATAAAATAAAATAAATAAGTAACACCATGAACAGTTGTATTGCCCAGTAGATACAGATGACTTTTTTTCTTTCCCTAAATGCAACAAGTATCCTTTAGACAATGGACACAACCCCATATAATATGAATAAGTAAATAAAATAAAAATAGCACAAGATTATTAAAGGCTGTATTCAGAGTTGAGCTGCAGTATTCAGACATAATGACACACTCATGAACCAGCAGCTGCACTTTTATATATTAGGTAGCAAGTGAACATCTTGTCCTCAAAGTCGATGTGTTAGAAGCAGGAAAAATGGACAAGCGTAAGGACTTGAGCGAGTTTGACCAGGGCCAAATCGTGATGGCTAGACCACTGGATCAGAGCATCTCCAAAACTGCAGCTCTTGTGGGGTGTTCCCGCTCTGCAGTGGACAGTATCTATCAAAAGTATCCTTTAAGTCCTGTTAATTTGCGAGGTGGGGCCTTAAAGAATCTGCTTGGTGCCAGATACCACAGCAGACCTTCAGGGATCTAGTGGAGTCCATGCCTCAGTGGGTCATTTTGGCAACACAATAACAGGCAGGTGGTCATAATATTATGCCTGATCAGTGTATAGCCCTTATGAGTAATTTTTATATCCAACTATTGATGAAGTTACTTGATTAGCTTGAGGAAGTTGTGTTCATCAATGAGTTTGTGTGTATGTTTTGACTCAAAAACTATAGCTTTTGTATTCTGTTTCTTCGTTTAACCCAGACAGCCAGATGTAACATTGTGTAACTACACATTACTCCACAGACAGTCTGCCTCTGTTTGGAAAATTATACCGAATGTGTTCAGTGAAATCTTTCAGTTCAGACTTACACTTCATCCTTCACTTTCCACATTCTCAGGAGAGAGAGTGGCTCACCTCCTGTGTGTCCTGAAGGAAAACACAGATCTGGTGGCCATCCAATCCCAGGCAGAGAAGATCGTCCAAACGCTCTGGTCCCGCCCACCGGTGGAAGGTGCCAGAGTGGTGACAACGGTGCTCAGCAATCCTGCACATATGGTGGAATGGTAATTCTGTTCAAATTCTTTTTACAGTTCATCATTTCTGATTGTACTTTGGAAACAGTGGGGCCTTTATTTATAGCTTGACTTTGTACTTTGAATACGGTCCAAAGACTTGACCCAAGAAATGCAAGTGAAATAAAATTCTGTATTATATTTCGAAATGTAAAGAAAGGTACAAAGTAGACACTTTTCTGACAGTATGTTGTGCTGAAATTCCTGCAGATCCGGAAACTATGGAAAGCCATATTCAAGGTTAATATATGATACTTAGAATATTATCACACTATAAATGAATTATTGCCCATATAAACTTCAATTCGATTTTAATTTGTATAGCAAGGGGCATTGTTACAAAGCAGCTTTACAGAAATATATAAATTATACATTGTAATTTTAAATGTATGCCTAATGAGTAAGCCAGAGGTGATGGTGGTGTGGAAAAACTCTGAGGAAGAAACCTTGAGAGGAACCGGACTCATAAGGGGACCTTATCTTTATTTGGGTGACACTGGAGAGTGTGATTAGAAATCTTTCTATAACTGTATACTATATGGTCCAAAAGTGCAGCTAAATAACCAGGATTCTGGATTCAGGATTAGGATTTCATGCTAAATTCTATTTAGCATGAAATCTGTCTTGCTGACGATATCAACTCTTGCACCTTCCATCCACAGCAATCCCATGTATCTCTTGGCTGTCCATGTAGGGCCATCATCAGATCCTAAAATCCACCAAATCTGTCTTTAGTTCATTTTTTTCTGATTTTCCCGGCTTCACATCAAAAGGTGTCTGCTTAAAAAAATACAGCGCAGATGTTTCTAGTTAAGAAAAATCTGGCAACCTAAACATGAATTATATGCATGTAACTTTAATAATCTGACTGATTTAATCCAGAGAAGCAGCTGGATCTGACCACAATGAACTAAATATCTCCAACTTAGTTCCAAAAGTGAAATACATCAGTTCTACTGTGAAAAGGCTTGATACATTGTGAAGCGACTGCTTTAAATGGCTTTTCTGTCAGGCAGGAAGGGCTGAAAGGCACAGTGGAGAGATGCACGCTGACGAAAGAGCGTCTCCGAGAGAAGATGAGGCTGTTAGGAAGCCGGGTTGCATGGGAGAACTTGATGAAGTCGGGAGGACTCTACTGTTGTATTGGACTCTCTGGTGAGCGATGTGTGTGTTAACAAATCAATTCAATAAAGCGACTAAATTCTAACAGCAGTGTGTGTGACTACGATCACAGATTCATTAGTGGAAAATCAAGACCGAGATCGACTTTTTGGGAAGTCACCGAACAGCACGTTTTGTTCTGTACACAGGGGTTAAGTAAAGAGGGAAAGATTTTCACTGTGGATGTGGAAGTGCTCTGCAAAGACTACAAAGTTGTTCATTTTTAAGCTGTCGCGAGTCTCAAATCTCCTTGTACTGGTTTAGGTTAAGAAAGAGAAGTGAATAAGCTGATCTGAGATTGTTAGCATGTCGGTTTTCCTTCCTCAGAGTGATGCTGACTCTTTAACAGTGAAAAGGTTTAGCCTTCTTGTGGTCGTTTGATGGTTGTGTCGAGACAGAATCCTGAGTCATGCCTCCTTTTGCCAGAAGAAACGATGACTAAACAATAACCCAGTCGCACATCTGTCAAAATCTGTGAGTTATTTCTGACATTTAGTCAAACTCTTAAGAAGCTTGAATTCTCTGTCTTCTGCATCTCCGGATGATCAATTTAGCGAGCTAGTCACACAATCTGAAACAGCTTTAAATTGTAATGGGAGAATTTTGAAGTCTGTGCTCTTTTCAGATCGTTAGAGAAGAGACGCTTGTCCTTTCAAAAACTTTCGCTGTCTAATGAGAGGTTGAGTGTGTGTGAAATCTTTTAAAGAATTTTAATGCATGAAATGTCATTTCGCTGGCAATCTTTGTCTTGATCTTTCGCTAATGAATGAGCACGAATGCAAATGCAGGAATGATGTCTGTTGTAAGTGGTGTCCATCTGACACTGGTAGTGTGCGAGGTGAGAAAAAAAAAGATGAACTCACTGACTGAGGTTGTTCAGTACAGTATTTAGGACTCGTGCTTGTAAAAAGAAAGGGGGGGGGGGCGTAATTTCGCCAAACAATTCTGAACAAGAGCTTTACATCAGTGATTCATCCAGTGGGAAGTGATTCTGAAAGGAAAGGTTGAACAGAAGGTTAATAAATGGTTGCCTGTTTCTAAGCATTTAATTCGTTTCGCCCGTTAGTTCAGCAGGTGGAATTTCTGGTGAAGCAGAGACACGTGTATCTGCTCCCGGGGGGCTGCTTCAACGTGAGTGCCATCAACAGCTCTAACCTGGACTACGTGGCAGAATCTCTTCATTTGACTTTGACCTCTCAGCTCTGACCTACACAGCATAGACAGTTACTGTGGAACCTCGGCATATGAACTGAATTAGAAAATATGTGAATGCAGATAATCTGTTCCAGCCACCCAAAAATATTACCAATATTATCAATATGAAGCGTATGTAAACTGTATGGCTGCTTTCAAAGAACTGACCCAAGCCGAGCATTCCAAGTCAAGGGTCCTCACAGGAAGTTGTGCCACCAAGCTTGGGCTAAAAATAGAACAGATCACCCACGCCCCCAATCTGTCAACAAAAAACACACAAGAATTCACATAGTAAACTCTCTTCGGTTAGCTTCGCTTGGCTTTCCATTGACGCAAACAAGTTTTGAACGGCTCTCGGGCGTACGCGCAACTTAGCCGGCTTTCGGTTTGGTTCGTTCTTATGCTAAAAATGCTTCGTACGGCGATATACGAAGATGTCAATTCTTAAGCTGAAAATTCGTAAGGGAGGGCATTATGCTGAGGTTCCACTGTACAGAATATCTGAAACACGTCATGTCGATCTACTGTGCTGGATAATCATATAGTTATGTCTTTCTATGTCTAGAAAAATAGGCTGTAGATTTTTTGCATTAAATAGATCTCAGCTTATAGCGACATCTGAAGTTGTTTGCAAATCATGTTAGTTATCGCTTACCTTATAACAGCTATAAACCTCCTTAGCCACTCTTTTATTCTGTATGTTATCACTAAGATGAAAAAAAGCACAACTCGTCACATGACTAAGAAACCAGGAAGTGCAATATCCTGAAGATTATCCTGACTGCTACAAAGCACTGATTTTTGGAGACTCCTTCAATAAATGTTATATAAAACATCTTCCTCTATCTTTCTTTGTGGAATCTTGCGTCTGAATCATGAGACATTCTTAAGATCATTATGAAAAACACGTTCAATTAAATCCAGACACTCAGTCACTAGCATTTCATCTGTAGCCCAATCAAATAGAATACATGTCACATTGCAACGCAGTCATTACAGCAGTGTAATCCATTATGTTTCTACCCGGATGCTTGATATGTTTTCAAATAAATGTCTAAATAATAAATTGGCAGCTTTTTCGTAATTGAATGCAAGCCACCTTGAAATAAACTCAGCAGCCCATTCCGGTGTTGAAGTCTTGAAGTACACCGAGTTCAATTTGATGCCATGCAGGAGAGAAGTGTATAATTTCACAGCCTTAATAACGATAACGATTTCAACCCAGCAGCTCTTTTATTCAACCCGAAGGCATTTCTCTACCGAGGTGCTTTCATAGATAACCATCACAAAACCTAATTTATTCATTTGCACCGATGATCTTAACTGGCTACAGGAAAAATATTTTATGACATTTTTATTAGAGATGCCTCTGGGAACTCATAATAATAACCACAGGTTAAAATATGTATGTAAAGACATTTCCATTCATCCTGCTTGGTAATGTGGTTACTGTTTATATTGCACAGAGGTGTAATGATTCTCTGTTTCCTAACGTTTCGGAGGTGATCTGAAAACTCACTGAAGTCTCTGACATATCCATTTTATGTGACATAAATATATTTTACCCAAATGACATAGAAACCATTTTAATTTGGTGTCATGTTTGAACATTTTTTTTTTTCTTTCCCTAATATTTTTTGTGCTGACTTTAGCCTTAGATTCCTGTTCTTGGCTAGTGATAGCTGATCCAGGTGAGGTTTTTTTGCTGTTGCTGCCAATCCTCTTAATGTTTTGCGTACTGTGATGCTCTTCTGCTCATTAGATTAGATTATATTAGATTACATTAGATTAAGTGCAAAGTATCAGTGCAGTATAAAAATATGTACCACTTTTGATAGATACTGACCACTGCAGACCGGGAACACCCCACATGAGCTGCAGTTTTGGAGATGCTCTGATCCAGTGGTCTAGCCATCACAATTTGGCCCTTCCTCAAACTCACTCAAATCCTTACTCTTGTCCTTTTTTCCTGCTTCTAACACATCAACTTTGAGGACAAAATGTTCACTAGCTGCCTAATATATCCCACCCACTAACAGGGGCCATGATGAGGAGATCATCAGTGTTATTCACATCACCTGTCACTTCACCAATCATGCATGATTGGTGTATATATATATATATATATATATATATATATATATATATATATATATATATATATTACAGTTGTAAAGAGCAGTAATTAAGTTACACTCGACATTCTATCAATTCAAAGCATTTCTCCTTTGTCCTCTCGTCTCTAGTATCGGAAAGAGATGTTAGATGTGGGGGGTTTTTCCTCCACCCTATTTTGTGTATGTCTATTCACTGCAAACTGTAGCGTGTCAGCCACTGAATCTAAATCTGCATATTAGTGTAATCTGTGAGAGGCAGTGAAGCTCAAAAACTCTTTTCATGGCCAATAATTCCTGCCATGGTGATTTTATGTGCAATAATACCCTTACACAATGTGCAATAACATACACCACAAACTTTTCATGTGCAATATCTCAAAAACCGCCACACTACAGACCCCTCATGTGCAATAATACCCTTACATAGTGATTTCTCATGTGCAATAACGTACACCACAGACTTTTCATGTGCAATAACTCAATACCCACCACACTACAGACCCCTCATGTGCAATAACTCAATAACTTCACTACAGACCCCTTATGTGCAATAACTCAATAACTGCCACACTACAGACCCCTCATGTGCAATAACAGGAATGTACACATTGTTATCCACTCATTGTACTGCTTACTGTTTACATAGCACTGTTGCTCTTTACTATTACTCTGTCTAGTCTTTCTAAATTTTCAGTAATTAGTTTTGTTTCCTCTTATACCACATGTTCTGGAATGACAGTAAACCTGCCTTGATTCTTGATCCTATTAGTTTTAGATCATGTGGAGCATCTGTCATTAAAGTACCCGTGAATTAGTCATTGCTGTAAACATTAATACTAAAATGGGTATTTTAATAGAGACCTAAACAATACAGCCAGTAGTATGTGGACATTTGCCAAGGTTGGAGTAGAAGAACTCGAATTGGTGTGCACACGACCCTGACCTCAACCCCACTGAACATTCTTTGGGATGGGCTGGAAAGTTTACGGTGCACCAGCTCTCCTGCCTGGGCATCAATGATACTCTGGTGGCCATAAATCCAGTTGAATGCTTTCCCAGTTGGAGTGGAGGTTATTACAACAGCAAAACGGTGACTAAATCTGTAATGGAAATGGAATGTTCATGAAGTACATATCAGTGTGATGGTCCCTGACATTCAGTGACTGCTTCAAACTAAACTTCAATTCATATATTCCCAAAACATTGCAATGATTTATTGTGACACATCAATTTGCAGGCGGTGAAGCATGTGTCACACACCATATGAGCCACTTAAGACTCACTGTGTTTCAGATGCAACAAAGTCCAATTTCCGCATATTACAGGGAGGCGACAGCACATCAGCAGTGCCTTAAAGAAACCTGCCAACGTGCTACTTCTAATCTCCGCACAGTCTGAACCATCATCTGTTCCAGATAATAAGGCCACAAATCAGCCAAATTACTTGCACAAATGACTTCGCGAGCCCTGGTAAACGTGGACTGGCCCTAAAGAGTCTATTTGCTATTTACACAAAAATGAATGCACATCACAGAACATGAACGGACGCGGAGGTTTGCTTACAACAGATCAGGTTTTGAGGGATGATCAAAAAAACGCCGCACGTCCACTCACATCTTCTTCTTGATCTTAGTCAATAAGCTACAATCAGCGTTGCACTCTTCTGCGTCAGACCACAAATGAGAGTGGAAAGAAATGAATAACTGGGGTATGAATGGCATCACAAGAAGGTTGAAATATAAGGCTAAATAATTTAACCCTTTAAATTCCTAGATTATTGTTACTGTTATATTTTAAAGGTTAGTTAATGCACTGAAGTTGATTATTTTCAATTATATATTTAATAATTTATAGCTATTATACCAGTTATACACATTTTCATTTATTACACAACGACACGTCATTCATATAATCTGTTTATAGATACAGGTAATGCAATTAAAGTTTGAGAAAGCTGTCCATCCTCAAGACTTTCCCGTGATGGAAAACGTACAGCTTTCACTCTCACTGACACTGGAGACTCCTTCCAAAAACTACTAATTAAACAACTCTTTTCAGAAAACGTCATCAGATCACAGTTTTTAATCCTGTATTATGTGAACCAGTGAGATTTGAGAATTCACACTTCAGTGGTGTTTCAAATACATTATTCGCTCCATTCTTAGACAACAAGAAGAAGCACAACAAAAAAAAAGTAAAGCCGCTAGCACTTTTTGAATTTCTGTTCACATCCTATTCCAATCCTGTCTGTCCAGACCGGTGATAAGAGAGACAACACAACCATTTACTGTAATTTACTGTAAATTCTGGCCACTCAGGCCGGTGGTATCATAATAGCTCAAAATAGCTCTTCTTATGTGCACAGCCTTAAAGGTCTATATCTTCAGCCATGGTGTATGTTATGGATTATATAAAGCTGTTTCTTATATTACTATAAGATATTAAAACAAATACTATAGGTTGGATATCCATATGAAAAGGTAGCTGAGGGAGACTCACTCTTCTGCTTTAGGTGCCAGCAGAGTGCTGGTTTGAGGAAACAGCTGCTGCAAGTATTATTGCATGTAATTCCCTGAAGATCTGGAAAATATATGCCATTATGTAGTCAGAATGAAAATGTTGGGTGTGCAAGCCTACTAGATGTGGTGAAATAAACCCAATTTATATATCATAAACACTGGAAAATTCTTGTCCTATTCACATACGTTCATAAGAATTTGGACAGTGAGACAATTTTGCCTCTCTTCACCACTACAATGGACGTGAATCAATAAAGCAATCAAGACACGGAAGATTAAATTGTTTTGGCCTTATTATCTGAAGCATATAGGCAGGTCCATACATAACATTGCCCAACAATGGCTGTGAAATTAAGTAATCAAGATGTGATTGAAGTGTAGAGTTTCAGATTTAATTCAAGGGGTTAAACAAAAATAGCAAATAAAACGTTTAGGAATTACAGCCTTATTTTTTCCTCTGGAGTTGATTCCAAGTGTCGAATTTACATGTCCATGGGAGCTCTCACTATGTGGTCCGAAGAGGTGTAGAGTGAATTGAAGGAGTGGTAGGCTCGAAGAAAACAAAAGAGATCTATCAGAGAGATCGTAGAGATACAGAAGTGGCCAAATAAACTGGTTCGGCCTTAAAAAGAAAGAATGCACTAGAGATCTTGGAGAACACCAAAAGGTCTAGAAGACCACAGAAGACAATTAAAGGTGATGAATGCCGAATTCAAAAAAACCCCTTCACAACATCTTGCCAATTCAAGAAAATTTTCAAGGAGGTAGGCGTATCATTGTCAATGTCTACAATCAAGACACCCTCATGAATATAAATTCAGGTTGTAATACACTGGTAACACTCAAGACGCAGAAAGGCCAGATAAGACTTCGCTAGGAAATGTCTTAAAAAACCCTGCACTTTTCTGGAACAAGATTCTTTGATGATACCAAGGTTAGCTTCTACCAGAATGAAGGAAAAAGTAGAGTATGGAGGAAAAAATGGCAGGGTCGCTAGTGTTTATTGATGATGTGATGCGGATGTAAGCAGCACAATAAATTCTGAAGTGAATAGAGCTGTACTGTCTGCTCAGATTCATTCAAATGCTGCAAAACTAAGATAGTGCTACAGATGAATAATGACTCAAAACATACTGCACAAACAGCCGAGAAGCTTCTTAAGGCAGAGAAATGGAATGAAAAAGTTACCTGACCTCAACTCAATAAAACATGGTTTTCAATTACTGAAGACAAAACTGAAAGCAGAAACTCCAACAAACAAGCAGCAGCTAAAGGAAGCCACAGTAAAAGCTTTACAAAGCATATCAAGCGAGAAAAGTGGCATTTTGGGATGACAATGGGTTCCAGACTTTAGGTGGTCATTGACTGCAAAGGAGTAAAATAATCCCTATATTTATAATGATGTTCATTTCTTTAATTACTTTTGAGCCTGTATTGAATTAAAGCTGAAAGTCTGCACATCAATCAATCTTGATTTCTTCATTTGCTTCACTCATTGTTGTGGACTGTGGTGTATGGGCAAATGGGTTCACTGTTTTTCTTTCGCCGTCATCTTATTTTCCGTTTCTTGAAGCCTGCGAACACACTCACATCATTATAGTGCAAAGACTCGTACACCACATACCACAGGAAAAAGCACAGAGGATAAAAGACAAAATGCTAATGAAGTACAAATGATGGAAGACGCAAAGATGTCACCGGAAGGTCCGACCACTTAGAGATAATTAAAGACCTCACAAGATCCATGACTTTACACGCTATCCATCAAGTCAAGCCTAATGTGAATGCCACTGTTGCCATGTCAGCCTCAATCAGATCAGTCTGCTTACTTTGTGTGTATTTTTATCCTTATACCGAATAATAGTTAACTTAATACACTAAATGGCAAAAAAGTATGTGGATACCTGACCATCACACCCACATGTGCTTGTTTTAGCATTTGCAACAACTTCCACTATTCTAGGAAGGTTTACCAATTGATTCTGGAGCATGGCTGTGAGGTTTTGTGCCCAGTGAGCCACAAGAGCATTACAGAGATTGAGCAGTGATGTCAGGCAATAAGGCCTTGTCTGCTTTCTAACTCATCCCAAAGCTGTTCAGAGGGGTTGAAGTCATGGATCTGTGCACACCACTCGAGCACTTCTACTCCAGCCTTCGCAAACAAAGTTTTTATGGAACTACTAAGATTTAATTTAACTTAATCTTAATCCTATATCCTTAATAGACATCCTATACGATTGTGTGGAGTTCAGAGAAGACCCACATATGTGGAGTTTTTCCACACCAAAATTGGCAAATAATGTCTTTGTGAGCACGGTTGGGTCCCTTTGTTTGTCATTCTAGAAAATTTTGTGACATTTTGGCAACTGACATATAGGTGTGATGGTCGTGTCCACATACTTTTGGCTATACAGTGCATCTGCTGGAGATGAAAAAGAAAGGAAACAGCTGTTGCCTTGTTTTCCCTCCTTCAGCCTCTTTCTCTTCCCTCCTCTAATCTTTAACTCCATTTTCTGACAAAACCATTTTCTCCCTTCATATGTCGCTCGTTTTTTTTTTTTGTTTTTTTTTTAATACCCGTTTCCTCCAGGGATGTATAATTAGTAGTATATTCACAGCTCTGAGTGTCTGTTAAAATCCAGCTGAGAGGAGACGTAATGTGCTAACTGGTTTTCACCGACAGACATTGACAATATGCGTAATTACTCAGGATCACAGAGAAAGCCATTAGTGCCTTGAAATTAGGGCTCTATGCTGACCCTACTTTCACTCACTGTGTGCTTACACAACCGCACATATATCGAAAGCAAAGGCTGCTTTCAGTGCACCTGAGCTAATGTGGCTGAGATCTAGAGCCCTGGCTAATCTGTTAAAAGCACTGCTACCAAGGTGGAGGTCAATTCTTCCAATAGGATTCACAAGAAAATTGGCCCACTGGATGGGAAGAAAAGTAATATTCTGTCTCTTTTGTCAAGAAGAAATGTAGGTAGTGAGTGAGGACTCTATTTCCAGGCTCTGTACATGTCAATTCATATGAAATCCATCTGGAGACATGTTCACAACCTTGTAGTGAAAAGAATTGCTGAGATGCTTCTTCAACATTTTTACTAATGAAAGGTGGCAACTAGTATTGGTGCATCACATCTCCATATGTTTTTCCTCATTTTTGAATACTTTTGTCTATGTCCCACAAAATAGAAAGTAAGATGTCAAATTGAACCAATCACTTATCTTCCACAATAAAAGATATTTCGCACCAATTTCATTTTGCTTGAAGAGAATCCCATGGCAGTAATTTCGAGAAGACGAGGGATCAGTTCTCTGGACCACTCCGCCAAGCATTCTGATCTCTCAAGCCCCAAGTGTGTAGAAAAACAGCAGACAAAATTGTAAAACTTTCCCTAGATATCATGCAAGCGACTGGCGCCCCATGCAGGGTGTATTTCTCCTAAATCCACCAAAACCCTGACCAAGATCAAATCTGTAGCTAGTTAAAAAATATCATATTCAATGAAGATGGCATGTATTAATGACTATTATATGATTTTGTTTCCACTAGAATCCAGTCATTTGGATCAAAAAACATGGCCGTCGTTTGATTGATTTCCATTGGTATGAAGAATGTGCTGTTTGTGAAAAAAAGAAATCCATCTAGATGAACCAGGCTAATTTATTTGCTCCATGTATTCCAGGCGGGGAGCTTTGGGAAATCTCTCTTTGACTGCACACACTTATTATATCTCCTTATCTTTAACCGTTTTACCAATTTCCCTTGCACTAACCTCATGAGAGAACCTGTCCAACCTTAAGCGAAGGGATTTTGCATGATTTCATAAATCATAACTCACTGTGCAGATCTTTTCATCCGACTTCACCCAGGTGAAACTGTGGCAGATAACAGATTAGTCACAGCAGAGTGGTGAGATTAAAGATTGAACATCATTGCAAGTCACCTTCGCAAGGTTTGTGCCTGCGGTTTGAGTTTATTGGGCGGTCCATTTGTACCCAATAAGAGACAGGGACTAGCAGGCAGCCCCCCCGACAGGCAGCTTCAACACAGTAAATTGTGGGTATTGATTTATTCAGTGAAGCCTAAATACAGGTTTTAACCAAGCTGCTCTCTGAACCACATGGCAGTCATTTAAAGTAAGACAGAAACACAGTCAAGTGGCAGTGTTAAAGCGATACATTTGCGTATCCAATTTTTCATCAAACACTTTCGATCCACTATGTAAAATCACATAATCGCCAGAAGTTCTGAGGGAGAAGCATCTGTGTGGACTTTTAGGCTTCATAATTGCAACTGGCTGAATAAACTCTTTCTGATTAAAGTGCTTGGAAGAGAAGTCTTTTATATACGTTGACTCATTCCACGAAGAGCATAATATCCTCAGCGTCCCCCGGATAACACAATGTGCCAGTGAGCAGAAAGAAATGTCACAAATGTCGTGGGCGTAAGTAAATCAGTCCTGTTGCTTCAAGAGACTGACTGAGTGACTGACTGCATGAGGGAGGTTTGCCTGAGGGGGGAGAAAAAGTGTTGTTTGCATCTTAGAGCTAAGAAATGAACATTCAATGCATGGAAATGAACGTATGGGAAGTGTACAGACATCTCACAGACGTTAGAAAGCCCACATAGAAAGTCTTCAGGGACGGACTCATAGATCTATGTTCCAGTTATGATTCAGTGACAAAAAAAAATGGTACAGATTATTGATTTGAGGAAATTACTAAAATGAGATTATTAAAATAAGAGCACAAAAAATGTCCACACAATGGAGCTAATCTGTAACACACTTAATGACACTCATTATTAAAAAATATCATTTTATTCAATTACTATTCCCCAACTATTTCCACCATGGAAACTCACTGGCTCGGCTTGTACACTGGATGAAGCTACAGTTTCTCCTGCTTTCCATTTTCACTTCATTAAGTTGGAATTGAAGCCATTTTGTCGAACCGCTTAACTTCAACAATAACTAAATGGCTCAATTTTAAAAATGTGATTAGTACTTAAAAAAATAAGTATGTTTCACATATTCACATATTCCGCATAACCACATAAGAACCACAGAAGGTTCACATCATATTACTTTTTATTATTAGATGTTGCCCAGGCTGCAGTCAAAGGGAAAAAAATATTTTAATATGTTTGTTTTTTTTCTAATCAGGACCTAAACATATATAATATAATATAATAAATAACATAAATTATTTAATAATTTAATTTAATAATTTATTTTTATTTCTAGTTATTTAGCTATTTTTTATTTTCATTTTTTTCACCTCCCCTTTCTCCGTTTCTCTTCTTTTGTAAAGCTGCTTTGAGACGATGTTCATTGTAAAAGCCGCTATACAAAATAAATTGAAATGAATTGAAATATCAATGGTGTGGTCCTCACCAATCTGTGGTGACACCCACAGACAGCAAAAAAATCAACATGTATCCTCCTACTTAGACTTCAATAAATGTTTAAAATAATAATAATAATTAAATAATAAATCCATTTTTAAGAACGTAATTAGCAGCCATGTGTTATTAAGGAAATATTAGTGTATGATTATCTGAAGCACTGAAGTGTTTTTCTACAGTCATGACAACAGAGGAGTAACTGCTGTTGTTCAGCAATCTGGGATCAGAATATTCTTACGACAAACCTAAGGCTGTCCACCAGCATTAGCTGGGTCATGCAGAAGGACGATGAACCCATAAACATCATTAAATTGACATCAGAATGGCTAAAGAAGACAAAAATCGACACACTGGTATGGCTAAGTATACGTCAAGTCCACTGCTGTCTATCTTAACAGAGCTGTGTTAAGTAAACGTATATCCTCAAATCAACTGCAGTGAGCTGAAGAGCCAAATGATTCTCTAAAATGATGCAAGAGACTGGAAAAACTTCTACAGAACTCCTATCATTTCAGGTGAATGTTGCTAAAGGTGGTTCTACGTGTTACTGAATTCAAAGGTGTACTTATTTTTTCCCCACCTGGTTGCTTGGTTAACGTTTTGGGGAAAAATGACTACATATTGAACGATGACCAGAGTTGAATCCTTAAATAATTTGTTTCTATATTGAAGTTGTTACTTTCTATGATACATAAAATCATAGAAATGAAGAAGGATATATGACCGTATAACGACTGTTTTTCTTATGATGATGTGTAAGAAACCTTGTATACATGTTTGAGGCTGTGGTGGGGATGTTTTTGTGCTCATATGGCTGAGTCAAGGCTAGATATTGAAAGGGGTTTAGTGGTAGGCCAAGCTGTTAGAGGTATGAGCTGTCACACACTTCATAATGGCCAGAGTGGGTTTGCTTTTACTCCGAAAAGCAAGACCTGCAAATTGCTTCTTCTTTGATCGCAGAAAAGAATATTTCATGTTCTTGAAGAAACACACACACACATAACACTTCCTTGATGCAACCACAGATTAAAAGACACAACAACAACAACAAAAAAAAACATTTACACTTTCTGTTCTCCAGTTGCTTTGTATTACTGTGAAAAACTTTGAGATAAATTGGTTGTGTGAATTTATTTTTTAACTAAAAGTGAATTTTTACTTGATGACCACTGTAAGCCCACTGTAAAGCCCTCGTATATGACCCCTTAGTAATTACATATCAGTCCCAAAGCGCCAAGGTTTGTTTGAGCTTTTTCTTTGCTTTCTGTCCCCTGTGCCCTTTTAAAGGCCTAATTCAAAGATTATTATTTCTACAACCAGGGAACGTTTCCAGCCTTCCTCTGTGAGACCAAGACGAAGAGCATGGAGTAATTGAAAGCTGCACATTCATGCAAGTTCCTTACTTTATACTCCTGTAATCAGAAGAACAGGTAAGTAGATGATGTAATACATTCAGTAGTTTCTAGCTGTACTTTTTTGGTGTGTTGCTGTGCCCATGTACAGACATAAGAGCAGATCTGAATTACTTTAATACCACATATTGTAAGTCTTGTGTAGAACAAAGGAGGTACATGGTGTTCTGTTACAATTCATTTTCCAAGTCTGATTATTGCTATCAGCGAAGGATAAACAGTATGATGACAACTCCCATGATAAGCCATAGACTTGATTTTGCCTTATAGCAAAAACCATAAGCTCACTGAACTCATCTCGGGTCACCTGTGAACCCTATATAATCATGTTGATCCATCGGACAGAATAATCTCCCATCCTGCTTATAATACATTGAGAAATCTCTTGTCTGCTGAAATGGAATGAGAATGTGGATAAGTTTAACCTTGTTATATTCAGGACACACACACACACACAGCCAAGTATTTTTAACTGTCTGTATGTACTGAGGTACCATAAAATGGGAGATAAATAAACATGGATGTGACAATGCAGTTCATTTTAATTACTAAAATGATAGAGGGTCTTTGTAGGTTGTATAACTTTCTATAGGCAAATGTGGTTTAAGTGATGCTAATAATAATATATTAAATATTTCAAAGGAAATATTCTATTCATACATCACTTATTCTACACGGGGTTTCAGGGAACCTGGAGTCGATTCTTGGGGACTCAAGGTAGGGGACATCCCTGGATGGGATGTCCATCACAGGGCAAAAATTTAGACATGCCAATAGTGCTAGGCCTCCTAGTGGTCCAGCAACAGATTCCCAGGCAGGGTGCTAACCCAGCCACTAAAGAGTTAACTCTCAGTGCCGGTCCAAAGCCCGGATAAAATGGGAGGGTTGCATCAGGAAGGGCATCCGGCGTAAAACCGGATGATCCGCTGTGGCGACCCCAAACAGAGAGCAGCCAGTAGAATCATCCTATAGTGCATGTCTTCGGACTGGGTGAGGAAACCACGGTATCCAGATGAAACCCCCTGAAGCACAGGGGAGCATGCAAACATGCCCCACACACACACACAGGGTGGAGACAGGAATCGAATCCCTAACCCCAGAGGACTGAGACATTCATGCTAAAAATGAAACTACAATACGCACTAGAAGAAATATTATAACTCTCTTGTTATAATAAGTTATGTGAAGGAGGAGTGAGTCAAGATATCAAACAAATCCTCAATCAAAACATAGCAAACAGTGTTGTATCATTACACCACAGCCACTTCACGATATTGAATCTGCTGCTCTTTGCCATATCACATGACAAATTCTATTAAGAAACGTTCTCATTATTCAAATCATACACACGTCACAGAAAATTAAACTGTGTCAATGTCACATTTCCAGAAAGGGAGAAAAGACAATGTGCAAAAGGGAGGAGGGGGGAAAAAGAGTTAACTGAATCAGTCTGGCTCCGGGTAGACCACGGGCTGATTGAACAATGAAAGAAATCTCAGGGCTGATCAAATCAAGTTCCATTTGATTCAGAAAAGCTGAAAAATTGCACCTGACAAGAAACACATGTTTATCTTGCAGTCTGTGCCATTTCATTTTGTAGGCCTGATGGAAACCGGTGAAACAGTACTATGCGTTTGAGAATGTACCCATTCCTCGAAGCTAAACTTTAGATGTATGCCGATTCACGCAAGTTGAATTTAGTGACAATAAATCTATCAAAGACAGGAGCTATTCATTGTACCTTTCTTACACCAGTCTTACAAATACTTCAGCCTTTTTGATAAATGCTGATTTGCCAGCACAAAGGTTGGCTATTCAGCTTAGCATTCCTTATAATTAAAAGGTCAGATGGATGGTATTTGCAAGTACAGATCCTGCATTAGTCCCTGCCATTAGCCTGAATAGGCTTGTGTGTATTTATTCGCTGCATGAATCCTTTGTGCCAATGTAATAACTATTCCAAACAGGCCCACAAATTTGCTTTCCTTCAATGTGTTTAAACCTTCATCTGGTCCTACTAATTCTGTGTTGGGAAAAAAAAAAAAAATTATGGTAGAAAATAATCCATCACAAAGTGCCCTAAATGTGATGGCTCTGTTAATGAATGATTCATTTCCCATATACATAAGAACTTTAGTATTACTCTGTAGCAATCATCATTGTGGAAATATTATCATTTCCATGTCCAGATTCCAAAAATGTAATGTTTTTTTGTTCATAACTTTGAGTTTAGTTATGACTAAATATGACCAGAAAATATTACTTTTATAAATTAAAATGTGATTCAGTGTTAGAGCCCTGTCCAACACCCAATTTATCCCTCAGAATCATAGATAAGTCACTGTTAACATCTCCAAACTGATAGCTTTAAGAATTGAAATTTTGCAAGAAATTTGCCTTAGCATAGAAGGCGTACAAATGAACCGAATGTGGCTAAGTTGCGCGTACAACCAGAGAGCTTGTTTCAAAAGAGTCAAACCACAATAACAACATTCTTGACATGTGCTCAAAAAGCTAGGTGATTTTTCATGTTTTTTTGTTGACAGATTGGTGCCATGGGTGGTCTGTTCTATTTTTAGCCCAAGCTTGGATGCGCACCTTGGAGGACCCTTGACCCTTAGAAATTGGCAATATTTGTAATATTTCTGGGTGGCTGGAACGGATTATCTGCATTTACATTATTTCTTATGGGAAAATTCGTATCACAGTACGAATTTATGCCTTATGAACAAATTAAATTCGTATGCCCGGGTTCCACTGTACACATACATATAAATGAACCACAATTGCATCTGTTTTATTATATTGTACGTGATGTTAGTAGGTCATTTACTTCTGTCTCTGTTCTGAAAAGATATTTAAATCATGATTGAAATTAAATTAGCCTTTATTTGTCACATATACATTACAGCACAGTGAAATTCTTTCTTCGCATATCCCAGCCTTGGAGGATTGGGGTCAGAGCACAGGGTCAGCCATGATACAGCACCCCTGGAGCAGAGAGGGTTAAGGGGTTTGCTCAAGGGCCCAACAGTGGCAACTTGGCAGTGCTGGGGCTTGAACCTCTAAGCTTCCAGTCAACGACCCAGAGCCTTAACCACTTAAGCCACCACATATGTTTCTTCTGTGACCATGAACTTATTTGGTGAGCTACAAACTTTAGAGGTTTGAATTTGGCTTGCAGAATCATAGCTGACAAGGGTCAAAGTCAGTTTTGGAATAGACAGCTAGTACTAAGGGTGGAGTTTATTATTTTTAACAGCGGTTCAATTGCGCCTGGTAGTCAATTCTTTGAGAAAGGGTGCGGGCATTGGATCGAGTCCACACACTGATGAGACTGAAGAAGAGATCAATGAAATTATTTCAGCCTTTTGGACTGGGGTAAAGGATTCCTTTCACTCTACTGGTGTAGTTATATTGGCCTTTATATAACTAGGTGTCGAATCGACTGGGATTAGATTCATACATAATATTCTGTTTTAATGGTTTCAATTTTTAATGCTAAAAAAACATGAAATCGTCGCTACTGCAGACGGTAATCCTTTGTGCTGGTGTTTTATTCATAGTTAACGTTGTGGAGCAAGTAAGTGAAATCTGAAGCAGTTTTTTTGTTTTTTAATTTAATAGTATAGAACAGATAGCAACAGGTCAGTGTAGCACAGGAAAACATCAAATAGAAAGCAACCATGACGCAAACATCTAATAAGGTTGCAAATGTTCGCTTGGTTTATCAGATTTTTAGCAGGAAAATAATGAATATTAATACACAGCTGTCTGTGATATCTCTGTGAGTGTGTGAGTGTGAATGTGCATGAAAGTGACTGAGTTCATCTATTTAACTGTTATGTCCTTGATGCTGCCTCTGTACACTTTGACCAGGTTAAATATAAGAATATATAAAGAGATTAGAAACCCTACATGCCTACAGTATATTATCGAGACAGCCTCACATGTCCATGAGACAGAGCATTATTTCTGAGAATGTCTAATGCACTACTAATAGATGAAGGTCCATTCTTTACACATGATCTTCCAGTACTAGAGCCACAATGATGCTCAACCCTATAAACCGTACAAAGAGCGCGAGCGTGTCGTGACTATAAGTGTGGGTGCTTTAATGTCTCCGAAAGTTACCATACCGTACCACTGCATATTCTGGTACCCAGCTGACTTGCATTGAAATCACGTTCGGGAGTCAGAGTGAGGACAAAATAATAAAAAATCAATGGCCATTCACAGTCGATTTTTACTTCTCTTTAGAGCAGCAGAGAGTTAAATCTCTCACTCCTTTGGCTTTGTTGTCGAACTAAGAAGTTATTGTTTGCTCTGATCTGGAGACGTGTATTGTGAAAATGTAAAGCGACAGTAACAAGTGCTTATCAACCCAGTGGGTAATGGATTACTGTTAGGCTTGAGTAGTTTCTCAAAGCACTGATGTTCATCTCTTTGAACTACTTCAGAACGGCTCATTTCAATGCACAAAATCCAACTACAAAGTTGGATCTTTTGTAGAAATAAATAAATAAATTGCCTCATGACTTGCCATTACCCATGCCCATCCTAGTTACACTGGAAAAGCGGCGTATTACAATATCAAATAAAGCCAACAATGGGAAGTTGTAGACGTCCATAAAGAACTTGGCATTGCTTGCTACCTGGCAAAACTAATAATAATTGCTTTTTGTCATAGAGGACTTTAAGACTGCTCTTTATCTGACCTCCACCTTCAGCCTCTAGGTCTATTCACCTTTTTTTGTTCAAGCCCATTCACCACATCAAGGTCTCAATCCCTTGAAGTGGCTCACTGAACTACAAAACAAATAAATGGCTTAACTGGAGAAACTCTAAAACACCATCACGCCTTTCCATTATAGACCATAATGATTCTTTTATTCTTTTACTCTCAACCCTAATTGGCCTGATGTCAACTTTCGAAAGCTGTGGCTGGATGATATTATATATATATATATATATATATATATATATATATATATATATATATATATATATATACACTATATTGCCAAAGGTATTCGCTCACCCATCCAAATAATCAGAATCAGGTGTTCCAATCACTTCCACGGCCACAGGTGTATAAAATCAAGCACCTAGGCATGCAGACTGTTTTTACAAACATTTGTGAAAGAATGGGTCGCTCTCAGGAGCTCAGTGAATTCCAGCGTGGAACTGTGATAGGATGCCACCTGTGCAACAAATCCAGTCGTGAAATTTCCTCGCTCCTAAATATTCCACAGTCAACTGTCAGCTGTATTATAAGAACGTGGAAGTGTTTGGGAACGACAGCAACTCAGCCACGAAGTGGTAGGCCACGTAAACTGACGGAGCGGGGTCAGCGGATGCTGAGGCACATAGTGCGAAGAGGTCGCCAACTTTCTGCAGAGTCAATCGCTACAGACCTCCAAACTTCATGTGGCCTTCAGATTAGCTCAAGAACAGTGCGCAGAGAGCTTCATGGAATGGGTTTCCATGGCCGAGCAGCTGCATCCAAGCCATACATCACCAAGTGCAATGCAAAGCGTCGGATGCAGTGGTGTAAAGCACGCCGCCACTGGACTCTAGAGCAGTGGAGACGCGTTCTCTGGAGGGACGAATCACGTTTCTCCATCTGGCAATCTGATGGACGAGTCTGGGTTTGGCGGTTGCCAGGAGAACGGTACTTGTCTGACTGCATTGTGCCAAGTGTAAAGTTTGGTGGAGGGGGGATTATGGTGTGGGGTTGTTTTTCAGGAGCTGGGCTTGGCCCCTTAGTTCCAGTGAAAGGAACTCTGAATGCTTCAGCATACCAAGACATTTTGGACAATTCCATGCTCCCAACTTTGTGGGAACAGTTTGGAGCTGGCCCCTTCCTCTTCCAACATGACTGTGCACCAGTGCACAAAGCAAGGTCCATAAAGACATGGATGACAGTCTGGTGTGGATGAACTTGACTGGCCTGCACAGAGTCCTGACCTCAACCCGATAGAACACCTTTGGGATGAATTAGAGCGGAGACTGAGAGCCAGGCCTTCTCGTCCAACATCAGTGTGTGACCTCACAAATGCGCTTCTGGAAGAATGGTCAAAAATTCCCATAAACACACTCATAAACCTTGTGGACAGCCTTCCCAGAAGAGTTGAAGCTGTTATAGCTGCAAAGGGTGGACCGACGTCATATTGAACCCTATAGATTAGGAATGGGATGTCACTTAAGTTCATATGCGAGTCAAGGCAGGTGAGCGAATACTTTTGGCAATATAGTGTATATAAGCTGGTGTATGACGTACGTCTTCAAATCACAAGTCACTTCCAACCTGATTCCCATCACACAGAACTAGCTGTGAATTGCTATTAGAAGATGACTCATTTGACTCACAGCACCTCGGGCGCATTAAGTCGTACATTAAGTATCCTTTTTTATTATTAATAGCACAGAAATCACATGCTTTAACACTGGAGTCAGAACACCAATTATAGACATTCTGAGTAAAACAGTGACAAATTTATAAACCGAGCATGTCAGTAATTTTATACTGAAATGAGATGAATCAAACAAATGAACAAATAAGAACTAGCAACAAGAGCTGCAGAACCATTAATAATTTCCACCTTGCTGACCCAAACCCTACCAGAATAACCGTTAGACTGAGACGAAGTCCAGAAGTGTGTCTATTTAAATATTACCCACTTTGTTCGATTTGACTTTAAAATTTACCCCATAGCTGTTTCTAATAGGCTATTCGTTAGTTTTCCTCTGGAAAAGCCAGATTCCTCCTCTTACTGCTTCACTAAAGCTAGAAACTAGAATGAAGGTCACATTACAAGTACAAATCTTAAGAGAATCTGACACAGCTGTTCAGCTCAGCAAGAAAACAAGACAAATTCTACTTTATAGTCTAAATCCAATGATTTAACAGAAGTTAAAGTGTACCTATCTACTGTATAACTTTGATTTTATTAAGCAAAATGAACTTGTCTAGCTTAAAATTCGAACAACATTATGATTGGCATAACAATTTCTGACTTGTTTAACAAAGTGTGCTAAAAGGAAATTTAGGTTAAAGATGTAAGCGAATATGAATACGTTATTTGGATTAAACAGAAATGTTTTCTAGAGGAACAAATACGAATTGTGCTCTGGTAGTCCAACATAAACCCTCTCTTACTGAGCTCCAAAATATAAGTCCATATACACCGATCAGGCATAACATTATAAACAGTGACAGGTGAAGTGAATAACACTGATCTCCTCATCATGGCACCTGTTAGTGGGTGGGATATATTAGGCAGCAAGTGAACATTTTGTCCTCAAAGTTGATGTGTTAGAAGCAGGAAAAATGGGCAAGCGTAAGGATTTGAGCGAGTTTGATGAATTGTGATGGCTAGATGACTGGATCAGAGCATCTCCAAAAGTGCAGCTCTTGTGGGGTGTTCCCAGTGTGCAGTGGTCAGTATCTATCAAAAGTGGTCCAAGGAAGGAACAGTGGTGAACCGTTGACAGGGTCATGGGCGGCCAGGGCTCATTCATGTACGTGGAGAGCGAAGGCTGGCCCGTGTGGTCCGATCCAACAGACGAGCTACTGTTACTCAAATTGCTGAAGAAGTGAATGCTGGTTCTGATGACGGGTCAGTGCATGACGGGTCAGGGCTGTTTTGGACCAACACAATATTATGAAGGTGGTCATAATGTTATGCGTGGTCAGTGTACTGTATGACTCAGTTACATTAAAATAAAATCCAGACCATGTACTATTGGGACTCCAACAAATTAAATTAATATAAAATTGACCTGTACATTCATTCACATGTTTTTTTTTCTTTATTAAATGAAAATCTTCCTGGGAAAAGTGTCATAATGAAATACCACAAAAAGGACACCCTAACAGCAGCACTGTGTCCCAATTTCTTCACACCAGTGTGTCTAGCTATGTTTTCGAATGCAACAAACCCGAAATCTTGCAAATCTTACACTCTAGTATTAGTTGGTTAATTTAGAGTACAATATATCATACATCATTATTTACATCAGAAGCATGTTCAGACTGAGATTCCATGGCACTTAGGCAGCTGTCAGATAAGCTAACTGCTTTATTCGTACAAATGAATCAGCCAAATCTCATGAATTATTCAGGGGTGAATTCTAACACAACAGCGTAATACAGGTACTTCACTCTGTATAAATGAAAGATGAGCTTTCCACGTAGCAAACATGTTCTGAAGAACCAGCACGTAGGCTCTTTAGTCCTGTGTCATTTCAGTAGTAAACAAAGATTAACCTTGCTTAACCTGCGGATTCTCAGCCTCCAGGCAAGACTGTTGAAAGCACAAGAAAAAGTGATTAACTTTCAGTGGTGGTGACTTTCTATCAAGCCGGCTCATTCTTACATAAGCCCGAACTGGAGCGATGGCAGTATATCCATCAAAAGACGAATCCTTGAATTATCAGAGGAGAAAATGTGCGCTGCGAATACTGAGCAGGAAACTATTTAGTCGAGCTGTGACTAATTAAATGTTTCCAGTGGGCTTTTATGTAATGATAAGAGACAACAATTAGAGTTGACATAACTGCAGCACGTTTGGTCTACCCTCAGCGCTAATCAGGTGAATCTAAAACGGGTCAATAGGCATTGACTCAACGAGAGAATTCTCAGTAATCAAGCAGCTTAGCTAATCAGAGCCCATGTCAAACAGCTTTTTATCTTGTGAATGATTCATGGGATATTCTCACCATTTTCTCGCCTATTATCTTATGGACAAATTTTATTCTTTTAGAGACTGAACTATCCAGTCTCTCTAGAGATGTCTTGCTAGATGAATTGCATCTTTTTTTTTTTCACTCCATTTTGGTTCTGAGCATACATAAATGTTTTTTTGTTTTGTTTTTTGCTGTTGTTGCACTGCTGGTCAGACATGAATGTGGTTATACACCGATCAACCATAACATTATGACCATAACAATTTTTCGCCTGGTTTCTTCAACAAAATACTATTAGACATTTAGGTTATAGATGTAAGCGATGTAAAGAGAAAGAGATACAAATCAGAGGCTCCAGCAGTCCAACATCAACCCTTTCTTACTGAGAGCCAAAATATAAGTCCATATACCCTGAGGAGGCATAACATTATAACCACCTGCTTAATATTGTGTTGGTCCCCCTTTTGCTGCCAAAACAGCCCCGTTGAGGCATGGAATCCACTAGATCCCTGAAGGTGTGCTGTGGTATCTGGCACCAAGATGTTAGCAGCAGATCCTTTAAGTCCTGTAAGTTGTGAGGTGGGGTCTGCATGGATCTGATTTGTTGGTCCAGCACATCCCACAGATGCTCGAATGGACTGAGATCTGGGGAATTTGGAGGCCAAGTCAACACCTCAAACTCATTGTTGTGCTCATCAAATCATTCCTGAACCATTTTCGCTTTGTGGCACGGTGCATTATCCTGCTGAAAGAGGCCACAGCCATCAGGGAATACCATTTACATGAAAGGGTGTAGATGGTCTGCAACAATGCTTAGGTAGGTGGTACGTGTCAAAGTAACATCCACATGGATGGCAGGTGGCAAGATTTCCCAGCAGAAAATCGCCCAATGCATGACACTGCCTCTGCCGGTTTGCCTTCTTCCCATAGTGCATCTTGGTGCCATGTGTTCCCCAGGTAAGCAACACACATGCAGCCAGCCATCCACGTGATGTTAAAGAAAATGTGATTCCTCAGACCAGGCCACCTTCTTTCATTGCTCTGTGGTTCAGTTCTGATTCTCACATGCCCATATTGTTGGCACTTTCGATGGTGCACAGGAGTCAGCATGGGCACCCTGACTGGTCTGCGGCTATGCGGCCCCATACACAAAAAACTGTTTATTCTGACACCTTTCTATCAGAACCAGCATTAACTTCTTCAGCAATTTGAGCAACAGTAGCTCGTCTGTTGGATCGGATCACACGGGCCAGCCTTCACTCCCCATGTGCATCAATGAGAGGTTCACCACTGTTCCTTCCTTGGATCACTTTTGATAGATACTGACCACTGCAGACCGGGAACACCCCACAAGAGCTGCAGTTTTGGAGATGCTCTGATCCAGTCATCTAGCCATCACAATTTGGCTCTTCGTGCAACTCGCTCAAATCCTTACGCTTGTCCATTTTTCCTGCTTCTAACACATCAGCTTTGAGGACAAAATGTTCACTTGCCGCCTAATATATCCCACCCACTAACAGGGGCCATGATGAGGAGATCATCAGTCTTATTCACGTCACCTGTCACTGCTCATAATGTTACGCCTGATCAGTGTATTTTGTATATTATTAGGCTAAATGTGGTTTAAATCAGAATATTTTATTCCTCACAAGCTCTCTATTTAGGAGAAAAAAAAATGGTGTTTTTGGTGTTTCTACAATTCAGGTGGCATTGAAACCACTCTTTGTAAACATTGTATTTAACCATTCAAAATGGTCTTAAACATTTTTAGAGTTTCAGGTTTCAGAAATCTCAGATTTTTACAGTTCCTTTGCTGATAATATCTGTATTTTCCTAGTAACAGGGTTTAAATGAACAGTGTTGAGTTTTTTGGGCTTTTGGGGAATTAGCAAATATTTAAATATTTCTTTAGCATCCATGCTAATGACTCAACGACTGTAATGGCATAATGCTAATACTACTACTACTACTAATAATAATAATAATAATAATAATAATAATTTGCTTGTAAAAAAAAATTTGCTTGTGGTTAGGTTGGGGGGTGGGAGCTTATTTTTTTCTTATTTTTTGGTGTTTTGTGTACTTTAAAGTATTTGAATAATTATATTAATTTATAAATTCATAAATAAGGAAACTACTACTCATAATAATAATAATAATAATAATAATAATAATAATAATAATATAGTAGAAACTTAGATTTCATATATTAGTTTACTCATTTTTGATTATTTGCATTCATCCTTCCATCCATTTCCGCTTGTCTTTATTTATTTTTTGTAGATTATTTGTTGTTTACTTTACATCAGTGTTGATTTATCAGCCCCTGATCCCGCGTGTGTCCGCAGTGGCCGCGCGCGAGGCTCGGAGACTCCGCCTCCAGCCTCGCGCTCAAAGCGGGAAACCTGAGGGGCGCGAGGACGCGCGCGCGCAGCTCTCAAACAGCGCGAGCGGCACGGAAACCAATGAAAGCCGCAGCAGGGCGAGTCTAACACTGTTTATCTGGGTATTAAAGGAGATTTGTGGCGAAATATTATCAGGTAAGATTACTCTAAAGACTATTTTTGTGCGTCATTAAATTAACTGATAATGTTAAGAACCAATTGAAAAAGCAGGTTTAATTTAATTACGACCAATTATTAGTAATTGCCTAATGGAACTATAGCTATGGCTAATTATTATTTAGCATTTCTTGCTATATTTTGTGAAACTATGGTTACATGTCATCACTTTAATATGATTAAATCATTATAAGCTATTTTTATATCTAATATATATATCTATATAATTTTTTTAAAGATCTGTTTAACATTTATTTATTTATTTATTTATTTATTTATTTATTTATTTATTTAATATTCACTGGTAACTGATTTTATTTGGTCATTTTTCTTGGTCATGGGTGACAGCTAAAGTCTAGCTCTAGCTATTTAGAGTTATCTAGTTAGTGCAAAAATCTCAATTTACTTTTTATGTATTAATAAAAACCAGATACTATCTACACATCAAAGTTGAGCAACCGTGTAATGGCTGCAATATACTATAATGTAAAAGTGTGTGTGTGTGTGTGTGTGTGTGAAGATATTTCTTGATCACGGCTTAAAAAGCTTATCACAGTGATTCAATTCTAATTCTCACAAAATGCCCCGAATCCTGGTGTAAACACGCAAAGCAGCTGATTTATACCAATATTCCGGGAACCAAGCTAAAATGAACTGCCTCTAAACACATGCTCAGTGCAGGAGAAATGCTTATGATTACCTATACTCTTCAATCTTCTTCAGTCATAGCCAAAATTGCACAAGAAACATTCCTTTAAGATGGTGGTCCGTGTTGAGATGAATGCATGCATCACACAATTCCTGCAGATTTTTCCAGGTGCACTCTCATGCTGCGAATTTCCTGCTCCACCACATCCCAAAGGTGTCCTCCTGAATTCTGATCAGGTTTTGCTTTGTGCCATGGTGCATTCGTTCATCGTGCTGGAAATAGGCGAAGGAAGATGGGTAAATTGTGGTCAGGAATGGATGCACATGGTGAGCGAAGTAGTCTGTGGCATTGTTGACTGGTATCAGCAGACCCAAAGTGTGCCAAGAAAACATTTCCCCACACCAGTGCACTCCAACTCCACCAGCCTGGATGTGTGGGCCGTGGATCCATCACATTTTGACACCACCATATGCAGAAATCCAGACTCATCAGTCCAGGCTATGTTTTTCCCATCCAGCTGTTCAGCCCTCATGTTTCTACATGATGTGGTCATCTCATGTTGTGGCCCATCCTTGTGCATTCTGTAAAAGTACATGGTAGGGTACAATTATCTAAATTACCTCAGCCTTTCTATCCACTTGAACCGTTCTGGCCATTTTCCGTCGGCCTCTCACAGAGATTGCCCTTCACTGGATGTTTTCTCTTTATTTCACCATTCTTAGTAAACTCTAGAGACCTGAAAATCCCAGGAGAGCTACATTTATAGAAACACTCAAACCTGACATCAACAATCCTGCCACAGATAAGATAATTGAAAATACATTTTTTTTTCCCCCTCATTTTGATGGTCGGTGTGAAAATTACCTGAAGCAGTTGGTCTGTATCTCTATGAATGCACGCACTGTACTGCTGGCAAATGACTGGCAGATTAGTAAATTGCGTGAATGAGTAGGTGTAGAGATATTTCTAATAATCTGCTCAGTGAGTGTATATACTCAATGAGACCAATCCAGGGGAAAAACTTACACATGTTTCTGTGTAGTCGTGTGATCGGAGCCGTGCCAATGCAAATTTCCTTCCATTTAGTGCTTTTACAGACGGTAAAATGAAAGGTTTGAGAAGTACTAAGATTTAAAACTTAGATTACTGTGCGACTATGCCAAGAATTCGTTTAGACTTTTACTATAACTATGCCAGATTTTATGCATGGGCAACTTGGCAACACTCCCTGTGAACACTGGTGGCCTGCATTTACATACAGGAACCAGTAGGGTCTTGCCAGATAGTAACTCTGCCAGTTACAGAGAGGAGCTCACATCTTCTGGTGATAACTTTGTGGCACCGCAGGTAGCGTTTTACATTTACATTCACGCCATTTGGCAGATACCTTCATCCGGAGTGACGTGCAAAAAGTGCTTTGAAATCTCGATCAATGAATACAGGTCAGAGGATACTAAAATGCTGGGGAAAAAAATAAAACAGAAGAAGCATTTTCACCTCCCGGCTCCAGGGTTCTGGGTTTGATCAGTCCAGTGTGGAGTTTAACATGTTCTACCATGCCAGCATGGGTCTCCTCTGGGTAGTGTGGATTCTTCACAGCTTCCAAATACATGGCAGTAGGTAGACTGACTAACATAAAATGCCCTATGATGTGAGTGTGTGTGTTGCCCTGTGATGGACCAGTGTCCAGCTCATTGTTGTTTAGGGAATCCACTGCAAGCCCCGCCCAGAATAACTAAAGCAATGACTCAAATCAATTAATTAAAGGATTCCTCCTATAATCAGTCTGCTCGATGAACAGGTGAGTTTTTATAGATAAATAAAATGTCCTGCTGAACAGCTTGTCAAAACACACTCAGGGTGAAGGCAATCCACATGGCTGACAAAAACACCTATTAAGCGAGGTGACTTTGAGTTTGAATTGTATTACAGCTTCGTCAAACAATCCCTCAAGCCTTACTTTGAGTTCTACTCAACAATTCCACCAGCGCAGTCATTATAGCGAGAAAGCGATTGCAGCACACGGACGGAAGTATAGTCGGAGAGATGAAGGCTGCCTATAGGTTAGTCACATGTCACATGACGTGCCTTTCTCCGTCTAATTTGTTTTATTGACTCTCTCCCAGGATGAGTCACTAGAGTTTCAGTGTTGGTGAAGGACAAATACGGCTGAAAATAAAGACAGGAAATGCAGCACCTGTAAATGGCCATACAATATGCTGAGGAAGGGTTGACGGATAGAAAATGCTATAAAGAAGCCATCAGCTTGTAAATTGGAAAATATGAATGCTTCCCAGCTTTATTTTGTTGTCTGTGTTACATTAAAACAACAACGTGGGACCATTTTACTTTGGTACCAAACGGAATGAAAGAACAAAAATGCCATTACTTCTTTTTATATTTGTATCCGTATATGTAAATGACGCTCTTGTGGTTATTTAGCATTATATCAGGACGCAATTATTTGTAATCTGTGGAAACTTGCGGGGTGTAGTACAACCAGGGTTCTTTGTATGCGTGCAATAGCAGACACATACAACATTAATTCATTTATTATATCTTTTATTTATTTATTTTTTTAATAAAGGAACCCAACTGAGACCAAGTCTCTTTCACATTACATCAGCATTAACAACCCATCACACTGAGTCGTAATGAAAGCAGAGAATATAAAACAGTTTGGTTTTTTTTTACTGCTTTCTTCATTGTGCTATGCTTCAACACCTCACGCCTTGATGAGCTTTGTTTAAAAAAAATAAGTGTAAATGTCGTTAGCACTTAAACTAGAACACTTCATGGCCTTGTGATCTCAAGAAAGTTGCAAAGGTCAGGAGTTAAAAGCATAACGGTGGACTTATGCTAGTCACCTGTGCTGCACAGAAAGATGTACACAAAGGACTGATATCTAATTACGATGCAGCCGACATACTGCTCATTGAAATACGTTATTGGTGCAAAAGGGCGCAAGTAATCATAGAAGCCAAAATTAAAATTTAACGTCAATTAATTTTGACCCTGGCAGAGATCATCAGACGGCTAGAAATGACATAATAGCATAAACCTCCCAAGCTTGGCTAAAGAAAAAGAAATTCATTCATTTTGTTGCTGCAGGCATTTGAACATGAATGAAAGAGTTTGGCTATGAATGGCCATGGGAAATTACTAAGCTTGAGATCAGAGCAAAATATAAGCCTTTCAGAAAGCGTGGCCTCGGAGGCAGATCAGGGCAAAGCGCGAGTCTGATGACAGAGGAAGACCTCTGAAATTCTTCTGAGCAAATAATAGCTACAGGTCAGGCCTTTTTTCCTGCCTCATAATCACGTAGGATGTAAACGCACTTAAGGTGGAACAAGTGTATTTCTGAGACTTTTGATGTCGAGCAAGTTCCATGTAGCCGTCTACCTCGCTGTACTCTCAAACCAATTGCAAGCTATTTGGCTTTCCCAGGCTAAGGCGGAGAGTCAGATGCTGAGAAAGAAGGTGCTGAAGGCCAACTCATCAGACTGAACATCTTCAAAATAAATGTATCCAATTTTGCACTTTTCAAAGCACATATGTTGTGCTCAGGTGATGGAGAGGAATGAGTATAATAGAAAAATCATGCCTTTGGCCAAACCAGGGGGGAGAGAGACAAGATATAATAAAACCATAAGGCATCACACTGTTACAGGTAGCCAGACAGAAATAACAATGAAGGATTGTTGTACAAAGTTCTAACAAAGAATCATCTAAACCACTTTATCTAGTAGTGTTGATGAATTCTTGTTTCTGATTGGTCAGAAAGCATTATCTAAAACACCAGTAGCTCTTACAACTTCGAGAAAAATCACAGGTTTATAATAATGCATTTGTTGTAATATAGTTTTGTTTTTATTGTAACAGCTCACACTGGGACCTGTACAGTGAATGCGCTATGTATCTATTGATGTAGTTTTCTGAAAAGGAGGCGTTTATTTAGCATTTTTGGAAGGAGTCTCCAGTGTCAGCACAAGAAAAGCTCTATTTTTGTTTCTTTTTTCCAACACAAGAAATTTTTTAATGTAACTATAAATGGATTAAAAGAAAGCATATACTTAATAAATATAAAATGACACTTTGGGAAATTGCTGTGTGATAAGAGGAATAAAACAATTTGTGACATGCATTATAGGACAATAATGCAAAGATTAGTGTGTTAGAAGTAACTGGTTTATGTATAAAGCCACATTACACTTTTTCCAGGAGTTAAAACTGAGTTTGTGAAACTGTACACGTGTAAACAGCACTTTTCAGCAGGCTCTAACCACTTCCTTGACTGTTTATGAGCTGAAAACTTAAAAAAAAACATATCTTAATCTATGCAAATAATACTCAACAATTTAAGTTCTTTAGTAATCCTGAGCTGAACACAGTTAAAGTCACTAATGGAGAAAACCTCACCGTTAACAGTCATGTGATTAGAGACTGGATAGTCACTTAATTCTTTATTCACTTAAGACATCCATTTGCATTTACAATTCACACCACATGCAAATATACTTCACTGGGAAGAATATATCCAAGACTTCAATGAGTTGAAGTATGGGACACATTTTTTTTTTTGAGACTAACAAGCATGAGCTTCTGACTTCTTTCTGAGTCTTACCATATGTTACGAGTTAATGATTTTCACACCTAATCCCTAAATAAGAAGATTAACACACCAGTGTAAGCTGCTGAATCTTAAAACCATCTCATTTCATGTCTTTTTACACATATTTCCTGTCATCTGTTCAAAAAATGAAATAAGGCGGTAAAAATTCATGCCTCCTTGTTGCACAAACTGCATTAACACTCGACACCACTCGCCCACTCAGGACACAGCCAACTGTTTCACTATCTCCTCTGAGCTTTCCAGAGCCATCTGTGATTTATGAAAAGGACAGACATGCTTTGGGGTTTTAAAGTTTTGGCTAACAAATTGCTTTCTCTCCAACTCTCAGGCCAGGGAAACAGCTTTCAAGCATGGAGGCCAGTGGCAGTGGTTGGCCAAGCGAACCCATGACCTCTTGCTTCTTGGGCAACATCACCGCCGAGAACTCCAGCACGGGTCGGATTTACGAGGTGGCCGTGCAATCGGCGAACGGCTCGACAAAACGCAGTCCACAGTTCGTTGGGGTGGAATTGCTTCAATCTTACAAACTTCTTATCATTCCTTGCTATACGATGGTAGTGCTAGTGGGAGTTTTTGGGAACTATTTATTGCTCTATGTCATTTGCCAGACCAGGAAGATGCACAACGTAACTAATTTCTTCATCGGGAACCTGGCCTTCTCGGATATGTTGATGTGTGCCACCTGTGTGCCGTTCACCCTGGCGTACGCCTTTAACCCTCGAGGTTGGGTGTTTGGGAAATTCATGTGCTATCTGGTGTTCCTCATTCAGCCAGTGACTGTGTATGTGTCAGTGTTCACATTAACAGCGATTGGGGTGGACAGGTAAGTGGCAGTTGTTGTTTGGATGTATGAGAGTAAATGAGAGAGATCAGCGTAAATATACATTTTTATATCCATTCACATTAAAGTGTAGTCATCTCTCAACAAGAAATGCCCGATGCTTATAAGAAGCCACTGGAAAATATCTCAAGGTTTGATGCATTCACAGCTGGTGGGAGCTCAGCACACACTCCATCCTCTTGGGCATGTGGGAAACCTTCAGACATCTTTCAGGCGTATTATTTTTTATTCTAAGCATCAGAACCCAATACATCAGTGGGAATGAACAGATAATGTGTATCAAATGCAGACACAAGTGTGCACTATTCTTTTTAAGCCTGCCAGAATGGTTCACAGGGCATCTGGGTGAGACTAGACAAAATAGAGATGTTTTTTTTACCTTCATTCAGGTGTGAGTTATGCTTGTGAGACAAAAAAAAAAACATCAACATGAACACACGGTGCTGCAAGATGCATTTACAGCAGAGGCGTCCAATCTTATCTGAAAAGTGCCGGTGTGGGTGCGGGTTTTCATTCTAGTCAAGCAGAAGCCACCCCCGAGTCTATTGAAAGTCAAGAAGAACTGGAATCAGGTGTGGCTTCTGCTTGACTGGAATGAAAGCCTGCACCCACACCAGCCCTTTGTGGATAAGTTTGGACACCCCTGATTTGCAGCATCCTTAGTAACTCTCTATGCAGGGTCACAGTGATTTAGATTAGGCTTTGTATATTTTGGGAAACATAAACAAGTTATTTCATGAAAAGAGATGATGGATGAATACGAAAAATAACTGCATCTCAGTCTCAGGTTTGTGTGTTTTTTGGGTGATGGTGTTAGGATACTAAGAGCATTATGTAAGCCCAGTTCAGGTAAAAATCCGAATACAGATTATGAGCAGCAATGAATGTATATAAATACAAGTAAAGGGGTGTCTTTTACCTAGGAGCGTTTATTATTTATGTACCCTTATCGCGTATGCTTATTATATGGAGCATACCATCAGAACTCATGTATTTCTATCCTGTTTTATTATTTTGTCATTCCTCGTAAAGCATATTATTCAGCTACTTTATAAAGTATCTAGTAACTACAGTAAAAGTAGTAGGAAAGGTATATATTTGTAGGAGTGAGGAATATATTTTAAAGAGTTTAAAGCATTACTGCATATTAATGATGACTTTTTATCTTTAATTTTTGTTATTTGTACATTGAGGAACAAAATGTACAGTATCTTTAAGTGTAAGTTTTCTGTACTTTTCTGTGAAAGCTCCACTTAAATACATGCTCCTATGACTCAGCTAGGAATAAAAGAGAGATTTTAGACTCATTAAACTGTTTATAAACCAGACAGAGTATTGTACATGAAATCAATACAAACTAAATAGAGTTGAGAAGTAGTTTGGCAGTACTAACTGCATTTATTTTAGTAAAATTTTCCAAATTTTTTTATTGCCCTTTAGATATTATGCTACTGTGCACCCTCTGAAGAAACGCATCTCAGTCCTGGCTTGTGCTTATCTACTCTCCGGCATCTGGATCCTATCCTGTGGCCTGGTTGCTCCAGCTGTGGCGCACACGTACCACGTGGAGTTCAGAGATGAAGGCTTCACCATCTGTGAGGAGTTCTGGATGGGCCAGGAGCGCGAGCGTCTGGCCTACGCCTATAGCACACTCTTCATCACGTACGTCCTCCCACTCTCGGCACTTTGCATCTCATACTTGCGTATATCTGTAAAGCTTCGTAACTGTGTGGTGCCCGGACACCACACGCAGAGCCAGGCGGAGGCACAGCGGGCGCGAAAACGCAAAACCTTCCGTCTAGTGACGCTGGTGGTGGCGGCGTTTGCGGTCTGCTGGCTGCCCATCAGTGTCTTCAACGTCCTCCGGGACATCGATATCGACTTGATTGACAAGCGATACTTCCTCCTCATCCAGCTGCTGTGCCACCTGTGCGCCATGAGCTCGTCTTGCTGTAACCCCTTTTTGTACGCGTGGCTGCACGATCGTTTTCGAGCAGAACTGCGAAAGATGTTCACATGTCACAGACGCATTGGCATTGGGATACCCGCCAACAACTGTACCGCTGCCAGCGTGGTGCTCTGACAAACAATGAAGCCGATGAGACCCATTCAAAGGAGTTAATGCCACCAGGAAATAATAAAAAAATATGGAGTGGTTACTGGTAGATGCACAGGACAAGGTTCTGGCTGTATTTTGAGACACATGACATGTCTGTTGGTGGCCTGACCAAAAGTGTATTTCCATTTCTGCCGAACGTCTCACACTGAGCCTTTCTAGTGATGCTAGTGTGAATTTTCAGGCTCAGAACTGAAATCCTCAATCAAAACTCAGCACCCTCTGTGAGCAAATTCTACCTTGAAAATGGAAGAGATGGAATGCTGGAAGAGAATTAAAAAGAGAACTATGACCATCGCAGAAAAAGCCTGTGTTTTGACAAGTTTGGAGCGAGAGATGTCGAAAGAATTCTGGAACTGCCCCAAGACTGTAATGAAGACCTTGGGGATGCGACGATACGCTCTGGTCCTAATTTAATTTGATTTGTGATACTGGCATCAAAATTAAATTTTAATCGATTTTCTGAATATTCAAAATATAAAAAATGCTCAAGAAAATTAAGAAAATATTTTTATTTCTGGATTACAACCAATGAAATGTGCATTATTGTCTGTATAAAACTAACATAAATGCAGTAAACAGAGGTTTACTATTGTAAAACTATTCTACAGGTTTACTATATCTAAAAATATAGATATAGATTACCGAATAAATATAAAATCTGTGACCTGGGGAAAATGAAACATAACAAGCACCTGAGGTGTCGTTTTAACCGGAAATAGAGCTCCAAAGCTGGCTAAAATGCCAGATTTCCACCACCACTTTCTCAGGCACTGTAAATCCCAGTGGCATGGGATTTGTGTGGTTTGAAATCTATTGCAGATCTCTTTTTAATGGTTACAACATGGTTGTTGTGTAACCGTATAACCTTATAATGTGTGTGAGTCATTGTGATTCAGATCTAACGTTCAGCACGCTCTCTCTCTATATATTTTTATTCCATGGGATGTGCAGTTCTTTAGTGTTCAAACAGTACAAGTACAACTGATGCATAATAAATGTAATGCTGATTTTCATGATATGAATCAAAGATGAACAGCATCCCACTTTTGCATCGTGGTTCACTTGTTACACTTCCAGTAGACCTTCGTTTTCTTGACTCCGAAACTCTCCAACATTAGAGCATCAGGAGAACCAGATTCAGAAATGCTTTTGTTTGTTAGTCTCGGAATTTATTTTGTTAAATGTTAAGGTTGAATAATGTATGTATTCATTCACACAGATTTATGATTCATTAGAATACGAATCGTTATTATTATAATTACGGTTATAAATATTTATTAGGCTTGATCTGTCTAAATGAAGCCTTTTTGCTGCTCACTCGTATATGGAGTGTGAGACGTGACTTTTCTGTACGCTGCAGCTTCAGTTATAAGCTTCTACCTGAGTTACGAAAGAATGGAACATACTGTAAATGCTTATAATACTAAAGTCACAGAGATTGTCACAGACAATAGGATGCTTAATATTCTACAGAGCCGAAAACGATCGCAAGAAAGTACCTTATCTTGAATGCTATAGGAAGCAAACTTTTATTGATGGCTAATCATTCAACAATACATCTTATCATCTCTGTATGTGATTCCAACTTCGACATGCTGTACAAATAGATGTAAAGTGCAATGATGTGGCATTAATAAAAAATAAAATGCACAGACATACAGTATATATTTTTTCTTTTGTGTCTGTAAGTGTTGCTGCTTATATGATTGCAGTCGCATAATAATACAGTCTGGGGAAAAAAAGAAGAAGAAAACTACCTACAACGTTTGTGCAAAAAAACAAAAAAAAAACAATTATTTTTCTTTTGGTTGAAAATAAAAGGAAAGGGAGATGTGTGCAGATAGATATGTTATTTAGTTTTATTTTTTTCCCCCCTTGATTCAATCACTTTGCGAGGCAGCATCCATCAGGAATAATTAGCACATGTTCTTTTTCCCAGCTGAACCTGAGAAAGATGCTGTGGATGTGGAAGCTGCTACTATTAGAGAATAAATAAACATTTATTTATTCAAGTAATAGAACAGTAATGGTATTCAAAAACCCTCTCGGGCTCCGATGTTCGATCTGATTTTGCTTGTTCCATATCCATATCTCACGTGGTTTTATCACTGTGTCATTACATTTGCCTTTTTTACCTGTCTAAAACTGCTTTTGCTCCCCAATAACCAGACCAGATGGGTTGCCAATCCCGAAATCCACAGCATGCGACTAAATGTCCAGGCCGAAGGATCAACACGGTCTATAGCCTATCATACTGTCAGAGCGCGTTAACCATGCCTGGCATGACCACAACAAAAAAAAATAAGAGGCAACACGAAGACAGATTGAAAGAAAGGGAAAGGAAATGTTGCCATGGCGACTCATTCAGTTGCTCTCCCCTGATTTTTTTTTTTTTTTTTTTTTTTATCCCCCACTCAATCACCCACCATGAGAGAAGCACTTTTTTTTTTGATGATGTGCCATACGGGCGAATCAGAAGAAGCCAAACAAGTGAAGGGAAACTTGGATAATAAGGCCAGCGACTCAGAGACACGAAGGTGGGAACAATGCGAATTAAAAAACGATCCTCAGTGCAGGCCAGGGGAGGGGGAAAAATTCCTCTCTTTGTGGAATGCGACTTGCACTTTCAGCTATGTAAAGCAGTTACTGTTATTAACACTGACGGTGGAATTGCCTTTTCCTATGCTTATTTTCTCCTGCACTATAGCAACCAATTTACACTCTCATGAGTACAAATGGCACACAATTGTACTTTTCCTTGTTGCTGGAAAGGTTTTTTTCACCTGTAGTATTTTTTTTTATGAAAAAAAAAGTGCATGTACCTAAAGTAAAAAATAAAGTATCACCCCAATTTGGTGTATTATTGTCTGTATAAAACTAACTAAGTAACAGAAATGCAGTAAACAGCAGTTTAGAATTGTAAAAAAAATATATATATATTCTACAGGTTCATCACAAATCTTTAAAATAATTAACCAAATTTTATTAATTCTCACCCTGATTTTACTGAATAAACCGTCTGTGACCTGGGGACAATGATCGATTGTATAATAAGCACCTAAGGCATCATTTTAACCGGAAATAGAGCTGCAAATTTAGGTAAAATGCCAGATTTCTCTCACCACTTTTTCAGGCATTGTAGATACCAGTGGCATGGGTGTCGTTTGAAATGTATCATGTTTTCACGGTTATATCATGGTTGTTTTATAACCTGTAATGTGTGTGAGTCATTGTGATGCAGATCTAACATTCAGCCACCAATAAGGGAGGGTAAGAAATGCGTAGCTGATCAACATAACTCCAGCCAAAAAGAAAGCACTGTCTGCACTCTTCTACATACACGATATTGCCAGTGAGTGCCCTCCAAATCATTGTATTCAGGTGTTGTTTTTCAGCGGTTGGGCTCGGCCCCTTAGTTCCAGTGAAAGGAACTCTTAATGCTTCAGCTTCATACCAAGACATTTTGGACAATTTCATGCTCCCAATTTTGTGGGAACAGTTTGGGGATGACCCCCTTCCTGTTCCAACATGACTGCACACCAGTGCACAAAGCAAGGTCCATAAAGACATGGATGAGCGAGTTTGGTGACTGGCCTGCACAGAGTCCTGACCTCAACCCGATAGAACACCTTTGGGATGAATTAGAGTGGAGACTGTGAGCCTGACCTTTTTGCCCAACATCAGTGCCCAACCTCACTAATGCACTTCCAGAGGAATGGTCAAACATTCCCATAAACACACTCCTAATCCTTGTGGAAAGCCTTCCCCGAAGAGTTGAAGCTGTTATAGCTGCAAAGGGTGGGCCAACTCCATATTAGATTCATGTACATGTAAAGGCAGGCATCCCAAAACTTTTGACAACGTACATGAGTATGCAGATGCAGCTGAGAGTTTTTCTTCCATGGCTCACACTCTCTAGATGGCTGTAGCATCAACTAGATTCAAACTCTCAAACACTTTTCTGTTGGAGACATCTCTTTAGTGATCGAAACTTGGAACATTATGAGAAGATATCAGCACTACAAGGTGAGCTACAATTACATTACAATAATATTTTTAAGATGTTCATGGTCATTTTGTTGAGAGTCAGGGTGACTTTCTCTCAGGAGGAACTTCTCCAGACACACTGATGCAATAAACTAGTAGCCGGTTCTGAAATGTTACGATGCCAAGCACTGAATCAACAGTGTTCTAAATCTGTGATGTTTAAATCTTTCTCTGTGTCACCATCTGATTTCTTCTAGAAGGGGCCAGTATGATCATGTATCCAGTTCCTTACAAATAAATTCACTTGTTTCAGATGATTCATGTGCCTGACTGCAGTAATGATATTTTTTTAGTATGACTTCCCAATGATAAGAAGTTTCTAGGTAATAAAGTCAATTTGAAGATTTGATTTTTAACAATTTATTTCAAGCCTGACAATTTGCATTTATTTAGAATTTTCCTTATCAATGCCGATTGTACCCTGATAAGGTTAAGAGATACACTAGTGCCAAACGTTTTGGGACACTTCTCCAAATCATTGAATTCAGGTGTTTCAATCATTTCCATGGCCACAGGTGTATAGAATCAAGTACTTAGGCATGCAAGCTGCTTCTCACTGGAGCTCAGTGAATTCAAGTGTGGTACCGTGATAGGTTGTCACCTGTGCAATAAGTCAACTGTAAGTGGTATTATAACAAAGTGGAAGCTATTGGGAACAACAGCAACTCACAGATTAGCTCAAGAACAGTGCGTAGAGAGCTTCATGGAATGGGTTTTCATGGCTGAGCAGCTGCATTCAGGCCTTACATTACTAAATGTAATGCAACGCTTCGGATGCAGTGGTGTAAAGCACGACTCTAGAGCAGTGGAGAAGTGTTCTCTGGAGTGACCAATCACGCTTCTCTATCTGGCAATCCGATGGATGAGTCTGGGTTTGGTGGTGCCAGGAGAACAGTACTTGCCTGACTGCACTGTGCCAAGTGTAAAGTTTGATGGAGGGGGGGATTATGGTGTGGGGTTGTTTCTCAGGGGTTTTGCTTGGCCCCTTAGTTTCAGGAACTCTTATGGTCCAAAATGTATTGGAATGCTATTGTATTGTATTGTATTGTATTGTATCCAATTGTATTGGTATGCTGAAGCATTTTCATGCTCCTTTGTGGGAACAGTCTGGGGATGACCGCTTCCTGTTCCAACATGACTGCACACCAGTGCACAAAGCAAGGTCCATAAAGACATGGATGAGCGAGTTTGGTGTGGAGGAACTTCATAGAGTCCTGACCTCAACCCGATAGAACACCCTTGGGATGAATTAGAGCGGAGACTGCAAGTCAGGCCTTTTTGCCCAACATCAGTGCCCGACCTTGGTGTGGAGGAACTTGACCGACCTGCAGCCCGAGTCCTGATCTCAACCCGATCATCTTTGAGACTGTGAGCCAGGCCTTCTTGTCCAACATCAGCGCCTGACCTTAAAAATGCCTTTCTAGAGGAAAGGTCAAAAATTCCCATAATCACACTCCTAAACCTTGTGGAAAGCCTTCCCAGAAGAGTTGAAGCTGTTATAGCTGCAAAGGGTGGATCAACTACATATTAAATCATACAGATTAAGAATGGGATGTCATTAAATATATCTCAATACATCAATATAACTATAAATTAATTGTACTACTATCAGTTAATCATTTTTTCTCTGAAATAAAATGGTAGCTTTTTATCAGATACAAGCATGACTACATAAATACAAACTAAAAAAAAGTATTTTGTCACTGTCATATTGCAGATTCGGTAGACTTTCTGTAAAAATTTAAGCTGTACTCTGTCAGCTCAGTGAAAAGGAAATGCATGCATCAGTGACTAAATTGCTCAGGGGCTTAGAGGTTAAGGTACTGAGCAAGCAACTGAAAAATTATAAGTTCAGATCTCAAGACTGCCAATGAAACTATAACTGTTGGGCCATTGAGCAAGACCCCTAAATCTCAGCAGCTCAGCTCTATACTTTGGATCTTGTTTTCTCTCACTATTAAATGACTTTGGCTAAAGACTGCTAACAAATGTAATTAATGTAACTAAGTATTATACAAAGGGGCCCAAAAAAAATGCATACACACATTTCGCAATATGGAAAATAAATGCATAAAAATGTTAATACTAAATTTATCTAAACGTCAAAGGGAAGCTAAAAGTCATGTTTGAATTATGCAATCACATTAGGTGGCTGTTAGCATCCTGACACTTTTGATTTCAGGGAACTGCCGTATGAACAACAATGCAAATTTGTGTGATTGCTAGTCATGTTGGTGATTCAGTTCCAAACACACGCGTCGCTATTGTTGTTGAAGTTGGGGTCAGAGCACAGGGGCAGCTATGATACAGCACCCCTGGAGCGGAAACGGTTAAGGGTCTTGCTCAATTGCCCAGCAGGGCTTAAACCAACAACCCAGAGCTTTAACCACTTGAGCTAACTCAAAACGTTTCAATCAGTAGTCCAAAGCCTTAACCACTGTTGCTGTTTGTTGCTTTGATCCTGATGTGCACTAAGGGAAATTTACCTGAGGTACGCGAAGAGTGCTGAATTATTATTATTTCTTTTTAAAGTTCACCTTGAGACTGTTATTAGTCTGTATTCTATTGTTCATGTTCCTTACATCATGTTCTACTCAAGTGAGTCCACATTTTTTCCCATATCAGCTCAACACTAGGCTTGTGCAATAATGATTTTCAAAACTTGTGGTTTAAAATTTGCTATTAATGATTTAATCATCCAGAACTTGTTCTGGTTTGGGCAAGTCTGTAGTAAATGACATTGGACATTGTGACAGTGGAAGAGGATTAAACTGTTATTGGAGAGCTCATCTGTACTAAGTAGTATAATATTTTCCACATCCATTTGTCACTTCGAATTAAGCAAGAACAGACAATTAAGACAATAACTAGCCAAAAGTATGTGGACACCACATTTGCACTCATACATTGATCAGGCATAACATTATAAGCAGTGACAGGTGACGTGAATAACACTGATTATCTCCTCATCATGGCACCTGTTAGTGGGTGGGATATATTAGGCAGCAAGTGAACATTTTGATGTGTTAGAAGCAGGAAAAATGGGCAAGCGTAAGGATTCGAGCGAGTTTGATGAAGGGCCAAATTGTGATGGCTAGACCACTGGATCAGAGCATCTCCAAAACTGCAGCTCTTGTGGGGTGTTCCCGGTCTGCAGTGGTCAGTATCTATCAAAAGTGGTCCAAAGAAGGAACAGTGGTGAACCGGCGACAGGGTCATGGGTGGCCACGGGTCACTGATGCACGTGGGGAGTGAAGTGAATCCAACAGACAAGCTACTGTTGCTCAAATTGCCGAAGAAGTTAAAGCTGGTTCTGATAGAAAGGTGTCAAAATACACAGTGCAGGACGGGTCAGGGCTGTTTTGGCAGCAAAAGAGGGACTAACGTGATATTAGGCAGGTGGTCATAATGTTATGCCTAATGCTTGTTGAACATCCCATTCCGAAACCATGCACATTCATATAGATGTGGTGTGAATTTGAGATCGCCTACTAAAACAGGTCAGGTTGAAACAGTCGTTCATTTAGTGGGCTAATTAAAAGCTGTATGCCACAGCTGGAAAATCTGCATGACACTCAAATTATAGTGCACTCTGAACGGTAGTTAGTTCTGAAACGACGTGGGAAAAGGTTCTCGCTGTGTAGGACACTGCCATGATGGCTTGAGAATGGATTGCACTGCAGATGTTAATTACTAGGTCCTGATACACCTGATTGAAGATTCAATTCATTACAATTATTAAAGTATCCCAACCTCGCCTGATTTGAATCTGGAGCTTTTCAGCAGGAAATCATCAAACTGCTGGGTGGTAAACCATCTTGGTTCACTGTTAAGCAGTGATTTCAAATGAGACGAGGAGTGACAGGAGAAAGTCTCATTGCCATGAAAAGGCAATCATTTTGGATAGATTTAATTCCAGGTCCAGGTCTCCAGGTTTTTGGAGATTTCCCTGTCCTTTATGGTCCCCTTGGAGGCAGCCACTAATATTTTAACCTTACCTGGAAAAAGTTGGCAATGAAGTTAAGATAAGCCTATGCATAGGTGTATTTGTGTATATGTATGCATGTGTGTGTATGTGGGTGTGCTTTTTTTGCATTCTCTCTCTCTCTCTCTCTCTCTCTCTCTCTCTCTCACTTACCTAACCTTGCTTTTCCTTTTTCTTCCCTTCTCCTTGACAGTCCTAAGTCACCCAAACCTTGTCATTATACAGTTTATTGTATATATAAGTTAAGTTAAGCTGTTAAGTTGTCTTTATTTGTCACATATACATTACTGCACAGTGAAATCCTTTCTTAGCATATCCCATGCTTGGAGGTTGGGGTCAGCTATGATGCAGTGCCCCTGGACCAGGGTGGGTTGGGGGGACTTGCTCAAGGGCCCAATGGTGGCAGCTTGGCAGTGCTTGGGCTTCAACCCTGACCTTCCGGTCAATAACCCAGAGCCTTAACCACTTGAGCTACCACTGCCCATGTATATATAAATATATATATATATATATATATATGAGTACAATTCTGTAATGCCTGTATATGTAATGTATATAAAAGGTATAACTGCATCACTTATGCTTCACTTCATACTAAAGGTGAACTTTCAAATCAAAATCCACAATACTGTTGTTTTATTATCATTGCATATTGTTGCACTGACCAGAGGACATGATTTCTATGGTAAATGGACTGATGGCACCATCTAGTGGATGTGTCTGATAAAGATGAAAATGAAAAAGAAGAACAAATATACGTACAGCATGACACACCCACAAACCCACAGGGTTAGTCAGTGACCTGGAAAATGACATAAAAGCCTGTTAAACTTGCTTACTTGTTTGTTGTCTGTTAAAAGAAAAGGCTTATGAAAACACTTGGTGGTTTATAGATCATTTGTCTTTCAATAGTGTAGTATTAAGTAGTATATTGTTTATATTTTCATACTATTTAGCTTACAGTTGCCACATTCATGTCTATAGTGTTAGATCAGATCATGCGGGGGTGTAATTTCCACTGTACTAATTTCCCCCACACTTTTCAAATTCTTGTTTGTGTCCACTCCACTTTTAAATTCGTTTGTTATCAATTTTCCTATCCTTTTGGTTACAGAAGTAAGGATTACAGATCATTACTTCCAACCCTGCTGTAATACAGTGTTGGATGCATAAAAATGATTTACTTTAGGTAGCCAACAAAGCAGGTATGACTATCAAAATCATGTCATGATGTCAGTAATGTACCCGGAGATCTGCTGATATTAAATTAATGAGGAATGGAAGTAAAACATTTTTTTCATTACCTCATATTTAAAAAGAAAATAATGATTTGTTTTTTGAAGGAGCTGAGGCTCAAGCAGAAGTTGAGGCTGAAGCTGAAGCCGAAGCTATTGTTGAAGCTGAGGCTGAAGTGGAACCTGAGACTGAAGCAACTGATGCTGAGGTCGAGGTCGAGATGAAAGCCGAGACTGAAGCAGTTGATGCTGAGGTCGAGGTCGAGAAGGAAGCTGAGACTGAAGCAGTTGATGCTGAGGTCGAGGTCGAGATGAAAGCCGAGACTGAAGCAGTTGATGCTGAGGTCGAGGTCGAGAAGGAAGCTGAGACTGAAGCAGTTGATGCTGAGGTCGAGGTCAAGAAGGAAGCTGAGACTGAAGCAGTTGATGCTGAGGTCGAGGTCAAGAAGGAAGCTGAGACTGAAGCAGTTGATGCTGAGGTCGAGGTCAAGAAGGAAGCTGAGACTGAAGCAGTTGATCCTGAGGCTGAGGTCGAGAAGGAAGCTGAGACTGAAGCAGTTGATTCTGAGGCTGAGGTCGAGAAGGAAGCTGAGACTGAAGCAGTTCATGCTGAGGCTGAGGTCGAGGTCGAGACGGAAGCTGAGACTGAAGCAGTTGATGCTGCGGCTGAGGTCATATGACAATACATGATAATAATTCTTAAAAACTCTATTCAATAAACTTGAGGAGTGATTATTTCTGCACATAATCGTCTAACAGGAAGGTGGTCAGTTTTAACCTCATGACATTATGATCACTGACAGGTGAAGTGAATAAGACTGATGATCTCCTCATCATGGCACCTGTTAGTGGGTGGGATATATTAGACAGCAAGTGAACATTTTGTCCTCAAAGTCGATGTGTTAGAAGCAGGAAAAATGGACAAGTGTAAGGATTTGAGCGAGTTTGACAAAGGGCTAAATTGTGATGGCTAGACCACTGGATCAGGGCATCTCCAAAACTGCAGCTCTTGTGGGGTGTTCCCGGTCTGCAGTGGTCAGTATCTATCAAAAGTGGTCCAAGGAAGGAACGGTGGCTACAGGTTCATGGGTGGCCAAGGCTCATTGATGCACGTGGGGAGTGAAGGCTGGCCCATGTGGTCTATATATATATATATATATCTATAGGGTGGTTTTTCCTCACCACCCTTACCATTTCTTTAATTCAGTTCCAATTTGTTTGTTGGTGCTGTATTATTGTATTTTTTGTTATTGTGTGTCTGTTGCACTGATGTCACATGAGGACTTTGCTAATACAGTTTAATAGAAGAAAAACACTTCAACATTCACACACATGAAATAATGGACAAAGTTCGCTGTTAGCTCCTAAAAAAAACCCTGTTTCCTCACTTATACCATACTCACCATATTTTACCAGTCTCACTATATATGTTTAATGCCACATTAATGAGAAATCCAAGAGAAAGTAGTGGAGACAGCACACACTGGACTCAAAATTTACGAGATGACAATATAAGGGGCTTGACAGCGGTTTCCGAATGAAAATTGAAGCTTTGAATGCAGATCTGTTTAAACAGAGTGTACAGATGTGAAGGTAAGACAGCTGGACCAGACCAAAAGACTAATGTGCTGCTGTATCGCTCTCTTTAGTTAGAGAAGTGAGGGTTGTCATGTTAATGAAGACAGTTTATCATTCAAAGCTCTGGATTTAATTATAATTGCATTGTTTTGCACAAATAAGGATATTCATTATATAGTAGTAGTAGTCTGAATTGAAAGCTATTAATTGCAGATCCCTTCAAGGTAATATAAATGAACTCATACTGTATAAGAGAAAATGGAGAATAGTAACAGTGTGAGGAGTGACAATAAGCCTCTTTACGGGCAATATTTTTTAGTTTGATTCTTTTTGGCTAAAAAATTCAAATTATAATTTGAATAATTATTATTATTATTATTATTATTATAATTATACATTATTATTATGTATTAACAGTACCATTTTACAAATTGTGACCCCTTGCTACGATATAGGAAACAGCGAAACCTTTCGTACTTTAAAATCAAGGTTATCTATCTATCTGTCTATCTGTCTGTCTGTCTGTCTGTCTGTCTGTCTATCTATCTATCTATCTATCTATCTATCAATCAATCAACAATACTTGTCTGACTGCATTGTGCCAAGTGTAAAGTTTGGTGGAGGGGGGATTATGGTGTGGGGTTGTTTTTCAGGAGCTGGGCTTGGCCCCTTAGTTCCAGTGAAAGGAACTCTGAATGCTTCAGCATACCAAGACATTTTGGACAATTCCATGCTCCCAACTTTGTGGGAACAGTTTGGAGCTGGCCCCTTCCTCTTCCAACATGACTGTGCACCAGTGCACAAAGCAAGGTCCATAAAGACATGGATGACAGAGTCTGGTGTGGATGAACTTGACTGGCCTGCACAGAGTCCTGACCTCAACCCGATAGAACACCTTTGGGATGAATTAGAGCGGAGACTGAGAGCCAGGCCTTCTCGTCCAACATCAGTGTGTGACCTCACAAATGCACTTCTGGAAGAATGGTCAAAAATTCCCATAAACACACTCCTAAACCTTGTGGACAGCCTTCCCAGAAGAGTTGAAGCTGTTATAGCTGCAAAGGGTGGACCGACGTCATATTGAACCCTATGGATTAGGAATGGGATGTCACTTAAGTTCATATGCGAGTCAAGGCAGGTGAGCGAATACTTTTGGCAATATAGTGTATCTATCTATCTATCTATCTATCTATCTATCTATCTATCTATCTATCTATCTATCTTTAATTAATTAATTTGTTTGTTTGTTTATTGTCACAGAATGCTGTGAAGTTTTTGTCTATACCTGTACCCCTGGCTTTTTTTTCTTGGTTCCTATCTCATATTAACAAAATAATAAATTAATTAATTTAAAAAAATAAAAACAAAAAATTAAGTGGTGACTGTAGCAAAACAGAAAAAATGGAGGAGATGTTTTTTTTTTAATGTTATTATTATTTTTGTTTATTACAGACATAAGGTATGGTTTTTCTGGTAAATATCTATTTTAAACCATACTTTTGATAGTCACACTGGTTTTTTGAAAGTCATGTAGAGAGTAATTTCTTCCAAAAAATAAATAAAAATAAGCATATTTACTAATCTCCTCAAGCTCTGCAGTTAAACGCCACCTTCACTGAAGAGCAGCTTCCTATTTATTTATTTATTTATTTTATTTGATTTTTTTATTAAAGGCCACAATAAATATTCTAAAGCAGACAAGAAACATTTTCATTTTTTTTTTTTTTTTTTAAGATGAGTGACTGTATTGAAATTGAATAATTCGTTATTTAACACCCGTTTTAAATAATGTTCTATCATTACTGGCATTCTCTTAATCAGCACCTTTCGACCAATCAGAATCAAGAATTCAAACGCCCAGTTGTATAAATCATTTTTTTTAATCACTTTTATAGAGCATAATAAATGTACAGTCAGCTATTGTCTCAATGCAATAAGCATAAAAAAATGATCTATTGAACAATACACATGCTTTATCCAAAATATATATATTTGATCATTGGAATGTAGAAAGAAATTGTTAGACAAAGGGACAGGTTTAAAAAAAATAAATGATTATTGCAGTTGATCTCAGAGTATTAATCAGGAAACACCACTATAACCAACCCATGATTAGGTCACACTGATGAAGACAGACATTAGTGTTGAAATAGTACCAGAATATGACCTGAGAGTTGCGATTATTAGTACACCATAAGGAAAATTTTTAGGAAAATAAACATTTTAACACAGAAGAGGAGATGATTAAAAGTCTTGCTTCTCTTAAACGAAACTGAAGACAGCAGCAAAGGCAATAAATATCAATGAATATCTTAAAGCATGTGTAACAACCGTGGAAATTAAATTTTGTACATTTTGGGCAGATTTGAGAATAATGAACTAATTCTAACCGTTCGCTCAGGCAAAGGTCAGACAAAAATAGGAAGATCCAGTGTTAACGGTGTGAAATAAAAGGCATATGGACATTGCACTGAATAAATATATAAACGCATATGCTAATTGTCTGGCCAAAATCAATCTTTATTTATATATTTATTTATTTATTTTCTTTGAGGCAGCAGGGTCAAAATCCTGGAACACCACTGTAATATTAAAACTACCCAGACCCCAGGCAAACTCAGCTCAGTGTCAGAGGAAGTGATAAAAGATGAATCATTCCAAAGATAAATACAATGCAATTCATACAATGAATCCACACATCTGTCCATTACTTTGTGGAGAATTAAAACATAACACATGAAATAATTCCAGCATAAAATAATCCTTCATGTCACCGTTTTCATTATGAATAATGCAGAAAAGACCTTCCTTGGTGTCATCCTGAAACTTCCAGAACAACAGATGTCTTATCTCTGTGATGTGAAGCTCAACCAAATCAAGCTTAAAAAAGCCTGAAGGTGGAACAAAAGTTTCGGAAGTTTTGGTTCATAGGAAGCTCCTCTCATCAAAACATTGTGCTATAGACAGTAGGTTCAGTTATATTCAACCTCACAGGTGTTTCAGTGAAGAAAGTCTTTCCTTAAACCTTGCCGTTCAATGCCAACAGGATGCTGGGTTTTTCATCGATGACCCGCACCAGCAGATTATCGATGTAGTCTTCCAGCTCAAGGATCTTCTCATCCTTTTTGGATAGCTCAGTTTGCTGCTTCACTACCAGGGTGATCAACTCTTCCTGAGTGAGCTGGGTGTATGGGCCACACTCTATTGGCTGGAGAAAAGGGAGAGAACATAAGGTTTGAAGGCTTAACATAAGCAATAAGCATTAGCTAAGAGCAGATACACCAAGGCCTAGCTTTTCATATGTGGATTATGGAGCTGTTGATTGGATTTGACATGATCTTAAATTTTTCCCATACCTCCAAACTGTGTCATGTTTACAAATCTGTAAACTCAGGCCATATTAAGGACAGGCTAGTTCATCATAAAATAGACTAGCTCATTCATTTAAAAACCTTCTCTGCTCCTTTCCTTTCTGGGACACCCCATCGAAATGGACGCAATAGCAATAAGCATGTTTGCTCAGACCTTATGAATAGCCAAGCCGTCATAATTTCACTATTCCAAATGAACCAAGTTAATTTGGATATGTTTCAATTAATAGTTAGCATAAATCGACTTTTATGCAACCAGGGCCCAGGGATCTCTGCAGATTTCTTTATATATGTTTTACTGGTATGTTTTTTCCCCCCAAACCCACCTTTGATTTTTCAGCCACTTCTCGGATCGTTTGAATCTTCAAATCTTTTCCCATGGAACTATTACCAATCTGGCTTTCATAGGGACTCATAGGTTTCACCGGATGTGGTCTATGGAGAGAAAAAAGTGGGAAAAAATGTCAAGGACTACCCAATAATTCAAAATATAATCACATTATGCATACATAAATACAAATACAAACATAAAGCCATATCAGATCGCAGCTTGCGAGTGCTTGGAATTGTTCCGGTCAACAATCAAGTTAGTGAAAACAAAACCTGAACAAATAATCAGAGCCGAATTACAGTTCGATACAAGAGGCAGCCAAAGGAAAGTAATCTGAGGAAGAGCAAAAACAAGAAATGAGTTAGTTCTCCCACCCTTAAGAGACTAACACGGAACTATTAAGAACACCAAATTCACCCGAGAGATTCAAACACAAAGTGCTCGTTCAAATCAGAGATTAATTATATCATTAATGTTGTATAGACACCAGGTATTCATATGTAGGTCATGTGCAGATATGGGCCACCCAACGATCCATCAAAATTTGTGTAACAGACAACCCAACAATATTCGGAATAATCAGCTGAGGACCTGGTATGATTATGTATTCAGAACCAGGCTTAATCTATGTCAATCCCAAACCAATTAGATAAGCCCGCTGCTTCTTGCTGCTTCAATTATCAAGAAATCTCATCATCATAGCCATAAGAAGATAGAAATATATGGAAGGAAGAAGACAGAGAAGGGGGGGGGGACCTCGGAAATAAGAAGGCCAATGGGATTCCAAGGGTTAGTACTCGCTTTTTGATTGGTGGTGTTGGGGAGTTGTAGGTTATTCTCACCTGCGAGAGGACAATACCCCACCATTTTGTGAAGTGCCTGACTGAACCTCAGAGGGTGATACCCAAGCACAATTTTTGCCCCCAGCACCACTTCCAGACAGGAGTTCTGGAATGGCTGAAGACAAGGTAACAGATAATTCATCATCAGCCCCTTGAAGAACTCGGCTGTCCACAGTATCTTTCCCCATTCCAGGCTTCCCAGGGGGTTGAGGTGCTATTTTTTTCTTTTGTGAATATTCCTTTTGGGAGGAAGAGTTAACTGATTTTTTCAAATCTGTGTCATTTTTAGAGCCCACAGAGTCAAAGAAAGTGTTTGCTTTACCTTTGGGTACAAAAAATGGATCAAATTCATTTTTAGATGCGACAGATCCAAATACGTTATCAAAGTCATCGAAGGATAATCCCTGGTCTTCTGGCTTTTTTCCTTTCTTTAGTCCAAAAAGGTCATCTTGATCCATGGTCTGTTGTGGTAAAGCCCAGGGATCGTGAGAGATTAGTTTGTCACTTGAGAAAGGGTCAAACTCCGTTAGTTTTTTCTCCGGAGTACTGGTGACATTTGCAAGTGGTTGTTCTTTTGGCATATTAGCAGTTTTATTGGGTTTATTTACAGGGATAGGCTTTCCTTCCTTGAAGCTCTCCCACAAACTCTTAGTTGGTGTGGAACCTTCTTTTTTTCTTTCCACTTGAGAATTTGTTGAAGGTGGAAAAGCGAGCATACTTTGCTCTGGTTGTACCTGCCTGACAGGTTCTTTATTTGGAGTTCCTTGCCTAGGTTTGGCTAGAGGCAACCCTGCGGTATCAACGTCAAAGTTTTGATCTGAAGTTGGCTTTTTAATATTCCTGGCTATTGGTATTGGTTTGTCCTTTTTGGAGTCTGAGATTTGACCAAGTGTGTGGTCAGGAATGGGGTTTAAAGTTCCCTTTACATTCATCTGAGTGTCTTGCTGACTCTGAACTGATTTTCCTGGGTTTCTTCCCAAATCTGTTTTGGTCTTTTCACCATGTATAGAAGGTAATCGTTCCTGGGTATAGTCTTGCTCAGAAATAGACTCAAGCTGCTTCTTTGGTGAAGTAAAATTAGTTGGTTTGGGTGGAATTAGAGGCTGCTTCGGCACCATTCCCTTTGTGGAGGCAGAGGACACCACCGGATAATCCCTCTGATGCTGATCAAGGTTTGGCATATTCCTTTCCTTTAAAATTGAAGATTTATTTGAGGTTGGTTCCTCGGGACCATCTACGCTCATTTCGCTTTGACTTTCTTCGACTGCCGTCTTTCTCTGGTTCACTTCAGCAATGATATGTTCCCAACGAGTGTCACTCATTACACCATGTCTCTTCTTGGGAAAAAGTGCTTCGTAGTCAGGAAGAGGAAGTGATGGTCTTTGAATCTTTTCAGAGGTTGGTGAATTGACCTGTGTTCCATTTTTTAGATTAAGTTTTTCGTTTTTGAATGGATCCCCAGGATAGCTGGGGGGCTGTTGGCCTCTTGAGTCTGAAAAGGTTCTCTCTGGTTTAGGAGGTGCCATAGAAGAGTGGAGGTTAGAAAACATATCGAAATCAAAAGGATCACTAGAAGGTGATGCTTCAGGGGGAAATTTAGAAGCAGGAACAGAGTTCTGGGTGTCTGAGGGGACAGGGGAGGCAAGGGAATCAGTATTATCTGTTTCAGCCTTCTGACTGAGAGTCAATCTGCCAAGGAGCAAAAACAAAAACAATTTCAGTCTTTAATTTCTAGTAAACCTTTAAGGTCCATCATAGGTCTAACCTTTTCTGCTAACTCGAAACCCAAAATTCAATCAATATATTAACTGCATGGTGCTATCACCTGTGCTATATGGGTCACACACTAATCAGTGCTGTTAAGGCCTATTAGTCTAATTCAAGTCTCATTATTTTAGGTGAAATTATGCTGCACATGTAAAAAGTACTGTAAAATTTCACTCGGTAGCTTTTCAAACAAATGCTTGTTAACTGCTCCAGAATGTTTGCGAGTTGATCATTAAAGAATATCAGGCATATTATATTAATTAACTGGACCCATAGAGGACCATCAAGAGAACTAGCTTTCATAATGAATGTCTAAAGTACATAAGCAAAATGATTAATACAAAACATACAAGAGGTTTTTTCATGAACTATCTAGCCTAAAACAAGCAGTTCCTGTAGCCGACGCGTTCATTTTTAATAACCGCAATGTAAACATGCAGCAAAATTACTCACCAGGTAGATAAATTTCTATTCAAATACATCCTTCAGCTGTTAAAAGTTGAGAAATCTTCAAGACGTACGGACTTCAGAAAGTCACGCAACGCGTTAGATGCAGCTATTGAGGACACGGTCACAATACCTGTCTACAACCTGTTCTTCTCCATACCTAAGCACCTCAGCTGACACAACAGACCACATTCTCTCATCTCTGACCAATCAGAGTGTCTCTACCAAACCCATCCTATTTGCATGACTCAAGCAAGATGAAAGATAAGCACTCTTTTACTTTGTGCCCAGGATCAGGTTTTGGTGTGGGGTTAGTTAATAGTAATAAAAGGAAACAGAATTTTCAAGTCAAGGTTCAAATTCAGCCTCAAAATAACACGAAGAGAATTCTTGAGCACAGAATGACACGCTAGAATGCCTTTCAATTAGCTACAGGGGAAGAAAAATACCATGTCGCTTGCTTTAGCCACGAGCTACCTGTACCTTCACTGAGAATTCACATAGTTATGAACAGACTGATGCTAAAAATAAAAAAATAACCGAAGTAGAAACATGCACTGAGGTAAGGAATATTACTCCATTTCTTAAATGAGACGAATATTGAAGTTATTTCTAAAATACACTTTGTGCTAATAAATAGTCTTTTAACCCAGGAAATTATGGACTTCTACAGCTGCCTCCGATTGCTTCGAATATAAAAGTCTAGCAGTCTGGAATGTTGGTGAGATTTCACTGATTATGAAAGCTGACACTGTCTGAAATTAGTTATTATTATTATTTTTTTTAAATGTTGTCTTCAGTGACTGAGATAAAGAAGTATTCAGAAACATGCTCTTCTTTAAGCCACATTCCTTTCAATTATGATCTAGGCTTGTGGGGGTTGATATGGTTTTTTCATAGAGATGTTCTTCATTGAGGTCAAGATGCAGACAAACTGGAGGAATAACATTACAGACGTCTGTACTGAGAATCTTATTCAAGCTGGTGATGGAATGGTAGACAGCTTAACTTACCTTTTACTATACATCCATGAGCCCAGCTTGAACAAAACCATCCTTCACATTTAAGTTTACATTTAAGAAACATATCTCAGCACACTCTATGTACTGTGGCCCTGAAGAACATGCCAAATGACTACATTTAAAAGCAACTAGTGGAAATTAATAAACAACAACAACAAAGAAACTCACCTCGGCTTGACCGCAGAAACCTTAGCTGTACGAGCTGGAAAGCCACTGGATGGTGGCCCTGGAGTGATGGCAGTTCGCACCTCTGTCTGTGGTTCTGCTGGTTTCTCCTCAAACAGATTTTGGCCTTCTGAGCCAAGTGGAATTTCCTCAAATGGGTTTGTGGCGCCTGGTACTTCAGGTTGTTTAGGAGTCTCCACAGCTGGAGAGATTTGCTCCTCTTTCTTCCGCCCTAAGCCGAAAAGAGAAGTGAGCCTATCGGTTACTCTTGACTCCTCTTGGCGTTTCTGTTCCTCTGCTTTCTTTGCCTCTTCTTCACGCCTCTTTCTTTGCTGCTCCTCCTCCTCCTGGCGCTTCCTCTCTCGTTCCTGCTGCATCTTTCTTTCATCTTCCTCCATTTTTCTCCTTCTCTCCTCTTGCTCTAGCTGCCTCTTTCTCTCCTGCTCATCCAAAAGCTCCTGCAGGCGTCCTTCTGATTTCTTGTGCTTCTTGTCGTCATCCTCTTGAGGGCGTTGTTGGGCTTGGAATTCCTTCTCCGTTGAGTCAGGCTTGTAACTAGGAATACTGAGGCCCTTGAAAGAGTCAATGGAGCCAGCAGATGCATTTCGTTCATGGTATTTTCTCAGGTCTTCTACGGAGCCCTTTGCAGAGCCGCTCAGGCTGAGGGAGGAACCAGAATTCGTCTTGGTCTCCTCAGTATAAACGTGACTGCCGTTGATACACAGGTTCTGTTCAGGAGTGCTCTGTTTGGAGCGATTCAACAGGTTGAAAGGGCCAAGAGATATTTTGCTGTCAGTGCTACTGTTTCTCTTGTGGCCCAGAATCTTAAACTTGCTTTTGCCTGGGGGAGAAATAATAAAAAATAGAAAACGTTCATCTAATGCATAATCTTGATTATTATTTAATATTACATCAACACAAATACCCTGAACATTTAAGGTCATGCACTGAGATCACAAAAAAATACATATTTTTTATCTTTACCTTCAGTAAATTCTTCGTTGAGGCCCGAGGATCGGCTGCTGGTTAGCGAGCTGTTCTTCTCAGGCAGTGTACCGAGGGTGGACATGGACTGGGACACGCCTCTGTGGAGATTTGTCTTCGATCCAAAAAGATTCTTGAATTTTGAAGACTTTTTCAGTTTTGGAGAGTCTGTGCTTTGCTCCTCTTCCCCCTCGCTGTCTGTCAGGACCTGACTAACTGTGGAAGGAACGATGGCTGAAACGGAGTCAGAGAGTCCGTCTTTCTTCTTGCCCCGGACCTTGTCTTTGAACTTGGAGATACGGGACCGAGGCTTATCTGGCCTAGAGAGATCGAACATGCTGGCTGTCATGTTGTTCCGCATGAACTGGATGTCCAGGAGAACCTCCCCTCTGTCCTTGTCTGCCTTACCATTCTTATCCAGCAGCTTGAACCAACTGAAAATAGACAAACAAGTTGTTAAATATAAACTCAATATGCAATATGTTTTAATTAGCACTAATTTCAGTGTACTGGGTGCTTACTGGTCATGCTGACTTCTGATGGAAGTGACTGCCTGTTCCAACAAATCAAAGGTCATGAACAGCCAGCAGATGATTAAAAAAAAACAAAAAAAACGAGAGACAATTACGTCTTTGTGCTTAATCAGCACTTGCTTTCTGTTCTCAGCATGGGAATTAGCTTGTGTTTAGCTCAGTTAGCAGATAGGATTGTCCGGGAGAGGCTGTTCAGTGTAGAATAACATGCCTTTATCCACCCACACACAGCTGTGATAAAAAAACATTTCAACCAGGGGATGACAAGATACAGCAATGCCGAGAAGCCACACGATGGCTCCCACATTCAGGCAATATTTGCTGAACATAAACATTGTTGTTATTGCAACAGTCAATGTAGATATGCACACGACTGTTGCTATAAAAATGGTTTGGAATATGGACACGATATTTTTTTTTTTTTTGTCAAAGAACCAAAAGGAAGAAAACGCAGCATCAGAGTTAGAAAACTTGGCGCTGGAGAATTTTGCTGTTTGGATTTTGATAAGACAGCTCCCACCGAGATACGGTAGGCCAAGCAATTCGGAGTGAATGTCAAAAACCAGTCTAAGGACAAACAAGCAAGGTATGAAGAGGTTAACGTGCACCGAAAGTAAATCGAGTCATAAAAGCATCAGTGCGTGACACACTGTAGCCACTGAAAACAAGCCACCATCCCATGAGGACTTCATGTTCCTTCCAGGAAGGTGAAGGAGAAAGATCTTAATCTAGAAAAAAGTGTTCATTAAATTTCAGAAATTTAACATTCCTCACATCTAAGGCTATATTTCATTGTTGCGCAACAAGAAAAAAAGATGAAAAATAGGCAAGTTATTTGAGGTAGAGATAAAAGAGCTTATCTCTGATAACTCCACACATACAACTAACCACCTGCTAACATAAAATGACCTTGCACAATGGGTAATACACCCGTGCCAAGTAAAGCAAGGACAGTACGCAGGACTTGAAGAGGTTTTTTAACGGTTTGTGGCGAGAGACTAACAAAAGTTTCTGCTTTTCATACTGGAGAATTTGAGCTAGCAGAACCCAAATGGCTTTGATAAGAACACAGGAAATGGGAACCTAAAGCTCAGATTCTTCTGGGGAGGGCAAAAAAAAAAAAGAGACCGTTATTGCAAGCGCCTTATCAGGCGGCCACAACTAAGCCAAGAAAAACAGCCAAGCTCCATTTAAGGATGTGCCTGAGAAGTGAGCCCTGAACATGATAGCGCTCTGGGAAACAGCCTGACATTTCATTCGTGAGAAGGGCAATTTTAACCCAAGTCTAAGGGGTTAACAGGAACCACGGTTTCATATACATGCAGATCCAATGTTTACAGACAAAACACTCCTGGATATCAGACTGTCAAACTTGTTCGGCCAGTCCTATCTGCTTTCTCGTGTAATGAGGGTTATCCTGGGTTTCTCAATGAGGGTGTGATACAATATTTAGCAACGTATTTAGCAATAGAAATGAACGGCCATGTAACGTGCAGAATCGTGCACAATTAAAAGCAGAACAGGACTAGAGATAAGACAACAAACATCATCATTCTAGTGAGAATCTTCTTAAAGCAAGAAAGAGTAAAATAAATAATTCACAACGTGGAGGACTTCAGAGCAGGACGTAACTCTACACTCGTCTGCTTTGGACTTTTAGTGTACCCGGGAGAAAGGCTGAACCTGAAGTCACAAGCATTCTCATATCCAGAGAAACTCCTAGTTAATAAGCCTTACAGATCAACACTAGGGCATGTACAAATATTATTATATCATTTTAATGCTTTGTGGGCACTCAGAAATTCATACTTATTCAGCATTCATACTAAATATCAGGAAGTGAAAAGATGTACAGGTTTTTCAACCTACTCTCTGTCTACCACGTTCATAGTGGATGCAAGATTACACAAAGAAGAAGTGACACGCTTCCTGTTGAGAAAATAACTAAAATATCGCAGAATTGTCCCATCCTATGAGCTTTATTTTTAGAAAGTAGTTTGTCCGTTTGTGTGTTACGTCTGACCACATAGGAACAAATGCTCCAAGACCTGCTTTTTTTTTATAAACATATAGATATATGGAGCTCATGTATACTCTACAGACACAAAATAAGAAATTACAATATATACACACACTGGAATATTCATTTAACACTTCTACACAAATCTACACATTTTTGAGTGTATAAATCAGTGTATGTGAATGAAACCGTGTTCAAGTGTAAACCTTCAAAATAGACAAAGGACACGGTGGAGAGCAAAGGCGAGCAGCAGCTAATGCTCCCGTATCAACGTTACAATGAAGTGGGACAGTAACTCGAAACCAACAAGTGCTAAAATAAAGGAGAAGCAGAATTCAATACTCTGTGTGTGTGTGTGTGTGTGTGTGTGTGTGAGAGAGACAGAGAGAGAGATAGAGAGTAACTGCACTCTGAACCGTACAATGACGTCCTTCACCATGATAACGATAATGATTAAGCATTATGCCTCCATGAAAGTTAAGGCCTGAGATTAAACCGGAAGTACAGAAATCACTGGTATGAAATGAACATTCTTTTGCAAAGCAAGAAATGACTAAAAATAATTTCTTTTGACGCCGGATTTTGCCTCCTGACATTCTAGTCGGGCGTGAAATCTCAAAAGCCACGCTACACCCAATCTGCAACAGCATAATTGAAGAGGTATTTACAATTAGCGCACGTCCCATGCTATTTTTAAAAGCAAAAATGTCTCTAAAACAGGGAGGGTACATCAGGCAGGCAGGCAGACTGGTCCTTGCTCAACAAAACATGATGACCTCAGAAGGCAAATTAGGAGGAAACGCCTCCAACTTCTCTGTTTGCATAAAGAGGTATATTGTGCGACTTCCAGGTGACGGATAGTGTGACACTGAACACGCTTTTATCCGCCGAACTGAACTTCTCTACGTTAAAGGGAAGTGAGAGCACGCTCCCAGTACTGCTATTTTTATTTTCAACAGATCAATTAACTGCAGAGATAGAAGAGTCTCTCTTTTTTTTTGGTCACACATCCACAGGGAAATTAGATGGTGTTCAGTCTCTCTTGTGGATGGCATATAGAAAGAAGCATATGAAGGTATTAAGGTTGACCTATTTCTAATTAGGCTTAACATCTACGTGTACTTGTTCTTTCGCTGCTCCCTGTTTGGGGTCACCAACCCCACCAGCAGATCATTTGGTCCGGATGTTATACGATTTGGCACAGGTTTTACCCCGCATGCCCTTCCTGAGCAACCCTCCCATTTAACCCAGGCCTTAGCTCTTCAGTGGCTGAGTTAGCACCCTGTCAAGGAATCGCACCCGGGCCACGGCGCGGGATCCTGTCACTGGACCACCAGGAGGCTATCTGCGTGTACTATAATATGTTAATAAATGTATGTGAGGAAACTAACAGACAGGTTTTCTGTCAGCCTCTTTACAAAAATTAAGAAAGAAATAAAACAACTGTTATAGAATACTAATCAATGAGGTGTTGATCATTTCTGTTACCACTCCTGGGCTGAATATTTCTCTTATCCCAAAGCAATCTGAGAACAATTACAATTTATTAATTATAAAACAAAACCATACTTTTTATCCGATTATAGTTACAACCCCCATGATCCAACTGTTATTATAGACATGGAAATATATTAATTAGGATGACGGAACGACTGTCAGAGCCTATGGACCAATCAGAATTGAGAATTCAGCTGCACGGATATAACATGATATCCATTAAACATTCACGTTAAATGTAAGAAAAAAAACTTTGCATAAAGCAATATATCATGTACATTTTTTATACGGCCTTCAGAAACGTTCTTGGTTCTGTTTTTCAAATTATATATATAAATTATAAATATATAAATATGTAAAAGGATTAGACAGATATCCTGGTAATCTGATTATTTTCCATTCTGCCTTTTATTTTTGCCCTGACCTTGACAAATTCAAAGGTTTCAGTTTCATGTGGTGTGTTAGTATGGTTGTGTGTGTGTGTGTGTGTGTGTGTGTGTGTGTGCGCGTGTGTGTGGTTGGATGGTTGGGTGGATTGCCTAGAGTGCAAACAGATGATGTCACTGCCTCTGATGTGCACTTTAACCACAGAACATGGAAGCTGGTGTATTTATTGATTCTCTCTCTCTCTTTATCTTTATCTCTCTCTCTCTCTCTCTCTGTCTATGCTGATTACCTGAAACTCAAATAAGTCTGAGCAGGTGGAGCGAACACATTTAAATGTAACCAGGAAGCCAGTTAAGTTAAAAAGACAGCAGTGTCTGTGACGCATCATGTGAGAGGATCATCAACAGGGATGGGTCAAGAACACAACAGCTGAACGGTGGCCAACCCTGAGAAAGTATCTGATGATTCCCAGCCCCGAGGGTAAGACGCAGGTGTGACAAAAACGGCTTAACATGCTTGGGTGTGATCTTACAGGGCACTGTTCTTATTATGAAAGGCATGAAGTACTCAGGGTAACATTCTTTAAAAATTCATGCCTGTTTGGAAAAAGGCTTGGCCTGTTAAGTCACTGTCCTCATCAGACTCTTTTCAACATGCTTGTGACTTGATCGGATCTCAAAGACGTCCAAAAAAGGCATTTTTAAGCTGATCAGTATCAGCTTTATTGAGCACGAACCTAAATCTGACAGTCTGTGGCAGGACTGAAAATATTACATTCAATAGATTAGCAGTCCAACAGCCAGCTGCAATTTCTGACACAAGAGTCGCTTCAGTAACAGAGCTGCACTTAATACTACCATAATATGGTAGTTGCGCCACCTAAAAACAGAATTCACTCTGCACCGAAGCAGCACACACTGGACGAGGAGAGAGAAAAGTTCTCTTGACCGGGACAAGGCTAAAAATATTAGTTAGGGAAACTAAATTCATTATTTTGGATGACCAGCCCATCGCTGGGGTAGAGGATACAGGTATACGCAATTGTTTTGCAGCTTTTGGAGCCACTGTACTTGCTATCCTATCAGACAAGGGTCAGTGCTTAGCCTCAGGTCACACTGATTTTGATTTAAAGTGTGCTGTATTGCATGTTTCATGGATCTCATACAACACTAGGATCAGATCAGATACTCAATATTAAATAACTAGGGTCAGGAAAAAGAAACAATTGATCAGGACATCCCTACTTGTGACAATGTTAACTCTGACCTTACGATCCAGAGATGGACAAATGTTTAAGTATTCTAATAATCTACGTCAGATGAGTGAAGTGCATTAAAACGGACAAAGCGAAACGAAGACCTGTGATCATGTAGAGCATTGAGATCACTGTGGTTGCACCATGCAGAAAACTGTACTACCCTCAGCCATGTCATGCCCTGGATGATGTGTGTTTAACACTTTTGGTTCCATCACACGGAAGCTAAAGTGTTTTTTGAATGTTTTTTTTATGCCTGAAATAAGGTCTGTGGTTAACACAAGCTGAAGATATTTACACGTTTTATTCTACGACATAAATTACATCAGTAATACACCACTCGAACTTCCAACTCCATCTTTTTATTCATTCAGATTTATCCAGCAAAAGAGCACAGTGGATCCTTATCAGGAAACATGGAAGACGGAAGGCTTAGTGGTGGTGACGTATAGTTCATTTATACTTACATCTTTTTACTTCTGGTGACTGTAATCAAGCTTCAAAATTCATAAGAGGTTGATTTGCAAATATTATCTTGATAAACATGTAAGAATCATAAACTTTTTGTTGATCATTGAACTTATTTCCTCTCATTTTCTAGCCCTGAGCAGCTTTGCATTCTGGTTATTTGACACAATGATGGCTCCCAGCCAAACTCTCCAGGCAGAAGCACAGCGGTCTGTGGAAATCAAGTTCACTGAATGAAAAGAAAGTGAAATTCCATATGAGGCAGTGTTCTCCCCTCCCACGTTACAGCAGAGGTGACAAAATGCTGAACTCTGCATTCACGTATTTAGCATTTACATTTATTTACATGTACTGACTCGGCAGTTCTGACCACTTGGGAGCTGAAGGCCTTTGCAAAAATACTCAACATAAGAAGCCTGGATTTGAACTTCTGATCACCTTCCGATTCAGTAGCCAGGAGATTTAACTGGTGAACCACAACCGCGGCAGAGAAATCACTAAACCGGCATCTTGGCTGTATATTAAGGAGTTGTATACACATTAACACGGTCGTCCATGCAGCCCCTCTCAAATTCCTGTATACATCCTAATAAATTAGGTTCAAAGGATTCGGACACAGGTCAGCTGTGAACATTGCTTAACCACAGGAATGCGACGTGCTCAATAACAACCCAGGAGCATATTTGTGTGTGGTTTCATCCTGGGCTTAAGGTCAGATGTAATGCTGAACATGAGGAGTGAGGGAACACTGGAGCACATAAAAACATGAAGAACAATGAAATCCTGGTAAATGAAACAGTTTTAATGGAATGGGACAACATAATAGTGCCGGTTTTGCCATTTGTAGATCGACTGCACAGAGTGAACAGAACTATAATTAACGAGCATGAACAAAATAATGAACTCGTTTGCTAGCCATTGGGCAGGTAGAAATGATTTGGTTAACTGACTAGGCTAAAAAAGTCAAATTACATAAAGCACTGTGAAGAGAAGGAGAAGAGGATAATGGTAACAGACTTTCCCTTAGTCTCTATTAATGGAGACTAAGGGAAAGTCTGTTACCATTATCCTCTTCTTTCAATATCATGCACCGTGTTTCGGCCGTCCTGTCCTTACAGAACACTTATAAGATATTGATCGAGGCTTGCTAGCATCTTTATTTGCCCACAGCAGGAAAGTTATATGCCAAGTTTACACATAATATTATTCAGCTCTGTTTTGTCAGTGTTTACACATATCTGACCTGCCTGTTCCTGATAAATCCACCTAGAAAGAACCGTTCTACCAGGCGGTGGGATTCAGGGAAAGCAGTATGAACTCTATTTACAGCATCAAGGAGTGTCATACTACTGTGAATAGATACTTTTATAACTGTTTATGGTGGCTGAACCTGCTCTCATGGAACTAAAACAAACAAAAGCAGCTCTGCTTCTCTCGGGTGCCTGGGCTACTGATTTGTCCACCCTTGACCAGGCTTTCCCAACTGTTCTAACGGACATGAAGGTAATTATTAATCCCGTAACAAATTACACTGGATATGGAAGCAGGAAAAAAAACCCAAAAAAACAAAAACTACAGCCTGTGCTCATTTCCTGTGATTGACCTAGTCAGGATTTTGAGAACAGATCCTTAACTCTGGTCTTGGGAACTCGATCAGGCTGCTTTCTGTGATCAAAAAAGTCGAACAGGACAAAAGCAGTCTTTGAATATATTACACATCCAACCACTGAAACCTCGTCGCACTTCACGAGCACGTACACATCATCAGTACTTGACCAGGACGTGAGGTATATTAGAACTGGACCGATTAATAGAACGCCGAGTGAGGTCACCCCGTTTCATTAAAATTGCATATGATCAAGTAGATCTGTTAGGATAAGCAAGTTTTCCTGTGTTTGGCGAGTTTGTATGCAAACTACATTTTGCACCTTTAACCTCGCTACTCTATATAATGTGGCAAAAGTTATACAAGGTTTTCTTTCTGTAAACACGGTCCTGGAGATATTATTACAGTGGTCTGGAGTCTATCCTAGGAAGACTGGGTGAAGTGGGAATATGTGGATTATATCAGGGCATCTAAGACACACACACAAATGTGCACTTAGAGGCAATGTGAATTCAAGTCAATCCATCACTTGGCATGTTTCATCCCTGTGTGTGCCTAAACAGGTTCAAAAGTTTTTGTCTAGTTAATCAACATCTTTTGTTTGTTTTTCCAGATTTACTGATGAAAACGCACACAGGTGGTTTATGGGACAGAAAAGTGGAGGTCACTTGCTCAGGATTAAATATGTCGATTTTAAGTTATTTACACTAATCACCCAGAGGTCATAGAGCACTTACTCGGACTTTTTCCGGTTCTTGTTGTCGTGTACGTCCAGCAGGTTGATGACGGCCTGACCCAGCAGCTTGTCCATGCCCACCAGGGCGCGGTGCATGACTATGATGTACAGGGTACAACGATCGGCGTTCCCGGGGTCGAAAAACGGCAAGTCGAAGGAGGCTTCTTCCTTCCATACCGGCTCCACGCACTTCTCCACCACCGCGGTGGAGAACTTGTCCTTGGCCACCTGGATGATAGCGTACGCGTCATTGGTACCATTTTTGCCTTTGGCCCGCAGGTTGCGCGCCTGAAGCACCGTCACCTGGACGCTGGTCGGGTACCACTGCTGGCTCTGCTCGGCTAGAGACATCCTCCACCGCAATTATTAAAGTAACACCTTCCAAACACTATGGACGCTAAACTACATAGCTAGCTTAGCTAACTAACGTGTTTTGATCTTTCCGAGACTCTCCGGCTGACTTTTCCTCCTACTTTCAACAGCGGCTCTTGTTTTGGAGACCGTCCTCATAAACTTGTTGGATCGTGTGGCGGTTGCTATATCCCCATAAACACGCACATACGTAAGCCACGCCCCTCCCAGCAGATATGGACGTTATTTTAACCCCGCCTATCTGCACCGTTTTGTAGTTCAGCGCGAACTGGGACAATTCCGTAATGATCTTAATGGCGCAAACCTTTCTTTCTTGTACTCTTACGATGTTGTTCTGTCGGTAGCTAGCACATATGGTAGTTACCACTGAATCTACTGGCAATGCTAGGGAGTCAATCCCTAAAAAGAGTCGATTCTTCCCTCTCAGACATTAGGAACCAAGAGTCGATTCTACTGGCAGTGCTGGGAGTCAATCCCTAAAAAAGAGTCGATTCTTCCCTCTCAGACATTAGGAACCAAGAGTCGATTCTACTGGCAGTGCTGGGAGTCAATCCCTAAAAAAGAGTCGATTCTTCCCTCTCAGTTATTAGGAACCAAGAGTCGATTCTACTGGCAGTGCTGGGAGTCAATCCCTAAAAAGAGTCGATTCTTCCCTCTCAGACATTAGGAACCAAGAGTCGATTCTACTGGCAGTGCTGGGAGTCAATCCCTAAAAAAGAGTCGATTCTTCCCTCTCAGACATTAGGAACCAAGAGTCGATTCTACTGGCAGTGCTGGGAGTCAATCCCTAAAAAAGAGTCGATTCTTCCCTCTCAGATATTAGGAACCAAGAGTCGATTCCAGCGTGAAACTGATTCGGCTCAAGGCAATGTAATCTGAGATGTAAAAACAAACTAACAAAAAAAAACAGCTCTAGTAGCTCTCATAATTCGTTAAAACTTTCAACCTAAGGCATCATTAATGTTTAATAAAAGTGTCAGGGCTCCTTAATATTCATAAAAAATATCATTTAATAGTGTATACATACATTATGCCGTATTATATATAGTATACACTACTTGTTTTTCAAAGGTTTCTCTCCCTTGCTTTCATGTTTTGATTCTGAAAACGTAATAAATACGTGAGACAGACAGACAGACAGATAGATAGATAGATAGATAGATAGGAATCGACGAATCGATTCATTGAATCGGTTCAATTACAAACACATTGAATAGGATTCGACTCTTAACATTTTTTCGAGGAAAGCTGTCCTGGATATTAGATGGCTCCACACGACTCGGAATCCAATCCGAGGGCAGAACAGATGACAGTAGCCAATCCTGGTTCAGAATAAAGGGTATGATTAGCCAATTGCAGCACAGGAGGCGGGATTTAGCGGAAAACAGGTAGGAGATGAATAAGGTTGCTATGTCTGGATGATGACTCCATGCCCATGGTAAATTACGGAAAGACTTAACACTCCCAAGAATGACTTCACTCGCGGTGAATCACAGCCTAAGATTAGAAATAGTTTAGAAATAGTGTCTAAACAGAGCTACACTCTGAGTTTATTGTTCCATAAATAAATGATTGTTTCTATAGTTACAACTCACTTTGTTTATTAATGAATTAAAATTGGCATGTGGTGGAAAGGGAATAAAACATTTAGGGTCTGTAATAGGAAAATAATCAACTTCTGCACCTCTGGCTGCATCACATCACCCCGTTGCTCATTGTTTTCCTATAGCACTGGGAAGTGTTTTATTCTTTACTGACTAGACGCCATAGTGAAGTTGATGAAAGTTGATGTGGTAGAAGCAGGAAAAGTGGGCAAGTGTAAGGAGTTTGACAAGGGCCAAATTGTGATGGCTAGACGACTGGATCAGAGCATCTCCAAAACTGCAGCTCTTGTGGGGTGTTCCCGGTCTGCAAGGAAGGAACAGTGATGAACCGTGGACAGGGTCATGGGCGGCCATGGCTCGTTGTTGCACGTGGGGAGCAAAGGCTGGCCCATGTGATCCGATCCAACAGACGAGCTCCTGTTGCTCAAATTGCTGAAGAAGTTAATGCTGGTTCTGATAGAAAGGTGTCAGAATACACAGTGCATGACGGGTCAGGACTGTTTTGGCAGCAAAAGCCGGGCCAACACGATATAAGGGAGGTGGTCATAATGTTCTGCCTGGTCAGTGCATTTGCACATAGACCTACATTTTGGTAGATTTCACTGATGTTGTTGTTTGTACCTGTATCAATGAAAAGGCTGTGTAATCACAGGTAAGATCTGGGTATGCGTCATCGCACACCAGGAAATACAAATAAACATAAGAGGGTAAGTCAAACTTCATTTTAAAACTTAAACTTGATAACATAAAATTAGCTCCAAACAATCATGGACCAGTCATATATATTTTATTTGAAGTGCTGTTAAATGCAATGTACCATGTGACTCACTCCTATACTATAATTCTACAATCTAATTCTAATAATTCTACAAACAAAGTCAGACGATTTCTTCGACATATTCCAAAGAAAGCAAGCAAACGGATTATTTAGAAAGTCTTTATTTTGCATCAGAATTATAAGGCACAAACAGCAAATATATTACTGGAACCGAAGAGGAATTTTCATATCGACGCAAAGTGACGTATAAATACACACGAAACATGAAATATCCCTTTAAAAACTCGAGATGACAGTAGAAAACAATCATTATTAGATAAATAGCCTACTGATTTATTTATTTATTTCTTTCTTTTTTACTGACCAAAAAACTTCATGCATAGTGACAGAAGATTGTAAATGGAGGAGGAAAAAAAGAAAAAGAAAAAGTCACATCACATTTCCATTCGACTTCAAATGGGAAACTGTGGAACGAATGCAGTCATTTTGGTGTTTGGAAAAAATAAAAATAATGAAAAGTCATGTCTGTTTTGAAAAGGATAATTCACCCTTACACACCGTCATGTCACTAATAAAACTCCAACATGCAATAAAACCAAAGCACATCTTATTTGTGACGTAGACTATAATAAATATCGAGATTTAACAAACCGCTTGCCCAATTTGTGACCCTTCTGTGAGACCTGTGACGTCTGAAGAGAGAAAACTTTACAGATACTGTAACAAGATGTCTAAAGAAGCTTCTTTGGTGTCAAAAAAAAAATCCCTGAACAATGTGTTAAAAGTAGAGCTGGCAATTTGATTCTAAGACAAAATAAAATAAAATATAAAATATATACGGCATCCTGTCGTTAAGATGAAATTGCATATGATGTTATAAATAAGAACAGCTACTTCTTGGCATAGTACAGGATTTGGAAATGAAATGATTGTCTTGTGACTAACACTGGTTTCCCCATAGGGTACTGTCTCTTTTCTTTTTTTTTATTTTATTGCATTTTTTAATAAAAAAAAAAATGAAAAAGGGGGGGGGGGTTTGTTCTAAGTGCTTCCATTCAAACAGTAAAATAAACTCCATCACACTGCTTCACTTTCCTGCTTGATGAAGGGATAAATCCAGACTTTTTCATCAATGCTGTTCGTTGGTTAGGAATACTGAGGTTTTTATCTGCTAGGTAAAGCTAGGTAGAGTTTAGCAATGAACAAAATATCAGTACAATAATGGTGATGAATATGCAAGAAAGGAAGAAAGAAAGAAAGAAAGAACAACAGAAAGAAAGAAAGAAAGAAAGAAAGAAAGAAAGAAAGAAAGAAAGAAAGAAAGAAAGAAACAAACAAACAAAAATAGACAGAAAAAATATAGAGAAAGAAAGATACAAACAAAAATAGAAAGAGAGATACAAACAAACAAACAAGAAAGAAAGAAAGAATAAGTGACAATGACAGAAAGAAAAAAGAGAGAGAAACAAGCAACAAAATAGAAACAAACAAAAATAGAAAGAAAGAAAGAAAGAAAGAAAGAAAGAAAGAAAGAAAGAAAGAAAGAAAGAAAGAAAGAAAGAAACTATATACTATAGTATATAGTATAATATACTATAAGAAAAAAAGAAGGAAACAAATAAACAACCAAAAAGAAAATAATATGGACTACAAGAAAGAGAGAGAGAGAGAGAGAGAAAGTATAAGTAAGAACTATAAGAAAGAAAATAAATAAATAAAGAAACAATGGAAAAGAAAAAAATTAGGACTATACAATAACAAGAAAGAAAGAATGAGAGGGAGAGAAAGAAAGAAAGAAAGAAAGAAAGAAAGAACAAGTGAGAACTATAAGAAAAAAGATGAACAAATAAACAATCAAAAAGAAAATTAATAATGACTAAATGAAAGAAAGAGACACAGAGAGAGAGAGAGAGAGAGAGAGAACAAAAAATAGCAAGAAAGAAAGAAAGAAACAAATGATTAAAAAGAAAAAAAGTAGGGCTAGAAAGAAAGAAAGAAAAAGAAAAGCAAAGAAAAGAAAAAATAAAATACCCTGAATCTGCTAGTACATAGTTTGTGCTTCATTTAGGTGTAAGAAAGAGTGGACTTTTTCCAAGTGCTATGGGAAAACCATGTTAGACATGATTGCAAAAAATAAAAATCAAAAATCAAAAATCTTCTCCACCCAAATTTCTTTGAATAAAACTTCAATGACATCACCTCTCATCGTCCTCATCACTTCATAAACGATAAATGGCACGAATGATCCGCTAGAGGGCAGTCTAGACCTGTGTAATTCTTTAGAATCGGACACAGAAGAGGGATAGCAATAACACACAGACTCGAGTTGTTTCTTGCTTTCCAGAAAACTCATCTGCAGAAAAATAAAGCCCAGCACTCCCCTAGTGCCTTCATGTATTCCACAAATAAAGCAGGAAGAGGAAGCGAACTCACTGCAAGCCCTTAATACTGGAGCGATTAGGTAAGGCCAAGAGGTATTTATCAGTGCTGGAGAAGGGACTAGAGCTAAATACTGTAATAGTCAATTAATACATCCATACATTCTTACATACATACATTCTGACATATACATCTCTCACTATCACATGTGCACGTTCGCCAAATAGCCAGCAGATACAAAGGACGACAAACACATAAAGTATAAACAAAAAAAAAAGTTGTACAAGCAAAACAAATGCAAAATGAACTCGGAATGCAGTTTGTGGTCCATTTCCACTGATATGCATAGATGATTTTGTTTTAAAAAAGTTCGCGCTTACAGATACCGTAAGGTGTTCACTTTTTAGCAATAGCTTTTAAACCTCATGTTAGATATATTCTAAACAACAAGCATATCACGAGAAACAAAAAAATGTGGCACAATGATAAAACATACTGATTTGGAAAAGGGTTCAGTTTTTGCATATAAGTATATCCCTTCATTAAACTAGCCTCTTGCTTTTATTTGGCACCAAAATGTACAGGATCCCTCATAAAGCCTCGACAAATACACGAGTAGTTACCTGTTTCTGGAAGGTGCAAATTGTTTGAAGCTCAATGAACATTACTGAAAATGAAATGTCATGGAGGCTCATCCTGGTTGCGCTGAGGCAGTGAGGCTCTTGGCCACCGAACACAGAATGTTAGCTCGCTTATGTCACAACCTCACACCGTCGTCTCACTCTTCCAGACCCCAGGCCTCATCCCGACTGACCCCTGCGAATGGTCCGATCCATTTGCGTCCAGTTCGATGATTGAACCTTTTAGCATTCCATTCGATGTGGCAGGTAGTGTGGATGAGGTCGTCCCGCTTGTAGTTCCAGTAGCTGTTACGGTGTCAGTGTTCAACAGGTATGAACCTCGTTTATAGTCTTTATCAGCTGCATTGACCAATTTAAGGTTGTCTCTGCTTGCGCTGCGCCTCTGTCCATTCTGCTGCATTGCAACCCGACTTGCTATAGAGGGCAAAAGCGGGAAAGGCTTCCTGCTTCCACTGCTTCCTCCGTCGCTTCCTTCTGACGGACTTGTTCCTGGTCCTTCTGTACGGTGTCTCCCATTGGTCAGTGGACCATTATGGCTCTCCGAATGGCTGTTTCGAAGACTTCCGTTCTCGCTGGATGCATATCTCTGAACATGATGAATGTTGACTTGGTCCACTCCAGGTGGGCCCAAGGCACCTACACTGCCCCCACCACCTCGTAGTGCTTTCAGACGATAATGTCCCCTTCCCTCCCCCCGGTGGTGGTACTGGCCACTTCCCGCCTTAGTTCTACTGCTAGTCTTTTTTCGCTGTTGCTGCTGAGCAGGTAGTGTGGTGCTAATACTTGGCAGCAGCAGGTTGTTGGCAGGTTTGCTGTTGGTGTTCTCCGTGCTAGTGCTGGTGTTGGTGCCTGCCAGAGCACGTGTAGCGTTGTTGGCATTGTCCTGCGTCACCTGCAAAAGGTTGGTGAGCTTGCAGGGTCCAGTGCCGATACTGCTGGTGCCACTCGGAGTGGAGGACGACCTGGCAGAAGAAGAGTAGTTGCTTTGCTCTGCTGGAGGAAGTGAGCCAACAAAAAGCTGCGAGCCCCTTTCTGAAGTGCTCTGGACTCCAGCAGTGGTGGTGCAGGGTTGGCTGTAGGCAGGAATCGGCTGTGATCGATGGTACCCCCGGCAACATCCAAGCCAAGCTGCCTGAACATCCAAGCGTTTGAAGCAGTGATGGAGCACTAAAAAGATTCCCAGCCCTGTCGCCGTTCCTCCATACAGACAGCTAAATAACTTCCTCTCTCTGTCCATGTGCCACATAGCCATTGCACCGCAACAACACAGAAGCAAAAACACAAACTGAGTCGCTACCAGTGCCAAGAACTGCACTTTCAGTGAGTACTGGTCCTCCTGCACCATTTCAACATGCACTGGGCCAACTGCAGAGTCTGTTGAAAGTAAACTGGTGCTGCCACTTAGAGCTGGCTGGGCTTCGGGTAAAGGAGAGGATCCAGAGGTGGAGCTTGGGGGTTCCTTGGCACTCTTGGAGCTTCGGCATCTTAAGCGTGCAATTGTACACAGGAAGTAGATCCAGGTCACCAGGATCACAAGGCCAGCAGGAACATAGAAAGCTCCAATACTGGGCTGCCATACCAACCAACAGCTGCCAAAGTGTCAGAGGATGTAAGAAGGTCAGGGAGGGCAAAGAATTACTTAACAACAAACAAAAGGTCCTCTGTCTAAGTGGCACTCTTTTTAAATGATTTAAATGGCAATCTAAGGTTAATGAATACTGAATGGAATTGTCCAAAATGTTGGAAGATGTTAGAAGTAAGTAATCATCACTTTTCTCAAACAAACACCATTGGAAACATAGATACACACACACTATATGGCCAAAGGTATGTGGACACCAGACCATCATAACTTTAAGTGGTTCTTCTCCAGTCTGTTGCCACAAGACACACAAAATCATACAGGATGGCTTTCTATATGCTGTGGAATTACAATTCTCCTTTACTGGAACTAAGACCACCAGCATGACAATGCCCCTATGCACAAAGCATGGTCCATAAACACACAGTTTGCGAAAGTTGGAGTGGAAGATCTTGAGTGTCTTGCACCGAGCCCTGACTCTGACTCAACCCCATTGAACACTTTTGGGATGAACTGGAACATCAACTGAACCCCAATCTCCTCACACTAAATCAGCGCCTGATCTGATCTCACTAATGCTCTTGTAGCTGAATAAACACAAATCTCCAACATCTAGTGGAAAGAAGAGCATTGAGGGACGAAACCCAGATCGAGATGTTCAATAAGATCATGGGTGTGACGGTCAAGTGTCCACAAACCTTCGGCAATATTTCATATTAGAAACCACCACACTCTAATATAAAGAATGTTCTGAGCTGTATCACATGTTCCCTCAACAAAAACATATGCTAAAGATCATTAGCAGCTTTAGCATTAGAAGGTATTTCCTATGCAATAAAGTAAATCTCTATGAATAAAAACTATACCTCTTAAAGAAACAGCTCCATCTTTCAGATATTTAGGTCTATGAGTCCACTTATTTTCCTGTTTTTTTCCCACAAGTATGTACTAAACAAACTGTTTTATTTTACTTACTAAGGAATGTTGTCTCCGTAGTTGTTAATATTGACAGCCGCGGTGATCCCGCATATGATGAGAGGAACGCCGCCGGCTATTAGATAAAACCTGCAGAGAGACACAGAAAAGGTTCTGCTTAAAGAAAAATGACAAGCAATATCTATGTGTCAGTGTGATTTACAGTCTGAAAAGAGTGAACGGATAAAACGTTTGTTGTTATTTAAGATAATCGGTGATGTTTATTTCAAATTTAGGTATGGAGTCTCCAGTATTAGCTAAACAGGAAGTTTTCTACTATGGGAACTCCGATAGAATGGAGGTCTTTCTGCACTTTCTGTAACATGAAAGCTGCCATTGTTTGTCTTAACCTTAATAGAATATTTATTGCTGCTATAACATGTAATAACGTAGTTCGTAGTTATCTCATCGTTAAATGTAATTGCAGATGGATTAAAAAGCATGATGTGTCATTCTTTAATTTAATTTAATAAAAAATATGTAATCATCTGTGGCTGATGGGATTTTTTCAGGGGTGGAAAAAGTCATACTAAGTATTTCCTTTATATTTTTCCATCCATTTTTTTCTCAGTAGCCCAGATTAATTTCTCTAAGGTCGAGGAATATTGTATAAGAATAATCTAGAAGGTCTTTATTAACTCTACAGAGGCATTGTTGAGATTTTCAATAGTACAAAACCTAAATAATTACAACTTTTCAACAGATTTGGTTATTAATGGTAAAATAAATGGCTGGTGCTAAAATGGCAAGTCTGCTCTTTATATTCTCAACAGAGTCTGAGCGAGGAACAGGAGAATGATTTATCCCAGAGACAGGCCCTGTGTGGGTAGTACAGAGGTCAGCGGCACACATTTCAGAGGTCATTATTACAGTGTGAGAACCCTGGCTGGAGGGGAAGAGGAATCTAAGCGTGAGTGTGTGCATGTCAGCATGCGTGACTGACGCTCAGCATTATCTCTTATTAGATTTATGGCTTTTCTTGCCACTTTTATCGGATCTGTGCGCTGGACGTTTTCCTGGTCTGTTTCTCCCGTGTTGCTCGGTCCACACAAACAGATGGCTTTTAGTTCTTCTAAGGACAATGGTGCTCTTTGACTAGTCAGGTTTTGTTTCAGGGTGGTCTTGTACTTGCATGCTTGTCTTTAAATAGTGCTTTATATTCTATGTCCAACTCCATATGTCCTGTCTGAGTTTCAGATAATAACTTTTATTTTAACACTTTTATTTAAGCGCTTGAGACCCCCAATATGGAGAGGCGAAGCCACAGTCAGATCTTATACTCATCACATCTACAGTGTATGTAAACATGTATACAGTGGTATTAAACATTGGTACAATATTGAAACTGAAAAACAGACTTGTAACTAGACACAACCTTAACAAGTACAATGTCACCCGGATGACATCACTGACCTGAGCATGGGCCGCTGAGTGGGCACCGCTGCGGCCTCGCCTTCTGGTTGCCGTGGAGACCGCCACAAGGCCTCCTTATAGAGCACCCGGGCGCTGACGCCGATCCACAACAGAGTGGACAATGAAGAATAGTGAAGAACAATGCCCACCTAACACACACACACACAAAATACCTAATTAACACACGATGCCTTGTATTTATTAAACCCTGAGTTGTTTTTATTTACATGAACTGAAGTTTTAGGATTCTTACTGCTTGGCACACGATCGGATGGCTAGTTAAAGTGATGCCCCCAGCAAACACCGCTGTCGTCATGGCAATGTGAAAACAGGTGTTGAGGAGGGTGTGCCAGCTTTTACGCGTGATCCGAACGGAGCTAAAGACATAAAAGAATAGAGGATGATTGGGAAAAGGTCAAAACTACTGCTCTCTACTGAAAGTGTAAGTAGTGAACTGAATGATTCGGTCTGAATACCTGTGGTGCAGGATGTAGGTAAAGATGATGGTGAAAAGGCACAAGAGGAGCGCTGCAGTGCAGGTGTACACCACCGGGTGGAGGACTTTCACCGGAGTGAGAACAACATCTGGGATATCAGGCACCTCCTGAAGAAGAGAGAGAGAGAGAGAGAGAGAGAAGCATTACAAAAGCTACATACTATGCCTTCGCATCAAGGGGCTAATTGCATTGCAACTTCTCCACGACTGCATTCCTCAACCACGGCTTCGCCAAAGTTTATGTGAACCTTAAGCTCTAATTAAACTCAAACATTCTGTGATATGACAAATGCTATAAAAGTCAGTCCTCTGTGCCAGGAAGCAAGCAGCTGAGTTTAAGATCCACTCAATCAACGTCAGGCTGCTTTCCAGAGACATGCAAAAGCCAGGTTAGATATCATACCCCTTGCCTAGTGTCAGGATAAGAGGTATGTAGTGTTAAATGTCTGTTGGTAATGGGAGATGTGTCCTCCCTATTTAAAGGAATGAGTCTATCGCGAGACAGGTCCGAGCAGCTCATTAGATACATAAGACTTAGTGCTGGAAAAGCGATTCATCTCCAAGCGCCTTGCATTATTACAGCACAGACAGTGTAAATATATTTTTTTCTACGTTACAGTGTAGCATTACCTGAAGCACTGCATAGTTACTGAGCACGCTGCACCGTAGCGTTGAGATGCTAGCGTCGCCGTGCGCTAACTGACAGCCGTCTGTACTCCAACTCCCGTCATGCATGAGCGCCTGCAGACTCCAGTGTGCAGCCACTGGGTCTTTTCCAGGCGATGTGTGTCGCAGGGACACAATGACGGGAGCTGACTGGTTCCACATGGTGCATCCGTCTATAAGTGTGGGAGAGAAGAGAATTTCTGGGTCATATGAGGTGATAAAAAAAACAGAGAGGATATATGCTTTATATTTTTAAGAATGATGGCAGCAGGGACGGCTGGTTGAACCTGGTTAGCAGGGCTAGATTTAGCCACACCGTGTAAAGATGGCAGATAAACCAAAATGACTGCATTGCAGGCTTCTATGGTGTACACTAAATGGTTAAATAGTTCATCCTGGGTCATCGTAAAACCCTGGCTTATCCGAATCTTGAGTTACTTTGTTTGATGTTTCACACTGCTTATCCTTTAACAATTAATTCTGGCTCATCACAAGCGAACATTTCACACTGTACTTTCCTACACGCTGGATTAATTAAACAGCTGTAAATCCAGTGTGTGACTGTTTTAACTAATGGCTTTCGCATCAGTTCTGCTTTATTCTTCTGTTTAGGTATCGTTCTCTTTCACTGCTTTCTAAACTTTTGGGCCTTTTTACGGTTCTTGAAGTAGTCGACCAGGTGTCTGTTTCTATTCAACTTCTGTTGATGTCTCTGTGTCAGAAATTTCTTCCTTCCTCACTACAGTGAGCACTTCAGACGCTATGTACTGGGCTATTTTTGTTAAGCTACGTCGTTTTCATGTGACATGAGGCTCAATTTCTGGTCGGGTGTCTGCTGCTACGCATTTATCCGTACAACACCACATTGTATCATGTGCCACCACAATGTAGGGTAAACACCACAAATAATTAACCCTGGGGTTAAATGCAGGGTTTAGAACAGCGATTAGGTGCAATGTGAAAAGCTCTTAGGTTCAACATCATCCAAGGATGCTAGGTCACTCACCGAGGCCTACGTAGATGACTGGCGTGTTTACACTCCTCTTACGAGCTGTGCTGCTGGAGTTTCCAATAAATGGGAAGAATCTCCCGGTACGAAAAGCAACAAACTGCAGTTTGCATTCGGTCGGAGCGTTTGGAGGGAACAGGGATGCAGGCAGAGAGACCGAAGCAAGTGCTACAGCATTCTATAACAAAGAAACAGGAAAAAGAAAACATGGTGCATAAATAGTAAAAGAAAACTGCATTATAATTACTGATGAATGTGTTGTTTTAATATCATATTTATACCTTTAAAGGGAAAGAGTTTAGTGACATGTTGTGGGTTCCTGTTGTACAGCGGAAGTGGAGCTGCTGCTCGTGGGTGGAGTCTGTCACGTCGATTCCCCCGGCATCAGAGCTCTCTCTTCTCTCATAGGCAGTGCAGGTCATGCCAGTGAAGTGGGCGGGGCGTATCAAGTGAGCTTCCATCACGATATTTCGAGACGTCTACGGGAAAAACGTTAAAATGCTTGTGTGAACATTTTTTTTCTTTTTTCTTCACTCCTTGCAATAATTCGTGAACCGCCCAGAAGTTGACCTAAAATGAACCGATTTCATGCAAATATTATTTCATTTTGTATGATGAGACTAGACTCTGATTATCTAACTGTGGCAGTACTTGCCCAACAAGAAGGCTAATATGTGAAGTCATGACCCATGCTCACCCCTCATGCTAGCTACTGAATGCTACGATTGTTCTGCTAGCGTGAGTCAGCCCTAAGGCCATGGAGCAGTGCATTCTGGGAGGAACAATGTAACACTTCTATACAGCACGTTGCCAGAAACTTTTAAACAGCAACACTAGCATTTTAATCCTGGAGTATCACCTACCATGGAGAGATACTGGGCATTGGGGTGAAGCTGTGGCCATGCTAAGGTTTCCAGAGAGCCGACTATTGAGCTGCAGGCTCTCTTCTCCTTCTGAGCCTGGGACAATATCTGATCAGATACCTGCATCAGATTGCTGCCCATCTCCACCAGGACTTCTGACAGCTGAAACACAGAGAGTAGCTCAAGCTGGTTTAACCATAAATAAAGATCCACCAAGCTATGAAATGCAGACTTGCATAACTCTACTAACCTCGCGAGACTGGTCAAGATAATCCATAAATTTCTGCATCATCTGTGCCACGTAGAAAACATCCACTGTATCAGTGAAGCCTGCTGCCTCCAACGTGTAGGTCCTCACCTGGTGTGCCAGTGTCAAAGCATTGGAGGCATTGATAGGCATCTAGAAAGAACATGAGAACAAGAAGAACAAGATTTTTTTTTTCACTTGCTTTCACATCTGATTAAGGATGTATGTAATGCTTTGTGGTACATTCTTTTGAACAAACTCCATTGTGTTTTATTCCTCAACACTTCATGGAGAAATAGACAAAAAGTTTTATTTAACTTTCAAATTATTTCCATGAAGCCAAGCAGACACCTCTATCAAAAACAACAAAAAACAAACTCTTTCTTTCCTCTCAAACAGTGAAATCCTGGACCCCAACCTCCTGGATCCTGGACTCTAGAGTGAGCACCAAGTCTACCTTTTTGACTTTTGAGTATGAGTATCTGTAAAACCCACCAGTGAGATTTCCTTTTCTTCTGCCCACCCTTTCCATTGGTTCAGGCCCTACCTCTCGAGAAGAACATACAGAATTTAATAAACAAGCAAAGTGTCCAAGTTGCAACTGGTGTACCTCAAGGATCTGTGCTTGGTCCTCCCTCGTTCTTGGTGTACACGATTTTGATGTGAACAGTCAGTCATCTCCTGGGGCAATACTCCCTCCTGGAGATGACTGAACCTCAACAAACATTCGTCAGATATCTCTTTGTTGATGATTTCCGCCTCCAAGTTATACTTTTTAAGGTCGATTCGAGCTTCACCTTCAAGCTTGACTCATTATTCCTACTACCCATCTAAGCCTGCCAGAAATGTTTATATTCGCTTGGATAATTTCACACAATCCTGCAGGATATCTCAATGTTCAGGCCATGCTGCTCAACTACCTCCATAAAAACATATCTGACAGGACTACCATCATGAAATTATAGAAGACACTCATAACAGCCTACCATTTAGAGACTTATCTAATCATCAGCTCATCAGAGACTTTAGCCACCTGAGCCATGGAGTGACTGCTCTCGATGCTAGCATCAGGCAAACGGTATCAGAGCATCAGATATCTTCATCTCCTAGACATCAGACTGTTGAACTCTAATCAATAACACCACCATTAGCACAACCCACTCTATTTATCATGTACTTCACTTTATCATCTATTACTCACATCTACACTGATGCTTGTACTGATATTTACATTTACATTCAGAAGCCCTTATCCAGTGCTTTTAAAGTTTCAGTGAATATACTGATACTGGTTTATCTCATGGAGTAAGAATACCATCAGTCAAAATCTCTGTTGTTGGGAAGAAAAATAAGTAGGTCTTTAGACATTGTTTGAAGAAGGCCAGTGACTCAGCTGTTCGAACATCTGGGGGAAGATCAGACTTCTGCTTTTGTGCTGAATGTGCAATATCTCCCACTATGACATTTTTGTGACTTCATACACTGTTTACACTGCTTAATAGTTTATAGTTTTGAATGCGCAGTCACTTTATGACTGCATGCATTGCTTACATCTTTCTATTCGACTCTTTTCTGGTGAGGAGTGTCCAACTGCAAAATAATTCCACTGTGTATAGATCCTTAAAGCAGTAAACTTGAAACACTAAAAAAAAAAATTGCGACATTGGTGATGCACTATGATGATGATGGACTTTATTGAAAAGCAGTATGCAGGGTCAGCCATAATGCAGCGTCCCTGGAGCAGGAAGGGGTTGGCGGCCTTGCTCAAGGGCCCAGTGGTGGCAGCTTGGCAGTGCCAGGGCTTGAGTGTATTGTTGAAGGCTGAACAGTAGGAAACATACAGCATTTTGGTGATAACCTACCAGTATGAAGGTATGAAGAACGTTGGTGATGTCGTTGGTGTAGAGGCACTGAGAGTAGTCTCCTTCCTCCCAGTGACCGGAGCGATCGCAGTAGCGAGACGCCCTCTTCTGATCGACGGCACCCCCTCCAGCCAGGGACGGATAACGCAGCTGCAGGCAGTGCTGATATGACGTAATTCCAGCCAGAGTTCTTGGCCACCTAAAGAACAACAGAGCTACTTTTAGACATTGATGCTAATAATGATCATAGATGTTACCGGAAGCTTTTGGATAGCATTTTAGATATTAGTAATGATTTGCCTCACCTGAACTCTCCTCTGTTATTAGACACTCTTTGCTCAGGGCAGAAGGTGGCGCTGTTTTCCAGAACGACGATCTCCACGCTACGCGAGACGTTCCCTCGTCCTGTCGTCACCACGCACTCCCATTCGCCGCTCGCGTCAACATGCACGTTCGACAAGATCAGCTCGCTGAAGAATTTGAAAAAGAACATCGCATTACGGGAAATATCGTGTCACGATTTAATCGTTTTGATGACATGATGCTAGATGGTTACCTGGTGATGACGGTGCAGTCATGTAGAACGCTCTCCTCTAGAAGGACCCCGTTCTCAGGGTTGTTAGTGACGGGTCGGCCTTTGTGGCGCCAGTGTACGGTGGTGATTTTGTCTACCCGGGCAGCGGTACAGTGAAACGGCAGCCTGTCTCCTTTAAACACTACTTGGCGCAGTGAGGGTAACAGAAACAAAGTGTGCAGCTCCAAGGGGCCTTCTGGGAAATGCAAAAATACACACATGATTTATTTCTACATGTAGGAAACAAGATGTATAGAAATGTATAGATATATATATATATATATATATGTGAGTATTCTAGTCAGTTTATTTATCCTCTTCGGGTAACAAACTGAAGTAAATTGTATTCCTTTTTCCTTTTCTGATAGAAGGATATGAAAAACAGTCATTTGGGTGTTTTTTTGGTACTCTATTATTGTTCAAATTGTGCAAGAGCCTGGCTGAATCAGTTTAGTGGCTTTTAGACCCTTTTTTCATAACACTGAAACCACAGTGGAATTACTCCTAGACATCCGTCTCTATCTGCCGCTCGCCAATGCAAATATGTTTTATACGTTGCAGAGGGAAGGAATGGTGACATGGAATGATATTGAAACAACAGCGGGGAGTCTGGTCCGAGACCTCGAGACACTGGTTCAAAAAAGAGACGAAAAAAAAAAACAAGATCAACCGAAAGATCACATGAGGGCCGAGTAAAAGCCGCGGAGAAACTGAATCAGATCCCTAGTGGCAAAAGATGGAGCGTGGAATGATAGCTATGGAAAATCAGCGAGTGGGATTTCAATCTGAGCTCCAGCCAGGATGCGGGCCAGACCGAGGGAATTCGACGTTCCTAAAGCGCGACTATTCAAAGCAGGAACAGAATTCCACTTTAATTTCAGTTAACTGACAAGTTCTCACGATTTAGCTTTGTGATGTCTTCTTGACCCTCAACATACAGTGTTCTGATACCAGGCTAAAATACATAGATGTATTTCCTCACCGCAGGTCAGGTCGCTTTCCTTCAGCTCTCTCAGTGGTCTGTTCTGGAACCTTCTGGGATACATGCAAAGCGTCTCGTCTCCCAGTCTGGCTGAACTTGTGCGGAAGAAACCCGGCACCCACTGCAGGCCACAGTCACATGACAGGAACTCCGAGTCAAAGTTCCTAATGGGGATGAAAAAGCAACTTAATCCCATATAGAGTCAGAAAAATGACTTTTTAACCTTGTATATTTATATTACAGAAATCTCACCGCTTCTATTTATTATCAGGAGGATCCCCAAAGCATTTGTTTTTGTTTTGTTTTTTTTCAAAATATTTCTAGTGACTGAGATGTCGATGGAACATGTTGCTGTTTTAAACTATTTTCTTTATTCCTATAAAACCAAACGTGACACACAGGGACATATATATCCCTAAACAGATCACTAACATAATAGTAAAATTCTTCTCATAACATAAATAAATACAGGCTCTATGCCAAATAAATCCATTTCTTCATTGCTCCCTGGTGACTTCCAGGCTAAGAAGGCTAAGAGAGAGTTTCTAGAATAATCTATCATGTTTGTAGTCCTTGAGTCTACACTTTCACTGTAAAAGCCCCAGAAGACTAAGCTTGATATCAATCATATCCTATGTGGCGGCATTATGGGATTAACCCGACATACCTGACAAAGACCTAGCCTTCCTCTGATATGAACTAAACCTCAGATGGGAATTTATATCATCGCGCTCTCTCGCACAAATACATCTGCAGGCGTTTTCACACTTATGTTCTGTCCCAGAAATGTGATAGCAGGATTCTTGAAGGCATTCCTACTATACGTCATATGAGGTATCACAGATATACGCAGGTTTATGAACATCCATCAATCATGTAGTGTTGCATTAAAAAAAGCAGTTTAACGATAATGATAAACTGCAAAAATCGAATTATTTTTGTTATTTTATACAATTTTTATTCATAAAAAAATCATTTTTAACACTAAAAAAATGTAAATAAAAACATAAATAAATCTATGAAAATATACAAATTTAATTCAAAAATTTAATTAATTTATAAAAAATTCCAAAACATTAAAAAAAAATCAGCTGCTTCAAGTGAATAATTAATCATTTTAATAAACAAAATGTTAAGAAAATGTAATAAAATGATACCACAATAAATATTACCCTACACACCACTGCAGATAACCTTTCAGGGGTGAAACACAATTATTTTCTCACATGGAAGTCATGTTAGAATGGCCAGATAGATGTATTATTTATTTAGCTGCTAGTTTATTTACATTTTGAGAACTAGAACGACCACAATATTTCATAACTGTGGAAGAAGAATTAAAAACCATGTGTAGGTGAGATCAGTTGAAATGAATTTAAGTGATGTAGCTGAGGTTGAGGAACTCACAAAATATGCTAACTCATAAATAATAATAATAATAATAATAATAATAATAATAATAATAATAATAATAATAATAATAAGAGTAATAATAATAATAATAATAATAATAATAATAATAATAATAATAATAATAATAAAACAACTTCTGTCCACACCCACTTTGAGTTTAAATCTGAAAAAAAATCTCTAATATTGATACACTAAACTAATACAATTAGTTTTGTTTGTGTGTCTGTAATATCTGCTGCTCTCTCACTTACACCAGCTTGAGCGAGGGAAGCTCCTGGAAGATGTTTGGCTCCAGCGAAGAGAAGATGTTTCCTGAAATGTTCCTGAAACACAAACACAGTGCGTCAGGAATTCAGACATCCTTCTCAGCTACAGAGCTCCAGACTCTAACTGCAGTCAGAAGAGTTTTGGTCCATTAATATATGTCACGATCAGAAGACAACAGCTTACAGCTTGGTGAGGTTGGTGAGTCCCTGGAACATATCTGGAGTCAGGCAGCCGATCCGGTTGTTGGACAGGTCGCTGTAAACAGGAACAAATGGGATACGCTGAGCAATCTTGAACAGAAATCCAGCCAGACCGAGACTGAGAGCTAATGAGTTCTCTACAGTGTCCCCATTATAGCTTAGAGTTTGTTATTTGACTTTGCTTGGAAGCACATAGTGGAAATGTCCTTTAAAAGGCTTGGAATAAAAGCAATATATGGGATATACAAGCTACTATAAACTCATCATAACCTAAACCAAACAACACAAGACAGGAGCCCATTAAAGAGCAAGAAACAGATGAGACTCTGCTTTCACTCGCTTTGGCTTAGCCTCATGTCCTCATGTCCATTTGCTACTACTTCAACTGATTTGTCTGGCGCATAACCCCCCCCGCGTCTCTGCCTGTTTATTCAGGCTGATCCGACTCGGACAAAACAGCAGAAAGAGAGAAAACGGGAGGCAAAGCGAAAGAGTGAAAGTATATCTATTTGTCTGTGAAATGCTTTAAGTCTAAAAGTCTGCCTTCCCCTGGACGCCAGAACTGTGCTGGTATCTGGGACCGGTCACTTCCAGTTATCATCTGTGACATCGTTTCTGTGTAGCTCCATTTGAAATTCCTGACCAAACTATTTCCTCTGAAATAAACTCCCAAAGGAGTCTGGAAGGAAGGCCACATTGTGACTACGGCTTGCGGTCGCTCAAAAACACAATAAAAAGCCAGCAAATGGTTAGTTGCCTTCATACTGTCATTTCCAGAGCTATCCCAGAATCCTCTGCAGGCTTCTGTGGTTCCCTCAACAGCTGGCTGAGGGTTTAGGAATAGCATGCCATATGGATGTTCTCAGGATTATTTATTAGAGATGAGAGAAAAACAAGATGAGTATGTAAAGGATGATAACTCATTTCTCAGAAGGTGTTGATTAATGTCCAGGGACAGCAGATCAGTGCCAGCTGTTTACCAATCAGACCTTTCTACTAAAGCACGTGTTCTAATAGATTATCTTTTTAACAACTTATTTAAGAACGAATACAGAAGACGCTCAACCTAATTTGATTTTTTTTTAAAAAGTGTGATCTTCCCTCCTTCCTTACATCCCAACTACCTACCTGCTTACTTTCCTTTTTTCCTTCCTTCCTTCCTACCTACCTATCTACCCTCCTTCCATCCTCCTATCCTTCCTTCCTACCTACCCACCATCCTTCCTTCCTACCTCCCTTCCTTCCATCCTTCCATCCTACCGACCTACCTACCAACCTTCCTTCCTTCCTTCCTTCCTTCCTTCCTTCCTATCTACCCTCCTTCCAACCTCCTATCCTTCCTTCCTACCTACCTATTATCCTTCCTTCCTTCCTACCTACCTTCCTTCGTTCCTTACTTACATAATTCCTTCCTATCTACTCTCCTTCCATCCTCCTATCCTTCCTTCCTACCTACCTTCCTTCCATCCTACCGACCTACCTACCAACCTTCCTTCCTTCCTTCCTTCCTTCCTTACTTACATAATTCCTTCCTATCTACCCTCCTTCCATCCTCCTATCCTTCCTTCCTACCTACCTACCTGCCATCCTTCCTTCTATCCTTCCTACCTCCCTTCCTTCCATCCTACCGACCTACCTACCAACATACCTACCAACCTTGCTACCTATCCTTCCTTCCTTTCTTCCTTCCATCCTACCCACTTAACTACCTTTCTTTCTTTCTTTCTTTCTTTCTTTCTTTCTCTCTTTCTTTCTTTCTTTCTTTCTTTCTTTCTTTCCTTCTTTGGGAATCTTCTAAATTGCCTTCATAGCACAAGTGATTACAGGAAATTGTTTCATGGACAGTCCACAGCATTAAATATAACTATAAGTATATAAGTATGACATATCAATCTTTTTCACATGAAAGTTCATTGCTTCGAAATATCTTAAAGATTGCTGTGGTATAAAAAGAAAGAGACGCTTCATCTGTACTGTTATTGGAAAATAAACAGCTTCAGTTATAACTGTCAGAACTCATCACACCACCGGGTCTTAGGCTCTTTTCCGCCTACATGTCATTGTCATTTCTCTTTCTTTGTTTTTTTATCTTTCATATTCTTGTGCTGTATTCTCTGGGTTTCTTTGACTAGTTCCTTAGCATACATGACGATTATGGAAGAAAATGAATGATTCCAGTGAGTTTACTTACAGTTTTCTCAGTGCTGTTAGGCTGTGAAAAGCTCCAGGCATGATGGTGCTGATCAGATTATTCTTCAGGTCCCTGCAAAGACAAGTTCCAGATAAGATGTGAATCACAAGGAGAGAAGACAAATGGAAAACAGATTTTATCAGAAACTGCAATTATTTAAAATTCCTCATTCGAAGGAGAGATAAAAGAGAGCTTGGAGGTTAAGAACCAGTAAGTGTTTGTATCTTGACCAGTTGTAGAAGCTTTTCTTTACTTGCCACATTTACAGCACAGTGAAATTCTTTTCTTCACATATCCCAGCTCATTAGGAAGCCGGGGGTCAGCCGTGATACAGGGTTAAGGGCCTTGCTCAAGGGCCCAACAGTCAGCAGCGCTGGGGCTTGAACCCCTGACCTTCTGATCAGAGCTTTAACCACTGAGTCACCGCTGGTGCCGAGGCAATACTCCTTCAAATCAGGACAAATATTAAGCTTAATCTTTTTGGACAAGTCCAAAATAATCATTTCAAGCTTTACAAACACTGGACAACAAATGAGGCATGAAACCTGGTCACATAATTGTAACCCTCACTTAAATCCAGAGACATTCATAAGGGATAAAAAGTGAAAAGACCATTCCACACTGCACTTACTCCATCCTCAGCCAAGCCATAAATATCCATTTTTTAAAAACAAACTTTGAAGATACGGTTTCATGCCGACGCTCTACGACCCCCTCTCCGCCTTTTCCTGTCCTCTAATTTAGCCCACAGCCATGTGTTGAAACACTTATCAGTCTGACCCCCTGAACACAAACAGACTATTGGCCTCTAAATTAACCTTTGGAACTCTTGGCATGATATTTATTAGCCAGGTGGGAATTGGCAGGATGATGGAGGTCAGCTGATGCTTTTGTAATGGCCTTTGCTCGCATGACGCAAATAAAGATCCGGGTCTTTAGTGACGCTTCCTCGTAGAAATGTACTGAATGCTTCTATCCTGCACTCACTCCTCATATTTATGGCCTCTTTAGAATTTCAGAACGAAAGACCTCCAGTGATTGCATCTTATATATTGTATGACTCCACATCTTCTGAGAATGAAAGCCTATATCTAAAACCTCAGGCATTCCCCACAGCTCCGTCCCTCTGTCTCCGTACAGCACTGAGCGTTCATTTACTTTTGATCATTTTGACCGACGGTGGTGGCTTTAAATCCGATACGTGTCACAGAAGGCTTTAGCCGCAAACGTTGGCTGCTCATATCAGGAAAATCCGAATGTTTTTATCGGCTGACCGCAAATATATTCAGACTTTCTGAGACGAGACATGGGACAGATGGAGCTAGTATTTATCTAAAAACTCTAAGATGAGAAGGAGCGATGGAATCATCTTTTCAATAAAAGCATAGTAATTAGCATCAGTTGACGATTTGATTGGTTAGCGCTGTTGCCTCACAGCAAGAAGGTCCAGGGTTCGAATCCCGGGTTCGAACAGGCAGGGGCCTTTCTGTGTGGGGTTTGCTTGTTCTGTGTGGGTTTACTCCGGGTACTCCGGTTTCCTCCCACAGTCCAAAAACATGTACATTAAGTTGATTGGTCATTCTAAATTGCCCATAGGAGTGAGTGTGAGTGTGTGTGGTTGTCTGTCTATATGTGTGGCCCTGTGATGGACTGGTGACCTGTCCAAGGTGTACCCCTGCCTTTCACCCAGTGTGCTCTGGGATAGGCTCCAGCAGATCCCTGTAACCCTAATTAGGAATAAAACGGGTATAGGAAATGGATGGATGGATGGATGGATTTTAGCCTAGTTACAGAAGATAGGACCAGAGTACAGAAGATGCCAGGAGTCAATAGCAGGAACCTTCATCACCAAAAGCAGAAGACTTTAAGAAGGAAAAAGGGGGTCTATCTTGCCCCATTAAAGAGTTATCAGTTTGACATTTTGTCATTTGCACCCAAAAGCAGAAGTAGTTGTACCCCATAACGTCTTAAAGCCCCATATCTCACTCTGCTATTATAATCATAATGCTAATCATTATGCTACACTTTTTGGAAACTCAGTCTGCTAATTCGGCTTCCAGAAGAAAACTAAATACTGCAATGCTGAGAGTGCAAGTCTTCTTATCAGTGTGAGAGTCTGTTATGGATGAGCCTCAAGGGTGAGTGGAGAAAGCTGTCAAGGCAAGAGAAAGATAAATAAAGGACAAGAGAGCAACAAGAGGGAAAGAAGTCAAAAGGGACAAGACGAGATATAAGTGTGTGTGTGTGTGTGTGTGTATGTGGTTGTGTGTGTGAAAGAGAGACAGCATGTACGTATCTGCTTGTGTGTGAATGTTCGCAGGTGAGAGGACATGATATATAAGTGTGTGTGTGTGTGTCTGTATGTGTGCGTTGTATGTAAAAGAGAGACAGAGAGAGTGAGTGTATCCGCATTTGTGTGTGTGTGTGCGCGCGCAGGTGTGTGTGTGTGTGTGTGTGTGTGTGTGAGAGAGAGAGAGAGAGAGAGAGACAGATAGAGAGAGAGAGAAAGAGAGAGAGAGAGCAGGGACTTTACAGGTATCAGAGAAGGTTCTCATCAGTGTGTGTGTGTGTGTGTGTATGTGTGTGTGTGAGAGAGAGAGCGAGAGAGATAGAGAGAGAGAGAGAGAGAGAGAGAGAGAGCAGGGATGTTACAGGTGTCAGAGAAGGTTCTCATCAGTGTGTGTGTGTGTGTTTGTGTGTGAGAGAGAGAGAGAGAGAGAGAGAGCATGAGGGAACACTATAGGTGTCAAAAAAGTGTGCTCATCAATGTGTGTGTGTGTTTGTGTGTGAGAGAGAGAGAGAGAGAGAGAGAGAGCATGAGGGAACACTATAGGTGTCAAAAAAGTGTGCTCATCAATGTGTGTGTGTGTTTGTGTGTGTGTGTGTGTGTGTTAGTAACTTCACTCATATGGAATGGAACAATAGCTGTTTCCTGGCTGCCATGTCCCAGTCCTCATTAGTGCTGTGATGAAAGGAGCTACACTACCCACTCTTTCCTACTCCTCACACACACACACACACACACACACACCTCCTGGACTAAAGATCAGAGCTGCATATTGTGTGAAGATCAACAGTGATGTACACACATCTACTCTCTTATCACTGTGATAGGGAATGTAGAAGAGAGAATGTGCACACACACACACACACACACACACGGCACCCTCTGTATCACACTCCACTAAGCAGCTAAAAAGCTTTCAAGTACCCGATGACATGAGGACCTGCAAACTACATGAACGTCATCAGATATTGATTCTGCTCCATTTTCTCTATGAACCACACTGAGGATTTAGATGACAGATATGTACTGGAGTGCACATTTCACACAAACACACACACACACACACACACACACACATTGATGAGACCTGTACACCTGTAACATCCCTGGTCTCTCTCTCTCTCTCTCTCTCTCACACACACACACACACACACACACAGCTACTGTATACTTAGTCAATATGTGTCTAAAGGAACATGAAATCTTTTTTTTTTAAATTGATTCATCAAATAAATAATAAATAAATAAAATATATAAATAAATATATTCATATAAATTTATTTTGTTATATTTTTAAACAAACAAACAAACAAACAAACAAATAAATAAATAAATAACAGTTCCAGCCCCATGAGCGGTCTGACTGAATTGAACTCCAGGTCTAAGTGGAATTTTATTGCTCTGATTCAGACACACAAAAGCAGCTCTCCATGTTTGCTCCTGCCCGTGAGGACACTCATCTTTAGATTGATGTCCATCAATCCACCAGTGACCCATTGTTCCCAGAGTGCTTTGCTTTCTGGTCTACTTCCCCATGCGCTCTGTGATTGGACAGCAGCAGAGTGGAATGCCGCAGTCTGACCCGATAGGACTATTGTTGGTTCCCGTCAGAACCGCATGCAAGTCTATTCAGTTTGGAGATGGAGGCTGTGTGTGTGTGTGTGTGGGTGTGTGTGTGTGTGTGTGTGTGTCCATTTGTGTAGGTACTTTAGCTGTTCTTTAAGAAGTCATGACTGTCTGTGCACCTGGGGCCTGTGAGGTAAAGAGAGAGAGAGAGAGAGAGAGAGAGAGAGAGGAGAGTAAGACAGAGAGAGAGTGGACAGAAAGAGGAACAGAGGGAAAGACAGAGAGAGAGACAGTGAGAGAGAGAGAGACAGAAAAAGGGACAGAGAGAGAGGAGAGAGAGATGAAGAGAGACAGAAAGAGAGAGAGAGAAAGAGAGACAGAGAGAGCTAAAAAGCTTCAGGTCTTGTCCTAAATATGCTAGAGAAAGAGAGAGACCAAAAGCTGGTGTGTGTGTGTGTGTGTGTGTTTTTCCGTTATTGTTGTTCAATATGTTTGCCATTTTTATGCATAAATGCAGACATGTGTATATTATTTATAGAACTTTGCTTTGGCAATGATATGATTTAACAGTCATGCCAATAAAGTGCTGCTGAACTGAACTGAACCGAACTGAGAGGAGAGAGAGACAGAGAGAGAGAGAGAGAGAGAGAGAGAGAGGGAAAAAGAAAAAGAAGGAGAGATGGAGAGGGATAAGTAGAGGAGGGGGATAAGGAGATGGAGAGAGAGAGAGAGAGGGGGAAAAAGAAAGAGAGGGAGAGATGTAGGGAGAGATGGAGAGGGATAAGGAGAGAAGGGGGATAAGGAGATGGAGAGAGAGAGAGAGAGCGAGCAAAATTTTGTTTTTCAAAATGTTTTGTGTGTGTGTGTGTGCACATGAGTGTGTGTGTGTGTGTGTGTGTGTGTGTATTTGCTATGTTCACATTTTCACAGCTGTCAGTGGAATGTACACACACATTAAAAAGACATTAGCTAACCTAATACTGGATGTACTGATTGTGCATATGCATCAAATTGTGTGTGTGTGTGTGTGAGGCCATTCGACAGAGGCCATTTTTTCGCCGCGTGTCATTTCCGGTCTGCGCAGAGGCCCTCACTCGTTTATTTTTACAGTTTCCTTTCCCTCTTTTTTCCACTTTTCCTGCTTTTCCCGTGTAAGCTGAACAGGAGAGACTGTCAGGAGCAAAAAAACACTCATGCCCAACATTACACACACACACACACACACACCACACACACACAATGGGGTCCTTATACCTCTACACCCCAAATCTACTCCATACCCAATCACTTGCCTCCTGTGTTGCCAGATCATTTCCTGCTTTCGTCATGCGTCTAAAATGATTTACACAATTTACATCCGTCAAATCTGCCACCGGCTCACAGAGGCGTAACTCTTTCAACACAAAATATGTCATTACTTGACTATCAAGAGGTTCTCCGCTGAATTTCCAGTCCGGCTTGTTAACTGTGTGTGTGTGTGTGTGTGCGTGTGTGTGTGTGTTTATGTGCTGAATGCTTTGGATTCATAATTTCCAATTAGGTTCGCAAATGAATGAATACCAGTTATTCATTTTCTTCCAAATTTAACCAAAGCTAATTCCTGCCTTCTAGCTAGTTCCCACAACCAAAACATGAAGCCAAATTTCTCAGACTGACATTAAGAAACCATCAGCATGTTCTTCTCTCCTCATCCAGGAGCTTAACTGAGCTATTTTGTATATCTGAGATATGAAACGCACACATCTGGGAGAACAGAGCTGTGTTTACTCGCTAATGGGGATTCGAAGATTAAACATCTCTGAGGCACTTACATAAAATATAGAAAGGTATGTATTTAAAATGTACATCAGTCACGGGTTCTAATGTTAAATAAAAAACACAGCGGTTTATATAATACACACACTATCTGAGCAGAATGTTTATACATCTAAACGCAGCTATATTTTAGATTTCGAGAAAGAAACACACACACACACACACACACACAAGGTCCAGTGAGCCGCTTTCTGGACGAGGCACGCTGTAATTCCAAGGTCTTGGATTTCATTTTGATGATACGTTTTCTAGGCAGTGGTTTAATGGCAAAGGAAAAACACTCAGGCTCAAATATGTTTATAAAAATAAAAAAAACACAAAAACAACACACATGTTTTTGTAGCATTTTTCAAAACATTAAATATATTTATTCTGCTCCTTTTTTTCAATTTGGATGCATTGAATGTTAATTATTTGAATTTTTACCTTCGGAGAAAGAAAAAGAAATGGACCAAATATAGAGCCTTGAGGTACTCCTATTTTAGCAAAAGACCGAATTTTATTATTTTTTCTTGTTTTTTTGCATTTTTTAAAATTTTTATTATTATATATATATTTTTTTGTTATTCCTTAACATGCTTTCAAACTCTCATTTTTTGTCTCTGTAATTTTTTTTTCTTTTCTTTTTTTTTCTTTTTCTTTTTTTTTCTGGCCCGATTTCCCAAAGCTATGCATGTGCTTAAGTATAATTGCATATCCCATTTCTGCTTCTATCCATTGCCTCATTCTGTGCACGGCTATAACCTTACTCCCATCCCTAACCACTAAAGTGTGCTGTTTAGCGCAGATTATGGTTGAAGAAAACTTGGCGTAAATCTTGAGCAAACCTTTAAAAAAAACCCCCATTAAAATAAAAAAAAGGACCTATTTTAATAACTTCCATAAATAGGATCAATGATCAGCCAACATGAACTAAACAGACAGTCAGGAGAGAGCTGCACCAGTACAAGCAAGGAGAAACATCTGGGCAGGAACACAACCCAGCATGGATAAAATATCAATGGATGAATGGAGAAGCCTGAATATTCACCCTGTGGCTGGAGGAGAAGAGCTAGAGAAGGACACACTTGAGTAGCGAGGTCAAAGGGAAAGAAGTCAGAAGGAGGGAAGGAAGCACAGAGGCCGAATTTAGAAGAAAAACATTTAGCGCTTAGAAAAATAAAATCAACAAAAGCAACAATCGAAAAATCAGTTCAGCTTGAGGTTGACGGATGTGGAAAGAACGAAAAGTTTCGGCTATTTTATTTTTTTTTTGTTAGTGTGCATGATCGGACGCTTTATCTCCTATCCTGCCTGTCGCTATACGAGTTGCCCAGAAGACACGATTGCATTGAGCCTGCAACACAAACACACTCCCATCCACCCACACACATCCACACACACACACAAGCATAAACCCCTTGTCTTGAGTTTATCTCACAGCCACATCTGGAGTCTATCAAGTCCAGCTCTACTAACCCCCCCAAAATCACACACACACACACACACACACACACACACACACACACGCCTTCCCCTTCTCGCTTTTCTACTCTTCTACCTTTAACCCTCTCCTGACCACTTCGCTGTTGTCAGGATCATTTGGATGAACCGCTGTCTTGTTTATCAGGGCGTTTATTCATTCTTTTTTATCCAGCTGCAAGGATTAAATTAAATTTAATGCGTTCATTCTGAAAGAGTATAAAATTTCAAGTATTAACACAAGGATGTGAATGGTGAATACTACAAAAAAAAAACCCTGTATAATTGTTGATATGGTAAGGTTTCGTCTTCGGGGAGGTTTATATAACGAAATAAAAGGAGCTTTGAAGTTTTTATCACGATTGCGCGGTTTGTACTTTCTGCTTTCTCCTCAGTTGCACTTTTTGTCTTAATGTTAAAAGACGGGAAAAAAATCGTGGAAATAGGAAGAAATGGAAAATGTTTGTTTACAGCTGTGATAGAAGACGTGTTTTGTAAATAATTTGTTTTGTTCACCTTTGGAGAAACAACATGAAACGGACCGAATATAGAGCTTTGAGGAACTCCTATTTTAGCTAAAGACAAAAACTTTCTTATTTTTTCTTGTTTTCTTGCATTTTTTACATTTTTATTATATATATATATATATATATATATATATATATATTTATTTATTTATTGAAAGGCTTTCAAAGTCTCATTTTTTTCCTCTATCATCTTTTTCCCTTGTTTATTCTGGCCAGATTTCCCAAAGCTATGCATGTCCATGTGTGTGCTTAAGTTATAATTGCATTCAATTTCAGCTTCTTCTGCTACTATCCATTGCCTCATTCTGTGCACTTTTTGCCTTAAGTTTTGTGACCTAACTAGAAATGGATAAAAAGTACAATGTGATATTCCTTAATAGACAATAGACTTGATTTC